>NW_009954185.1:3316735-3400541 GCF_000747805.2 Chaetura pelagica | reverse complement strand
CGGAGGCCCCGCAACCCGCACCCGCACCGGAGGGGGGGGGGGGGGGGTTACCCCCTGCCCCCCGCTGGCCAAGCGCCCTGCCACCGGGCATAAACCCGCCTGTCAGGGAGGGGGGCAATTACGAGGCCGTAAAAAAGTCAGAAGGATGGATGTTCATGAATGATCATTACTATTTTGGTTGTTGTTTTAATGGGAAGCCCGGACGCGAATCCCAAAGCCAGCGGGCTACGATCCTCTGAAGCGTTATGAGTCTCTAGGCTGTGGCTCCATCCAAACCCCAGTGTTTCCTCCTCTAAGGCTGCCTCACCCTCACGCCGGAGGGCTCCTCAGCCGCAGCGTGCTGGGGTCTGACTCTGGCCCCGACCCCTGGGCTGCCCAAAATCTCTCTTTGCATGAATAGGATCAGGTGCAGCCTGACAGCCCAGGCAAGACCAAGGCCTTGGTCTTCAAGCCTCGGGTCCCACCGAAGGGCTGGAGTGATGTGTTTAGCACGTAATCATACAAACCACAGAAAAATACAATCACCAGCTGTGAAGTTACAGAACATTAAGAGTCAGGAAACTAACAGATTAGAAAACTGAATTTCCCAGCGGTCTTCCCCCTCACACATACACAAATCACTAATTTGAGACAGATTTATAGCCTTTACATATTTATTGGTGCATCTATCTGGATATCATGCCTATCATCCAGGATCTGAGTATCTGAAATGGTAGCATTAGTGAAGCATATTTTGGGTTTTTACTAGAAATGGGTCATAAAAACTGAGTATGTTTTTTAAATAATAGTTTTCCAGCCCAACTATTATGGAATATGGATTTATTAGTCATTTTTATGTTTGAAGCTTGGTTGGAAAACAACGTAGATATTGTTAGTAAAGCTTGGCTCTGAGGAATGGAAAGCCTCTGGTGTGTTTTTTTTTTAAAGGTTAAGGGTCCAGATTAAGAACAGCTGGAAAGGTTTACAGTTTATTCTAGTGAGACAGCAATCAGCAGGTTGTCATATACACCTAGAAAAACATAGCTGGGTTCCATCTATCCTAAGCATTAACATCCCACAGGCAGAATCGGGGCCTAGATAGCAGTAATCCTATGACTCCTAACTCCTTTCCAGGCTTTTTTTTTTTTGGCTTTTTTTTTTTTTCTTTAAATAACATGCATTTCTTGGATATTATTAAGTCTAGATGCATCGAAACAGAATGAAGTTAAATGGATGCTGCAATATTGGATGAAAACATATAACACAGTTCAGATACATGAGACCTTTGACCTAATCTTTTGAACCAAGTAGCAGTCACATCTTAATTTATTGCCACTTTGTTACTTTACAATTAGATTTGCTGGTATCAGAAATGTTGACACTTTAAATACAATCATAAAAATAAAAAAAGTAGAGGAATAAACATTGCCTACCAATTTATATTTTTTTGCTGCACACCCCTTTAAGTGTATATTACTTACATGGATTGAAGCAGGTAATGGTCTATATTCTTCTAATTCCTTAAGCTAAAACATTAATTATTCACTTTAGATTAAAAGCAGGAGCATTTTTTTAGTTGGACAGAGTCTATGTTTGTGTAAAGGAGCTTGTACTCTTTGTAATAGCTGTGCTAATAGTGGTTTGAGCCCAATAGCAAGGATTTTTTTCAAGAGTATTACAAACTCACTAAATGATTGAAACATATTTCTGAGCTGTGCCTGCCTGTACCTCTGAGGTTTCTGTGAGCTCACAGAATATGTGTTTTAGGCTTCACTGAGTATCTCCACCTGAGCTGTCAGTCGCTGTGCTTGCCTAAAGCTGGCAACAGTAACCCACAGACAGCATCTTTCCAGTCTCACATGGCTAGACCTCCTTCAGCCACCTCCTAGGTTCTACACCTAAGTTTACAAAAGACAGTCAGAGTTTGATTATTTATTTCCTGATATCTCAATTTCCACATCAGGGAGCTTTTACATAACATGATGAAAGTCAAGGCTCGCAAAAACAACTTCAACAATTGGCACAAACATGATAATCTCTAGATTTCCTAGAAGCACAGCTCAGACTCTTACCAGTTCATTTTTCTGAGCACCAAGGTTGTGTGTTGAGCAGTACACAAGACACTGAACTTTGCTGTCCTCCCTACTAATTAGGAGTTGATAAAAATTACTTCTTCATGTGTCTGAATTAAGCAACATCATCGTCTTTTACTTATCTACAGATTATCTAAGAGTGTTTTAAGTTGTGAAGATCTTCAACAAAATGGCAGCAATTATGTAGTTTTGGCAGCTCCATCAAAATCAGTATCAGGTGGGAGAATGTGATGGGTGGTGAGCCAAACCAAAAGTGAGTTTCACAGAAGATGAGAAGTACTGACCATTTAGGAGACCTCCCATGCCAAGACACACAAAAGGAAGGGGTCAGAATGTTGGTGTTAATTCATTCTTTAGGATACAATTCCACCAGACTAGGCTGTTAACAGAATATAGGTAGCTCTTGAACATCGTGTTGAACATATAGTTACAGGCAGCTGAAAAATCCATCTTCCTTCTCTCGTGAAGAGAAATTCTGGGAAGTCAGACTCTACCCCTGCAAATAATGAATTGACTTTCTGGGGACAAAGGCTTTTCAGCACTTGTAGATTCAGGCTCTGTATAATGAATAGACATCTATAATAACCCAAAGAAAACAGAAACCATTACATATTATAAGGTCATAGCATAAATGTGCTGAAGCAGTATCAGCCATTCACCAAAATCAACTGCCACTTGCGGAAGATTGTGCTGTAGTGAAAACCTAACAATACTCTTCTATTTTCTGTTTGGAGAGTAATCTTCCATGGTAGTGGTAGAGATTTCGTAGAGGCTTCCAAGGAGAAACCCAGGATGTTTCATGGTTATTCTCACATAAAGGTCTGGAAGAAAATAAAAGTAAACATCCCATTAGATAAGAGAGTCAAAATAGATTTGCCTGAAAAAAAAAGCAGTTTCCTCTGGACAAGGAAGAGTAGGAAACAGACAGTAAGGAGGAGGAGATGTAGGGAGGTTCTGCACAGCTGACAGTTTCTCAAGCCATATTTGTCCATCTCAGAATCACTTCTTCCTTAGTAATCATGGGCTCTGCTGTCGTTTCTTGGTAAAGCAACCCATCTTTTCTCCTAAGTTAAAAGCAAAATTGGCAGAGAAGATGAAATTATTTCTATTCATTACTGTGTCCAGCAGGTAGGTTGTACTGTTATGTAATCCACTCAAGGGGCTTTCCTTGAAACATCCATGCAGGACACGTGATTCACCATCTAAGTGGAGAAAAACTACTTCCCTAACCGTTAAGGAAAGGAGAAAGGATTTTATAACAGAGCTGCTTAGCCCAGCTATACAGATCAGACAGCCACCATTTGTTTGGTGGTGTTTAGCCACATTTCCCTTCAGTCTTTTTTCACACCACTACTGGGTTAGAGTCAGAGTAAGTGGGCCACAGCTGATCTGGGAAACCACAATATTTACAGGGCTGCATCCCCTAACAGGTTATATGGGCTGTCCTCCAAAAAGTAACACAATGAAATGAAAGTCTCACATCATGCAGAAATGCTGTGATCAAGCTGAGGAGAGAAGAGTCTCTTATGGTGGTAAAGCAGCAATAGAGGAAACCAAGTAAATTCCACACTATGTCATACCAGAGAGTGCCATGGGGGGAAAGACAAATAGAGGCAGTCTCTATGACTTGTTAATCCAGTTTCACCTGTATCACTCTTGGTCTATACTGGACGTAATTATTCATACATTTTTATGTGTTTTGTTTTTTTTTCCTCTTCTTTCTGCCTTGTAATTTCACTTTTCTTACCTTCTTATGACCTTGCACAACATGTGCGTATAATCCCACAGGAATTTTTATAATTTTGCTGGGTGAATATTATTTTACCAAAGAAAGTTAAGTTTGCCTAAGTTGTGAAATACATCGTGATTAAAATCTATACACGATGGCAATGTTCTGGACTTTATTGACACTCCTCTGTTAGGATCTCTGATTATTTTACGAACATTAATGAACAATTCACATCTCTTTTTAAGTCATCTAAGTCCTCAGAAGTTTAGGTGATGACCATTAGGTTGCATGACAAATTTATCTGTCTACTGAAGCACTGAAAAATATGCTCACTTATAAGCATGAACATTTTTCTGACTTAAGTGGCTTCTCACAAAGAATATTACATGAAATTAAATTTCAAGTTTTGAAAATAATAAATTTGTTATGTAATTCAGTAAGTATCCAGATTACTAGGTAGTAAAATAATTTGTTTTGTGAGTGGTCTCACTGGTTCAGTGATTTTGATAGTGAATTTGACATTGAAACATATTTACCATATGAATTAGATTAATTCTTATACCATTTTTCAGCAGGGAAATAGTAAATAATGTTACTTCGGGGTTAAGTGCAGGCATACTCAAACACCCACACTGCATCTGCTTCATTTAATTCTCATTTTCAAGGTTTTCTTCATAATGGGATAACTGGGGTATGTAATGAACAAAAATGAAATCTTACACTGTGGAAAGCATCCATTTGATGACAAATACCTTAACCAAATTTCTTCATTCATTAAAATCTCCATTGCCTTTCATTTCGGTATGCATTAAAAGATTTAGGATTGCTGTATTAGCAAAATAATTACAGTATTTGTGCATTGTAAAGAGTGGGTTGTGATGCAGATTTTGCTAAAGTATAGAAGGGAGCTTTTCAGTCTCTGAAAGTCTATTATACTTTCCTTAGAAGCATTTTTAAAAGTACAGACTTCATATTTCAAAATAAGAATTACTCAGAAATGAATAGGTTATTTTCAACTTACGAGAATAGTCATGCTATAATGAAAGAGGAAAATGCTGATTCTGGGAAGGGTGTGACTGGAGCCTTTTGAAGGGTATCTTTTGTAGCTTTTGTATATTGTTTTTTGTCAATGTATCTTTTGTTGATATATGTATATGGAATATTGTAGTCAGGTCAATGCCCAGTGAGGGTAACCTGCTTACAATGTTGGAGTAATGTATTCAGGGATTTCTTCCCTATTTTAAATTCAAGCCTCCACCTAGTTTTAACTGCAGGGAGACATAGAGTGTTAATAATTGACACATAATTTTAACAGCTATTAGAAATACAATGTATTTTATGATGTCCATGAAGGGAAAATACTGTTTGAAGAGTGATACCATTTTATCCCAGCTGAGAGTTCTCATTTGGCATAGTTTTTTTATTGCAATATTGAACATGATGTAGTCTACAGAAAATCAATCACCTGTGCCTTTGCCTATGCATATAAACAATACTTTAACAACATACTCTCCTGGAATAAGACATGTTTGCCTTTGATATACACACAAGTGATAGAACAAGTAGACCTATGGGAAAATGAGGTAGCTTGAGGCAGGCAGAAATGCTTAAAAAAAACCCCACCTTTATTTTCAGGGTCTTGGGTGCAGCCCCTGTCTTGCCACCAGAGTCTGGCAAAAAGGCTCCATTTCCACTGATATGCACCAGACCTCATCCATGTGGGCTGGATCTCTAAGATGCTGCTTCCAATATTGCTTGTTTCATTAGGCAGAACACATATATTTTTAGCAGTGCCATGTTATTTTTGAAAGAAATACTATATAGTGACATGATCAAGAGTGCTCTTTTTTTAGATGGTAATCAGAATTAATAATATTAGAATGATTGTCCCAGAAATTTGGTTTGCTAATTTTTACTAATATTAGATAATTATGCCATAAATTTCTCTCTCTCATATATATGTACATTTAGGAAAAAATAAACTGAGAAATTTTGTATGTTACAGTTTTGGAGCTGCCTGAAGTATCATTTTATAAGTACTAGTTTTGAAGGCAAATATTCAAATCCTTTAAAAAGTAATAATTATAAATACTTTGACTCTGGTTAAAATCTGAAAAGGACTCTTCATTTATGTTATGCTTCAAATGGTGTTTAGTTTTCTGATAGCTAGGTTGAGGTTAACTCTTCCACTATTCCTTTTTTTAATTAACATGGAGGTACTCCTGGATGCACAGAATTTTATTTAAAAACTGTTAATTCAACACATTTAAGTGCATACATAAACATTTGTAGGATGGGGCCCTAATTCCTATAGGCTTTGATTTCACTCTAATATCCAGTTATTGTATCAGATAATGACCAAGTTTGCTCTTGGAAATTCCTTTAACCTTTTTTTTTTTTTTTTTTTTTCCTGATGCTTAAAATTACTCTGCTTAAGGAACAAGAAGGTCTCAAGTTCATCAAACAAGATTATGTTGAGTTTGCCTCTTTAACATAGCCTGTTTTATGACAGTCCTGGCAGATGACCCTGAAAAGCCCTGTGATACTTACATACAGTGCAATCTTTGGTGGCAGTTCCATTTTATCTTGTGTCCCAGGGCTCACACTACCAAAATGTTAGCAAACCACTATTATCTTTAAATAGTTCTGTATGGACACTAGTTTTATGTTTCAGGGGTTTTTTTTCCTGATTTTGTGATTTCTGAGTGTCTACACAACCTCTTAACAAGGCACCTTAGGAAATGGGACAGATATTTTCAAAGCATTTCTTAGTAAGACAAACAAAATGTGTTTCTGCTCAGATAGATGAGAAACAGAAACATAAGCTGAAAGTAAGTTTTAACTATTGTACTCCAAGCAAAAACACCAAATCTCTCAGAGCAAAGGGTTGCTAAAAAGAATGTCACTGATGTAATGCTCACTAACCATGTAATGCACATGAAGTTACAGGCTCATTAATGACTTACTAATGATGGTCTCCCCCTGAGTCACATTAGGAAGCAGCTTTTAAAGTGGAAATAATTGTAAGAGAAAAGTGTTAAAATAACATACAAGAAGCACAAGATCTTAAATTGATTTGGAATCAAATTGTTGCAGTTAGATATCTGAAGATGCAAATAAGCATGATTTTCAAAGACGTTAATATTAAGGTGCCTGCATCCAAAATATTTTTTCAGCTACCCCTACAGTCCTCTCTTTCCAATGCTAAACCAGGTGCCTAGTGTTTAATTTCTGGGCATGTATAGCAGTCTTTCAGTGTCAGCAGAGCTGAACCCTCCAAGTCTAATTCATGCCTGGCAGGATCCACAAGCACAGTTCCTCTGCCTTTATCTCCTGAGGAACTATGGTAGGCATATGTGGCAGGTTCCCAAAATCACCAGTCACAAAATGTGGAGTGCTGGGTTGCAAAATCTTCTCATTCCTCAACAGAGTGCCTTAAATTCCTAGCTACGGAATATTTTGTTAATCTTGCAAACTTTGTTGATGTATCTGTTTCACTTTGCATAAATAAATAAAAAATACCTGGGGTAAAAGGAGAGAAGCAATGAGTACAATTCTGCAGCCTTGTGTCAGGAACATTCACTGAGGGGCAGAGACACCTGGATCCCAGCCCTTGTTCCAGAGGTTGGTTTATAGAAAATGTTGAATCTAAATGTTGAATATAAAATTAAAATGTATTTAAAACACATAAAACAACCATTGGAGCAGGGACAGGTGTCTCTTAGACCCTCATGAGTTTCTGATTTTTATGGTTGCCAGTTTCTTTGCCTATGTGAGCTGCACACCCAAACCTTCATATGGAATGAAGCTACAATATACATCCCATGCCCCTTGTGCTGGGAAGCAGAGGGAAGCAGGAGCTCTCAGAAAGAGCTGATTATGGCTTTTCAGGAATTCCACCAGTCCATTACTAGATTAGGCTACTTTAGCCAAGCAGTTGGGTACTAAATCAGTAGAATAATATTCAGATTACTCCACAACCCACTGCACTGACTTGCAGCATCAGTGTTAATCACACAACCAAGGTGCCCCTAAGAAACTCTTCTTGACCTTGGTCCAGGGCTATGTGAGCCTGTCCTCAAGAGGAAAAGATCTCTATTATTTTATCTTGATTTAGTGAAGGACTTCTAGCCTTACATTAATGATTAAGGCAACCATTTTTTTTCCAGTAGTATATAGTATACATATCAGTGTGTTATTGGTAATTATTCCGTCTTTCAAAACAATGAATCCTTAATTATTTCTTGTAAGTTGGCCCCATTTCATGTGAGGGTGGGAGGGGTTGGATGGCCTCCTCCACAGCTTTTCCTACAAACTTGTGAGTAAGGCAGGACACGTGAAGGTGCGAGAGAGGTCTGGGATCAGGAAATTAAACTCAGTTGATACTGCCTTTTGTTTTGCGACTTTTCAATGTAAATTCCATGAGCCAACCCCCAAAAAGGGCCAAGAAGCCAAGACTTGCTTTCTCCTTCTTCCCCAGCTGTATTCCTTCTTTACTGGGCTGCTTCAGGATCATACTTTCTTGCTCACTCTCTCTCAAGCTTTGTGCATCCTTCATGTTGAAGCTCCCTCTTCGTGATTTGGTCCCTATTGACTGAGAAATGAATATATCAAAATATCCATGAAATAATTTCAGCCTTCAAGCTTAGGTCTCACTGAAAGAGCTATCTGGCAATGACAGTTAGACTCAAGAGCCTTTACAGGCTAGTTCTGAGAATGTAATCCCAAATCCCAAAATATTGTCATTTTTAAGGAGTTCCTTTTAGGCACAAAAGAGTTTATAACTAAATCTGAGATGATCTAAACACATCCAGTTTAATATCAGGTTGTTTCATATATTTTACATACTATCTCCTCTTCCACCACCAAAAGGAGCAAGTGACATTATCCATTTCTAATGTTATGTGCTCGAGTGTAGTATAGGAACATTTAAAGATATTGCATACATGTACAGATATTAATGCTGTAAGGTCTCATACCTGTCATGAGGTGGTTTTAAGAGGAAAATGAGAAACTCACGTGTGTGCTCAAGTGGCTTGCAGGCTTACACACTGCAGAGTAAGATTTAGGCATGACACAGGTGGACTTATCCCAATTAAAGTCAGGGGAAATGCATATTCTCGTCTCAAATCTGAACTGACTCACACAGCCGCTCAAATCAGAATACAAGATTTTTTAACAGCAACTTTGTGGAGCTTAATGGAATTCATTTCCTAGTCATATTAACTCCTTCAGTTTGTTTCCAGGTCTAATACAGGAACCATATGGAGAGAGGCACAGAAAGATAAGTAGGCGTTGCATGCCATTACTCACCATCTGTTTAGACAAGCCGTCCTGAGCCGAACAAGGAATGGATCACGGCTCCAATGACATTCACAGGTCAGAGCCCCTTTAAGAGCCAATGTGGACTACAACAGCATCTGGCTGCCAGGAAATGGATGGGAAGATTTTCCTGGGGTTACTGTGCAAGATGAGGACAGCAAGTGGTTGACTGGTGTCGGAGGAGCAGTGGATGAAGATAAATAAGTGCCTGGGAAGTGAAAGCCTGTTGAGAAAAGGGATAAAAAGTGAATGAGCGATATGGGGGTAGACAGTAAAGGCATAAGTGATATTGGCAGTGTGAGATGCTGACATGCAGATCTTCAGTGCAGTGCAAAGCCCTACATTTACTAAGAGTAGGAGATTTTTCCCTAGATTTCATAACCGTATAATGTAATATTATTCCAGCTGGCATTTTATCAGTGGGAGCCTTTCTCAGCATAAATTATTAAAGTATGAATGTATGTTAAATCATATGGCTTGCGTTTACTGAAGATTTATAGATTAACTTATCCACTGTAGAGCTGTGTTCTCAGACAACCTGCCCTGCACTTCTCTGCACCTGCAGAGAGCTGGGAACGGGAGGATAATTACGAGCATTGAGAGTCTAAGCCAGATGTTCCAGGAATGGAGAAATTTCATCTTTGGTTGGCTGGCTTCTAAAGGCAGGAAAACAGAGAAAGGAAGTGTCCGTGTTTGAGCTGGCATGTGCCACACAAATCCTTGCCTAGTCAGCGCCAGGCCCCTGCTGCTGGCAGCCAGCCTTTGTTGTGCTCTTTGCCTGGGGTTATTACCACAGACCAGGCGAGTGCAAAGCCAAATACAGAATGTACAGGGAAGGCTGAAGTGTTAAAGGAAATATGGTTGTGAAACAGGAACGTATGCAAATGGGGAGAGTACAAGTCTTATATGATGTACGAACTTAACACCTTCCATGGTGCATTACTTCAAAAAGATTAGGTGTCACTTCTGTGCTTGGGTCACTTAGACTTAGGCATTTTAGCTTTTTATTAGAAGTAGTATGTAAGAAAATATTCAGCAGGTATATTCACATCTTGTGTCTCTGTTTTTTTACCAAGATTCTTAGTTGTTTTTTTTGTGTTTTTTTAATTATTTTTTCTTAAGCAGAAGAAACTAAATAAAAGTTAGTCCCTATCAATTACATGACCAACTTTGGACTTATGTTTTTCCCAGTGTTGGTAACATCCATTTTCACTTTCTTTCAGCATATTAAGCAGTACCAGTAAGGCAGTTCTACTTGCGATTTAGAGCAAGAATTTCTACATCAGGACAGCAGTCTTGATTCTTAAAATCATATATTGTAGACTGAGAAACAAGAATATATTCTAAATCATATGTTTCAAACACTTTTTTCTGTTCCTTTTTATCTTAGTTTTCTTTTCAGAAGAACAACTTGGACATGCAGTCAGTTTAATGATAAAAAATAAATTTTTGCTAGCCACTTCAAACTCCTTTTTCATTAATCCATGCAAAACTGTCAACGTGGCAGTGGACTTCATTGCTTGATTTCAGTGAGGTCTGAAGGAAGAAGGAAAGCCTTCTGGCAAATGTATTATTGAAAACAGAAATATCTTAACTGATTTGCACAGAGAGGCATTTTAAGATTAAAATAACAAATGCTCAGAATGAATGAAAATGCCTAGGTGATGCAGCAGTGACAGGCACAGCAATGGGACTGTATGAAGTTAATGTCTGGTTGGAATGTGTTCTGATGGAGTTCACGTTTTTTCACTCTAATCTGAAAGACAGGAGTAATTTATTTTCTATTCTCAGCTGATGAGACATCACTAAGTGAGCACAGTGCAAATTCGGTGACATGTAACTATCTGGCCTTTGGGTGAAGAAAGACCCTTCTATCTCAATTTAGGCAATCTCTTGGATTGATTGTGCTATACCTGGAACTGTGTCCAGAGTCTCCACACCACCATAACCCCCCTCATTATATCCCTTCACTTCTGAAACATATCCCCACCTCCACACATTTGAAGAAGGCTTAGAAGATGGCCTTACAAACTGATGTCACGTGTGTCTAACAGATACTAAGAGATTCTTCCTCTGCTCGAGGAAGAGGTTGATGAGCCACTTTGCAGAACTTGAGCCATTTACTAAGGGCAGCTGCTGTGGTCAGCAGATGAACTGCAAATTCTACAGCAAGTCTGTGATGCTGCAGAGGTCAGCTGATGGCACATGAAGAAGTCAGTGAAAGAGACAATCTCTTATAATAACTTTTCTCTCAAACACCATTGTTTACAGGTTTAATGAACCAAATGAACAAAGGACTATCTATGAATACTGTTGTTAGGAGATGTGGTGGGCAACTTTATTTTTTTAAAGGTCTTTCTTTGTTGCTGTTTTCTTAAGTAAAAAGGAGCAAAATTGAAAGTTTTAGGGTAGTGGAAAGGACTAATATATGCCATTTCTTTGCTTCAGGATTAAACGGGACAAAAGCCCAAATGATTAAGAGAAAGCTTTTGTGAAATGAGGAAACAACAAAGATGCACCATGTACTGAAGTGTATTCACTCAGGGTAATGATTAATTAATTATCATTGCTTCAATAACCATTAAAAAAATATAAAAATAGGTGGGATTGTACTCTTACTCAAAAATCCGAAAATTGCTTACATATCATTCCTTAAGGCTGCTTTATTATAAGTTCATCATCTCTATAAAAGTTCTTGATCAGACATAGGTAACTGGCATTACTTATTTTGATCTTGATTATTTCAGTTGCACACACATCAGACAGGGTCTTGCAGGTAGACAACTTTACCTTGCTGGTAGCTGGTTCTCAGCAGTCCAGGATTCAGATAATTTCCCATCTATGAAAAATTAACATTGTGAACAGTTAATTAGAAGATGTAATATGTTTTATTTCCTACCTGGTGCCTGTTTTTGGAGCAAAATAGTTGTCCATCTGAAGTTCTTGTATGGTGATTCAACATGGGAGTTGAGTTGTAACTATGACTCCTGTGCCTACATAGCAGCCTCCTGGGTCAGAAGCAACAGCAGCAGCTGCAGCAGCAGCAGGAGGGCAGGAAGGCAGCAGCAATGCTCCCATGCTTCCCCAGCCAGCAGGACTGATGGTTACATCCAATGCATTGCATGACGGACTTTGCAGATTGCAGATTTCAGTGTGTAACTAAACTGAGTACAAAATTACAGGCCCATATTTGGGCTTCAGTCTCTTATATTATTTTAAAATTCCTATTAAATTTAGAAGCTGCTGAAAATACTTAATGCTATATGGAAAATAGCCAGAATAAAGTGAACCACAGCCTGGACTGCTACAAATTCAGAACCTGAGCCAGATCTGCCAAGTTTCACAAAATGTTTTAATCAACTTTGACTCTTCTAAAACATTTCTAAAATTTTAGTTACACCTCCTCTAATTAGCAATATCTCATTCTAAGAGAGTGATTAATAGTTGGGGCTTGGTTTTGGTTTGGTTTTGTTTTCTTGTTGTTGTTTGTTTGTTTATCCCTATATAATTGTTTTCAGTTTCTGTAGTAGTTTCTGTAGCAGCTTTCTTGGGTTTAGAACAACATGAACAGGGGCTTTACACAGTTATACATTGAATAAAACAAATTTAAGTTTCTTTTAGACAAAGTGGAAGGACTGTGAAGTTGCTCAACAAAGGCTAATTCCATAAAGGATATCTGGGCTTACTTTGGAAACCTAGTCTATGCATTTTTTGCCTTTTTTTTTTTTTTTTTCTCTCTGTCTTTAGTTGCTTTGGACTGTGGCGCTTTTATGCTTGATTCTGGATTTCTTCTAGAGGACTTACTGCAATGTCATTCATATTTGAGTATTTTAGCAATGCAACAATACCACAATAAATGCAGAATAACTTATTATTTAAAGTGGGGGCTTCCATGGGAGGAAAATAACATTTTCAGTGATATTGCTAAAATACCTGCACTACAGTTTTCCACAGGTCCCAAATAGATGAGTGAATCTTGGAGTAGAGAGTTCAGCCCTTCCTTTTTTTTACCTAAAATCAAAGAAAATTATGAGGTGGTGTTTTGGTTTTTTTTCATCATGCAATCACCATCTGCCTCTGAAGCATAATGAAAAATTGCCCAGGTCTGTCAGAGGTGTTTTAAGACAGTCTGTGAAATGAATCAGGGACATTTCAAATTCAGAATAAAAGCTTAATCCAAACAAGTTTCATACACAGGTGACACTGATCTAAACAACTGGTAAAGAAAAAAAAAATAGGTATTTCAGTCTCAACAGTGACACTATAGTTACCTGCAAAGAAAGAAACATGTGGCAGTGATGAATCAGGAAACTATTAACTACTCACAGTAGGTATAGTTTAGCCAGCTGAATTTGACATCTACTGCCATATATCATTGTATGTTACACTCAAGATAAAGGCAAAGGAAAACTTTTTGAAAGTATTACTGTGGATTGAAGGCCAGCTTAAGTGCAATGTGGTACCTGAGCAAACAAAATTTAGGTGTACATCCATACTCTGGTTATCATTGTCATTTTAGGAGCAATGGAGAAGACTTTACTAAAACTTTGAGAAATTAGACACTTTTTCCCATTCAACATATGTGTTTTACTGAATAATGGTGGTCAAAATATCCCTCCAGGAGTAGTAATTCATTTGTATTCCTAAATACGTTTGAAAGACACAGGCTGTTGAGACAGATATTGCAATAAGTGTTAATTCAAAGTTTAAATCACAAAAATCTATATTACAAAAACAAAAATCTTTTTTAGAGTTGTATTTGTAATGCTAGTGAATTAATATACTGACTGGGACTTGTCTGACGGGTCCAGCACATTACATTCAGATACACTGACGCGACCGAGTCTATCAGGAGTCTAAAAGTCTCTGAGAATGTTAAGAGTGACATTTGGGATAACAGGGACAAATTTTGGCCAGGTCTTTCATATGCCCATTTGCTGCTCTATATTTTTGGTTCCAAGTGTGTGCTAAGATCAGATTCCCAGACTTTCTCAGTGCCCAAGTAAATATTGTTAAACCCAGATTTGGAACATTCATAAAACACAGATGTAGCACATTAATGTACATGTCTGGTGTCACACAAATGTGGTCAGACAGCAGACTGTGAGCAGAGTGGCGTGCAAAGCCTTATGCAGCTTTGAAGCTTTCTGTGCCATGAACAGCAAGATTGTATCTCATCAGTGACATGTCATGAGATATTCACAAAAAATAACTTTATCCTGGTGAGATGAATCTCCTATGAATCCTCCAACAAGGTTAGGGAGGGGGAAACAGAGGTTCTTCCAGGTGGCAGTTTAGTGACTTAGTCAGCTTCCTGCTCTGAATGGTCCTTTAGGGGAAACGTTCTCCACCCTTTACTGTGGAGAAAGCCTACAATGCTGAGCTTGGCTCTGTTAACAAAAACTAGCAACAGCTAGTCTATGATTTGCATTTCAAATCACCATTTCTCCTCCTTTACTACTTGAAGCTGATGGAGCCTGTGTTATTTTGGCTCATAGATGATAAAACTGTACTGGACCAGGGCATACAAGAGTTATGCTCCAGTACAATTTCTGAAATCAAAGTTAAAAATGATGCTCCTCTGAAGAGGATCTCTAGGATGAGGGACAATCCACATTTTCTGATATGGGATTCAGCCAAGAAGTTGCCTTGTGCCATCTAAGTCTCAGTTTTATGTACCTTCATAAGAAAGATACTGCTGCCTTCCTTTATGATGAGCATCTATCTGTAATTTTAAACATCCAAAGAAGTTAAATTCTTTCAAAGATAAATTTTCAGTCCAATTACACAGGCTTTCTGTGTATAGATTAAAATATGCTAATACCTTCATTCTGTTGTTCAGAACATAAACTTTGGAAAGATAATAGAATAGATTATTATTGCTGTAAATAAAAAAAAAAAAAAAAGAAATCTTAATATTCACATTATGGAGCTTACTAATGACAACACACCCATATATGCTTCTTAGGTATCATCATTTAAGGACTGAAATATAGATATTCCTGGAGTCCAGTTACAGCTATGATGGTATCCTGGGTCTTTATTTTCTTTCAATTGCAAAAGCAAAAAAGAAAACTGTGAAAATGACCAGAGTTCCAGACTCCAAAGCAGCACTACTTTCAGAAAATACTGAAGTATCACTACCAAAGAAAACAATTAAATATAATAATAACAATAACAGCAACAATAACAATAAATCCCAAACAACCAAAACAAGCCCCAACATCTGGCAGAAGAATTTACCCTCACTAAATCACCAAACTGAAATTTATTGTCAGAGTGAGAGTTGCCTTTCAAGATTAAAACTAAACAAAACAAACTCCAGCCATGTGTTTAATGCCAACATTAACGAAGTCGTGCTCAGCCCATTTTAAAACAAGACATCCCATCTAAAGGAGTTTAGCAAACACATCCTCTTGTAAGTTGAAATACTGATCAGGATGGAGAAGGATGGTATAATAGTCCTATGTAGCCTCTCCTGCTCTTTTGAGTTGCCAGTAATACATCTTCATTAAATATTCAGAAGAATCTGAATATATTTTTCTATCTTTTTCTGTTATCGTACAGAGTGGGTGTGCACGCGAGAGAGGAAGAGAGAGCAAGAGTGCACTTTTCTACCAAAGACATAAAAATCCATTCAGGGTATAAAAATAGGACTTAGATCACAGCACATCATTAAAAATGTCTGAGTTTCCTTATAATGCTAGCCTGTAATAACCCAAAAGAAAACCAAGACATTGCTGCATCTTGCATGCATGGTCACAGGCACAGTTACTTGTTCCATATGAATTTCTACTTCCTGGGCTGTGTTTGCAAAGGAATATTTAAAGTAGAGATAAATCAACTGAAGATATGAAATAAATTACTCTCTTTAAGACAAACCTTTAGATAATGTAGTTACAATTGGACAAACCCATCAGTTTCTCCTGCAGTTGTTGTGAAGAAAAGGTTTCTAAGCACGATACTTGGGCATACATTTCCAACAGATTCTTTCATCAGGCTACTTATAAATCTCATTTTATTAAAAGAAGTTAAGGAACTTTCATCTGGTGTTTAAGTTATTTTTCCCAAAATTAAAATAAGAGTTTTGAATCTCAAAACATTTTACACAGAGGAAGAATAGCCTTATTCGGGACAAATACGTCCATAAGGAGAATAATGACTTTAAATTAAAAAAAGCTGCATCTTGCTTTCATCAAGCTGATATGGACTGCAGCACCAAATCATGTATGATCTGTCTACTTTTGAAACCTGCTGTTATTATTCACTGGACAAAGTGTTATAGAAATATATTGCCATTTTAAGACAATCTTGTAGCATTATTTATTTTTCATATTTGATAAATAACCGACTTAAAATATAGACATACAAATTCACATTAATGGTAATAATGAAAATGAGCTTACATTCAACAATGATCTAAAACTGTATCTTCACATTATCACACTTTTAGAGCCAGTTGAAAATGAAATGATGGGAGAAGAGGAAGGGAATATATCTCTCATGGCTACTTTATATAAAGCAAGCTTTTCAGACTACTGGGCACTGTTGCCATTTTGCTTCTTAATATTTTGTATAAAACAGATGCTTTCTCAGATACTGAGCCAAAATCCAATCTAGCATAAACCAAAAATCATATAGGCCATTCAAATTTTAAAATATTATTTCATTATTTAGTTTTCTGTCTTGCAAATACACGTACGGAACTTCTGCGTGTGGGCAGACTTACCGATCTACATAAGATCAAGCTGAAAATATTTACATACCTATATATACACAGATGTATGTATATGTACATACATGTGTGTATATATATATATATGCCTTTGTAGATTACATGTAGAAATTCATTCCAGTTACAAAGTCAGTAAGCATAAACTGCGGGCTCAGTGCAAATGGAGTGGCAAAAGTGTTTAGGCTTTTCACAAAACAAAATCACACAGAATCACAGAATTATTAAGGCTGGAAAAGACCTCTGAGATCATCAGGTCCAGCCTATGACCTAACACCACCACATCAGCTAGACTATGGCACCAAGTGCCATATCCAGTCTTTCTTTAAACACCTCCAGCGGTGGTGACTCCACCACACTAGTGGTTTGCATTATCCGTATTTCTGATTTAGAACCCAGCTTCCCAGTTCAAGAGGTACAGGGATATACTGGAAGGAGTCCAATGGAGGGCTACAAGGATGATTAAGGGACTGGAACATCTATCATACTAGGAAAGGCTAAGAGACCTGGGCTGTTTAGTCTGGAGAAAAGAAGACCGAGAGGGGATCTTAGGAATGTCTTGTAAATATCTGAAGAGTGGCTGTCAAGAATGGGACAATCTCTTTTCAGTGGTGCCCTGTGATATGACAAGGGGAAACAGTACCAGGCTACAACACACAAAGTTGCACCTCAACATGAGGAAGAACTTCTTCACTGTGCAGGTGAATGAGCACCAGAACAGGCTGCCCAGAGAAGTGGAGCCTCTTTCTCTGGAAACTTTCAAGACCTGTCTAGATGCCTTTCTGAGTGATCTGCCATGGGTGTTCCTGCTGCAGCAGGGGGGTTGGACTCAATGATCTTCAGAGGTCCCTTCCAACCCCCCCGAGTTCTGTGATTTTATGATTCTCCAATGGTGAACAAAGCCATTTATATTTAATATTAAACAAACCAACAGAACAATACAAAATATAAGGGTCAAAAGCCAAAATCAGTGCTGCATGTAAATATTAGATTACTATTGTAATGTTGGCTCTTGTCTTAATTAATCTGTAATTTTACTTTTGCTTGGACATCTATGTCATGGGTATAAACCCTGAAAGCCATCCATTTTGAGAAGTAAAAGTCAATGTCTAACCTCTTTACAGGTTTCCCACCATCCTCCAAATGACAATGTCATTATTAATTATTGTTTTGAAGAACATAAGCTTTTAACAGATGTACTGTTACTCTAAACTTCTTTACTGGCAATAGAGACAAGTAGCACAAAATTTCTTCGGAGTTACACAATTATATTTCTTGTGCTTAGTTCCTTGTTAGGCAATCACAGAATACATTATTAGAAAACTGGGCAGAAGATATCTAAAATTATATAATAAATTTTACCCATTAATATGTCAATAATCTTTCTTCTTGTGTTTTTGTTGTGTTTTTTTTTCTCAAAACAGTAGTTAAAAGAATCAGGACATTACATCTTCCCCTATAAATGTTTATGAAAAAGTAGTATTCCAGGGTTCCATCATTCCTCTGTTAATACTCAGGGGAAGGAGAGGAGAGGAAGTTGTCGGTGGGGGAAGGCGATTAATGTAATACAAATTTTGTTTGAAAACTAATTTTCACCCAAATATTTTCTCAACAGAAGAATGGTCTATCAGGTCTTGTGCTGAGAAAACAGCACAAATTTTACACAAACTACCAAAAGCGAATGAAGACTAAGATAATTACTATAAATTAACTGTAAAGTGCCAAGAAGTTTCCGATCATTTATAAACAGTTCTTAATCACACTTTGGGGTTAGCATATCCCAGCTGTAATTTACGATTGAAATGATATAAAGATGTCAGTAATGATATACAGATACAGTAATTCCAGGATTAGACACCATCTCTGAACAAGAACAACAGGGAATACAATCCATTATTGCATTTGATAGCCAAAGTTAGAAAGGTTTAAGGGAAAAAATATATACTGGCAGTTACAGCTTATTTAAATTAGGAATATTCTCTGTGCTTGGATTGTCCCCAAGAAACTTAGTAATTGCTAGCCTTATATAACTATTATCATCTTCTTGTTGGTGGAAACCCATTGGGCTACCTAATTCAACAAAATTGCAATAACAAATCAAAGGAATATGACAGATGTGATGAATATGGTGTATGGCTCTTCTGCAATCCCATGAAGCCCCCACTGTTGGTCAACAACTTATACATTCTTGATAACAAAATTTCTTTGGTCAGAAAGTGGAAGCATTATGACATTCTCCAAGCGACTACATAAAAGTGAGTCAAGGATAGGAAAGGATGGGAAATGGGACTGTAATATGATATCAAGTCTTCCCCCCTGTAGGATATGGAAAATTATATAAGTAATATGATCATTTTTGATTAGGAAATTATCTAGAATAACAGAACTCCTTCAGAAATTTGTTCCAATCTACTAGAAGCTAGATGCCCTAAGAAATGAATGCAGAAGGCAGCAAAATTTTTATGTCATGAAACTCCTTTCAGCACATGTATTTAAGCAAGGAAAAAATCATTAGAACTCTTACTCTAGTTCTGTAAAAAATTTAGGGCCAATTCTCCTTTTAGCAATAACAGTACTATAAAAATATTGGGGGGAAATATGCTTCAAATATACGTACAGATATAGATCTGCAGATATGAAAGTCTGCCTTTCTAGCAACCCTTGTAAAATAACTGAGTGTATTGAAGGTAAGCTATATCAGTGAGGAGTGTCACAATTTTTAATTTCATATACTTTTTAAAAATATATTTTTATTTCCCTTCTGGCTCAGAACTCAGGAGCTTGGTTTCTCCTGGCTTCACTTTAAAATAATCTTACTTTCTACAGCTTTATATTTCCTTTACCATTCCTGTAGCTATAAAATACTTATTTCAACAGGTGAGACATTCCAGCTCGCAGGTGTCCTGACACAGATCCCACCAGCACTGGCTGTGAAGGCCATAATTATACACAGGTCACAGGTGAGCCTCCCAGAACAAGATCAAAGTGTTCACTGTGCCTGGGAGGAAAAGTTAATTTACATAGTTCTAGGAGAAGTTACTTAATCTATCAGCAGCAGAGACTGGATACATTACTGCTATATAATAAATTTTAAAAAAAACAAACAACAACAACAAGTAATTTTGTTGGGAGCCATCAGTGGTGCAAGGAGAAAGCTGTAGAGCAAAACAAGTGAACAACTCTGCTTCTGAAAGGAAACAGTATCAAAGGAACAGGCAAGAAGGAGAGGGAGGTGCAGCACAGGGAGGAGAGAAGTAGAAGAGCAGTAGACAGCAGCAGTCTCTGGTGGATATCAGACCACAGAAGAGTTGAGACCCACTGCTAAAAAGTTGTTTTGTCAACTGTAAGAATAAACAATAGTCAACGGGAGATATTTTTTTCTTTTATAATTTGCTTCTAGAAACAGTATCCAAATCCACATCTTCAGACAAGTAGATACATTTTTTTTCTTGGCTTTTTGTCCAGATGCATTATTGTATTTTAGTTATTTTGACCAGAGCTTCCCAAATGTACATAATTCTGAAATCTGGAGTTTTATTTCAAGCATAAATTGAATATATTTAAAATTTGGTTTGCCCAGTTGGAAATTGAAACTCCCATAACCTATATTTTTCATAACAACATTTGTTACTTGGATTCTAAGAGGAGCAGTTAAAAGAATGATTTCCTCAGGAAAAAGTTGCCATATCAAGTTGCTGCCAATTGCTGAACAGACTGCACCTGCCTCTGATACCCACCGAGTTTTGGCCCTTGTTGAAGTAAACAGGCAATGGGTCTGATTTGACAGAGCAGTTCCCAAGCCTGTAAAATCTCACCAGATTCCAGTTCATCTCAGCAACCTTTAACCCCCCCTTAGCAATCAAATCCCTACGTTTTAGATTTCAGCAATGAATCCAGCATGTGTATTCACAAATACCTAATCACTGGAATTACATAGCTCTGATGCCTCTTGCAATCCACTTCTATCACTATTCAGCCGGAAGATTCGTGCTTTTTGTAGTTTTGGTAATAATTACTTAGTCCTGTGGAAAGGCAGCTGCGTGCTGGCACTCAGACCCTTTGTCAGTCCAGCTCCTTGCTGGTGTTAGCACACCATGTGTCAGGGTCATGGTATAAAGTGAAGTTGCCTCATTAGCATCTCTTGACTGAAAAGGGATAAAACTTAAAATGAATCCATCTGTTTTCAGTACTGCTTTGTTTATACTTTCTAATGCTGGGTTTTGGCAGGCCCAGGCACTATTTATTCATCACTGTTGTCACTTATCCATTCATCTAGCCACAGAATTTTGAATAGGAGGGTTCACTTACTTAGGCAAAATTTTCTCTGCATATTTGTTTGCCGTTTTGGATAAAAGTGCCAAATATTTATTTGAAAGTGAAATCCTGAACAGGAATCATGTGAAAGAGACTGGGAGGGAAGGGGAATTAAGGTATGTTTAATGGCACTCAAACTGTAGTTTCTGTTAGCAGATCCCACTTTTTCTTTTTTTTTCTATAAAATGATCTGTTTTTGCTGTACTGGGAAGCTCTCCCTTATGCTGGGAAAGGGGAAGACATCTTGGCACCTGTTTGCTATTTGCATGTTTGGCAGTAGCTTTTATTCTTAGACGTAAGCAAACCTCTCCTATGATCTGCAGAAAAATAATCCCTTTGGAAACCAAATGAAGGAAGAATAGAATTGCAAGGTGGATGGACACACATAAAATAGAGGAAAAAACACTGACAGTTGCTTGGAAAGGAACTGTGCATTATGAAAGGGCATGCAAAGCGGTAGTAAATGCAATATGTACATTGCAGAGTCTCTCCACAAAGGCAGAGAATAGTAGTAGTGGTAAGCACTTGCTAAAAAAACCAACAGCTTTCCAGAGGTTACAGGGAAATGATTGCATTAATTCAGGGCTTCAATGGTTCTCAGTTAGGATGCAGATGACAGTTCCAGTCATAGTCCTGAGAGTCACTGTGTGCAGAAAACCTGCTTCAATTATCTGATAAAAAACCCTAAACAGATAATGCAATAGCTGAAGTGACAGCTAAAAGTTCTTTATCCATTAATTGCATGCTGGACTATTTTTTTTTCCCCTGAAAATCATCATACGAAGGTAAGAAAGGACAAACTAATGAGAAAAGATTAAAATTAAAAATCTGTACACTTTAGAAAATACAAACTCCTCATGAGATGTTTGATTTAAAGTCTCAGGTATTGGAGTCTAAATATTTGTTTACTTAGATATACCTTACATTTGCAAACATTTATTTATTTCAGTCAATATTTCAATAACTGTAGTCCAAAACTTCGCTAGAGCTGTAGTCCATGGCTCTGTAATTTCTTATCATGAACACCCTTAAAACTGAATCTCCTCTCACTGTAATAAATCTGCTGTTCTTACATAGTAAGACAAGAATCACTCAGAGGGGAATATCATTAGTAATAAGTTATATCACGCTCAGCAGTAAAAATGTTCTATGCGTGATGTCTTATATCTACATACTTTGGGAACTGGGAGATTTTGGCTGACAAGAAAGAACACTCCTTATCTTTAAGTAAACATATTTATATAACCTCTACTCAAATCAGATATGGTTTCAATGCATCTGTGAATCTACACAGCACTGATGTAGTTGCACAAATTGAGAAACTGAGTCTTTTATCATGTCTTACTAAATAGATGTAACTTGATCATCTAGTAACTAACCAAGGCATAATGAATACATTCATGTTTGAAAAATCACAAGTGGAAGTTACTTATTGTAAAAGAGGTGTTGTGAATAGAAATCAACTTGAAAGTAACATGTTTAGGATTAGAATGAGTCCATTTTAATTCATAAAATAGCATGATGAATAATCTTTCACTTGCAGAAGGATGCATATAGACATTATATAATGCATGTATTTTTCAATTTTAGTTATATTAAAATCATGCAGAATCAAAGCATATTTTTTGAAAGAATTGTAAACAAAAGCCATATCTACATAAAACATGCAAGCTATTTTATCTAATTTAATTCTGGGGCAAGTATTTTCAGTGTCATCACAGCACTTTCGAGATCACAAGCATATAATCTGAGTTGCTGGCATCCCCATCTTTCAAAGAAAATGCTCCTGTGTCTTGGAAGCCACAGCTTTTGGGCAAGAGGAAAGTTGCATTACATTTATACTAACTTTGACTTTATTGGGACATGACAATATTTGGATCAATAGGTCTTCTTCATTGTGTGGGATAACTCCCTTGAAGGCTTCCCACCGTCTTAACTGGCAGGACTGGTGGGAAGGAGAAGAAATAATTTATTATCATATTTCCTAAAACATTTAAAAAATATTAGTCCTTCTGATAGCTGACAAATGTTTACTTCTTTGCTGGAGAGGCTCCAGCTCTTCCACTTACTCTTAGAAGTCTGTGATAATTTCTAGTTTTGTCTTTTTCAAAAAAAGTTTACGTAACCAAAAAAAAAATAAAAATCAATCACTTCCCCTAAGTTCCCTCAATCCTTTTCTCAAAGTAACCTTTAAAAAATTTATTCAACTAGGAGTTGTAGAGGGCCATTTCATTCCAAAGCAACATCACTCTATAGCTGCCTTTACCATTCTAGCTGTCTTGAACAATAAAGCAATATTAAGATTGCAAGAGGAAAAACTCAGACAAAAATGAAAAAAGCCAAACCCCCCCCCAAAAAAAAAACCAAACCCAAAACTCAAAATAAAATGCTGGTCCTCAGATTTCATCTAAGCCAGCTGAGAGTTCTCACATATTCCCTTGTAAATCTTAGAAATTAAAAACATGTAGAGAATAGTGTGTCTGGACTGAGACAGTGGTCAAAATTCACAGTTTTGAGAAACTCTTTATATTAAAGGGAGAATTTGAGGGCTAAGATACACTTGGCAAAATGCACCCAACGTTTTCTCTTGGCATTCTATTTTCAATGCAGAGAGTTCACAGGGGGTAACTGGGCTTTTTGTTTACAATAGGGCAGTCCATAAAGCTCTGGTGTAACCTACACACAGACTATTTCTTTTAGCATAAATCCATCCCCTCAGAACTTTTTGTTACATTAAGGGCACCTTCCGTTGAGCTTCTAAATGTACTTTGCCCAATTAGTTGGCTTTAATGCAAACTCCAGTTGTCTTTGTATCGGTTTCACCTGTTGTCAACCATTTTTCCTTTCAGTATACACTGCTGCACCTAGGCAGTCTGGCTCAGTTCAGTTACTGTTCTGCGAACAGGCATTTAAAACATCTATAGAATTACAGTGGTACATATTGAAACAGTATATGAAATGGGCAGTTTTAGGCTTCAGCAGTATTTTATTAATGGGAATATTCACTAAGTTTAGTCTTCTACTGGTAAACTAATAAAAAAGACCCATTGAAAACTTATCATAGAATCATATCAGAGTCCTAGGGGTTGGAATGGACCTCGAAAGATCATCTAGTCATCACATACCTCCAAAAAAATCACTGATATGTCTGTGTAAGCTAATTTTTAAATAGAATGGGATAAAAGAGTTGAGAAGCTGTATCAGAAAAGCAGTCTCTGTATTATGCTGGATTTCTAGTTTTGCTTCAAGACTCAGGAGGTCTCCCCGGAGAAGAGGGACAGGAGCTAGTGTTGATATTGTTGCTTGGCACATGCAGGACTTATAATGCTAAGGATTAGGTTAAAGTGATATATAATATCCACCAGGTTTTCTGTGTTGAAAGACTAAATATTTGCTGTAAACAAAGCTAAGATGGGTGTGTTTGGAAGGGTCTTTCCACTGAAGGCTTTAAGCTTTCCCTTCTATAGAGAATGACTGAGAATGATAATTCCTGGAGAAAAAACCAAACAAGTCTGATACTGGAGAGCACCCTGACCCAGATGCAGGATTTTGCACTTGACCTTGTTGAACTTCATAAGGTTCACATTGGCTGACTTCTCAAGCCTGTCAAGCTCCCTCTGGATGGCATCCTTTCCCTCAAGCTTATCAACTGCACCACTCTTTAAGATCTATTAGTTCCTTCAGGTTCTGATACTGTGTAAACCACTATGTATGCATCACCTATAGTATTGTTTTTTGGCTATATAGTCTTTTATAAATGGCTGTTTGAGACCCAGAACATAAGGTTTATATCCAAATATCTTGGAACTAGATAGGACTTAGCCATACTTTGAACACCAGTTGCAGGACTCATGTTTTCACACTGCCTGTTGTAACTTTCAAGGTAGCATGTAACTATAACTAACTTTCAAATCCTCTCACTTAAACACTCCGTTTTCCCATGAGCTCTCAATTTACCCTTTTTATCAACATTAAAATAAAGTCATGTAGAAATGAAAGTCACATCCTAAACCTGTTAATTGAATTACAACCTACATCATGTAGGAACCATGGCTTTAAGAACAGGCATGGTCTGTGCAGGGGCTGCCCTTAGTTTCCAACTTGTCCCCTCCTCACTGGGCAGCCCCACTAGCTCTGCTTTCTGACAACAGCTTAGGAATCCACTCCAGAGAGAGTTTTGGCCTATAAATTCCAGGTTGACAGGACACTCACAGCAGATTGAGGTGGCATTAAGCTCCCAAGAGGAATGGGACTGAAGAGCTCTCAGCAGCCCTTAGCAGCCTCTGTTTCCAGCCCAGGCAATACCTCTTCTAAAGGTACTGGTCCCTATGAATTCTGTGCTGTATGAACTAACTCCCCGTGTGCAGTGCAAGGAGCTAAGGCGCCTAACTCAGAGCTCTAGGTTCTCCTTTGGAGTTGGGTTCTTTTGTAGGTCTAGCCAGGATTGATTTACCTCAACCATGCACATGTGGTCTCTGAGAGAGCAAAGCCCAAGTCAAACCCCTACCTTATGGAATCAGTCTGCATGTGATATATTGACAAATCCATTGCCTCTGGAGAAGGGCTTCTGCAAATACTCTCCTCAAAATTACACTGGAATGCTAAAAATTGATGCATCCATTAATGCATTAAGCAAAAAATGCATTTAAGAAAAAAATTCCCTGTCATGCTGTGTCCTTTACACCCTTCACCAATACAGAAATTATCTCACTGTTATGCTTACCTTAAAGGCACACAAACTTCACAGGTTTTGCACAGCTATTCTGAGATTAAATTTAGCGGCTCAGATCTAGAATTTTAACCTTCTCCAGCCTAATTGGTCTGCTCTGTCTTTCTCATCTGATTTGATCTCTAGACAGTCCCAGTGACATTCTGGGGGGCTTTTTACATGAGCACAATCAGTTATTGTTGTTCTCCAGATTATTTTCTTGGTGGATGTGTATTCTGACCTTGTTTGATATGGTACTACAGCTTTATCATGTGGGATGAATCTTCCTCAGCTAGCTCATGTTGGAAGTCACACTTTGAAGTCACTGGAACTAATTATGTGTATAAAGTAAGCATGATACAAAACATATAATCCAAAGGTACTTAATGAGCAGTAAACTGTCCTACTTTTGGTAAAATTGTCCTACTTCTCAATAACGCATTTTGCTTTCTTCCTTTGTAAAAAAAAATGGTCAAATATCCTACATTTTGACATTACATCTTGCTTTTCTTTCCTTGGGGGAAAATAAGGAAGATAAAGCACACAGGGAATGTGCAGAACATTTTTCCAGGCTATTGTGTAGTGTTTCTTCTGTGTTGGTTTTTGTTTGGTTTTGTTTTATCAATATTTATGCAGCAATAGATAATATAACGTTAAGAGCAGACTTTGCTTCAGTCATGGCTTGTTTTAAATAAACTGATCAAAGCACTTTATGAGTTAAGCTCAGGACAGGTACAGATATATGTAAGCTTAACTTGTTTCTGCAGCAAGAATGGTTAAAGGGTTTTCTGGTGACCATACTAGTCAGTCAAAGAAATAAATTGCTCTGCTGTTCCTTTTCTTTATTGCCTCTATTTAACAATTTATTATTTTTTTGTCTTTTCAAGAGCTAGAATGACCCGGTGCAGTGTTTACTGTGATGTCCATTGCAGTTTTGTACATACATTTAAGGGGACAGTTTCATAGCTTGATACAGTAAAAAGAAATTAATCAGGCCATAAATAGGAAAAATCATTAGCTAATCACAATTAAACATAGTTAAACCATCAGATATTATTTTCTGTTCCAAAGTATGCACATATCATGACCTAATCACATAAATTACTCAAATTGCTAGTAGTTGTGATGAAAACAAGGTGTTGACAAAGTCAAACTGATCATATGATGAGGGCTGAACATTTCTGTAACTTCTCACTGGTATTCCACCCCTATTCCTTTAGTTCTGGATTTCTAAAGTTTAGATTTTTATCCAAAAACAACCTTCTTTTTTAATACATCCCCAAAGTTAATTTTCAAATCTATTGAGCCTGGACTTTTATTTTCAAATACCCAGACGAAGTGGCCCCAAATAACCTGTTAGCTGGGAAAGACAGAACTTTCCTAATTCTTTTCACTCATGTACATGCACTTTCCTCCTTCCCACTCCCTCACACCAGGAAATGATCCTCACTGGGGTTCTTCTTCCAATCCTGCCTGGTACCCCTTTTTCTGTTCAGCTGTAGATAGTGTCTGAACTACTGTATGTGATGACATCATCTGTGCAGAGGACAAAGACTTTGTGTTGATTTAGCTAGAATGCACAGGAAATTGAGAGGTCTCTGATGACTGTTAGGAGAAAAGGAGAACATATGTGTGGGGACACTCAGGCTGAGGTAGGAAACTCAAATACGTGTTTTTAGAGTGTTGAATTGTGGACACTGAAGCAAAGGGCTTAATCATCACTCAAAGAAACAATCACCTCTCCTCCCAGAATTTAAGCTACTGTCTGTTCACATGACAAAAAGTTGATACAAATGGGAAGAACGTTGGCCCAATTCTGACACTAACCTCTGCCAAAACCACACTGCTGCAACTATAATTGTCTTCAATGTATATCACAGATTTATGAAGACAAATGAAGATACTGACATGTTCAATAAACAAAGCAACAAAAACAAAATGAGAGCTTGGAAAAATCCAGCTGGGAGGATGTTCCCTTTCTAATATCTTTGCATATGCATTTATTAAGTGCCAACCTTAATTTTTTCCCCAGTTTGACTAAGTTACTTTCAATACCTGAGAAAGGTGGCAGCTTGCGATCTGTTGGTTTTATACCTCGTTTATTGTCCATTTCTTAGAAATGAACAATAACCAGGGACAGAGTTTTCCCATCCTAGATCAGCACTCTATTACAGTCGTGGGTATGAAGGATCTGTTTAAGAGATAAGTGAATTATTTTGAATGCTGTCCTTGAAGGGGCTTATGAGTAGGAACTTTAATTAGCTTATTTGCTCACTGGCTTCTAGGAAATGCTTCTTATTACAGAACTGTTAATACCTGGGCATATTTACAACAAAACAGGCTACCAAACCTATTTCACAAAGATCCAGAGCCATCATGAGAAAAATAGAATGTCCAGCTACCAAAGAACAGGGCTAGATGTGAACCACTGACCTGTATCACACTCTTCATGGCTGTTTATCATATTCCCAATTCTCTTAGGCAGCCAACCTTCTGACAGGATTTCTAAGCAGCCTGACCAAAGTATTTGCTGCTTCAGAGAGTTCTGTTGGGATGCTTCATTAAAAGTATATAAAACAATCTATGAATTCTCATCCACACTTACTGGAAGAACAGAGCAGCCTTTTGCCCTTTGGCTTTCCAGGGCCACAATAAAATTACATACAGGAACATTCATCCTAGCAGAATCTTTCTCTCAGCTGTCTCAATTAAATTGCACCCACATCACTTGCTGAGAGCTCATCAACAATTTTAGTGTGGCAACTAGGCTGTGTTCATACCAACTCATTGAAATCCCCATTTTCCAGGAGAAATTCAGCCCAAAGTTCAGAAGGAGGTTACACACATAGAAGATGATCAGCTATTAACTTATGAGTAATCTACCTATTTCTCTAACAAAAACTAACATACATTCTATTAATACACAACTACTATTAGCCTTTAGTCCTCCCTGTTATTGGTGAGTCCCATTAAAAACATGAACTGTTTAAGCAGATACGACTTAACATACTAGTGCCCTCTACTGCACATGTTCACAGGAAAGGGCTACTGCAGTTAGAAACAGGAGCTCAAGGCTCAAGACAGGAATCACAGAATCACTCTGGTTTGAAAAGGCCTTTAAGGTCATGGAGTCCAACCATTAACCCAACTCTACTGAGTTTGGTGCTAAAACATGTCCCTGAGCACCACATCTCCATGGCTTTGAAAAACCTCCAGGGATGGTGGTTCAGCCATCTCCCTGGGCAGGAGACCAGTCATTGAAGAGCCTATCACCTGAAAAGGATTTTTCTCCAAAAGACACACAGCAATTATATGTGCTCGGTATAAACAGGCATCTCCCAGCTCTTCAACAACTGGTCAGAGGAAAGGCTTCATAAACATTTCACAACACTACTCACATCCCACAGAAATAATGTGTCTTCTCCACATTGACTGGTTATCCCCAATGGTTGCTGCTCTGGAGCCAAGGGGTCATACAGTGGGTGTTGTAGGTGCTCCAGATTTGATGGGTCCATTAGTAGACTGTATTGTACCCTGGTACAAGGGGGCTTCCTAATGGATTCACCAAACTTCCAATACTCCATACTCATATTCTCTGCGGTTCTCTACTGAATCCTATCATGTCAGGGGACATGCCATGGCCTTAGCCAGAAACTCCAAAATGTTTGCATACCTCATCTCCTGTTGAGAGCAGGAAAGCAGCTGCAGGAGCTCTGTCTCCCTGACACAGTAGGTCTAGCTGCTGTTACATCCCCTTGCACTTAGCGGAGCCTCTGCCAAATATTTATCTTGACAGCCAGTATCAAAAAAGTGCTACACAAGAAGAAAGACACCATAAATGAGCCATTCTTGTTCACAAAAGTGACAGTACAAGCTTGCCAAATGCTTTCAATCCTAACAGGCTTTTTTTTTGTTTGTTTTTTCTCCCTTCTGTTTTGTCAGTAATCTGAGAAATAAGGTGAGTCACTCAGGCAGCTTGCAAAAATTGACCAGCACCTTGCAGTTTTGGCACCATGTTTGAAATAATTTATCTAGGAATGGATAACTGAAAGAGGCCAGAATAAATGTAGGTGGAAGTAGCTGCTTTTACAGACAGACTCCCTTCCCTAATCTCACAGAAGATGTGCATGTTCAGATGCCAAAGAGAAATCCAGTGTCTGCTCTCTTCCCACAGGTGTAGGGGTGCCCCAAAGGTTCATCATCTACAGCTCAGAAGTGAGCATTATAGATCATAACTGCAAACATCACAGTTTTGTGGCAGCTGTTGTTTTCCTTACATCTCCCAAACCTGGCTTTTTGCTCAGCAGTTAAGCTCCCACTTCTCTACTAAGAGCATTTTGATGGCAGAACAGGAACTCTGTAGCTGATCACTGACATCCCACCTACTCATGCCACACCTGATGTCAGCTTCATCTTGCTCTTTTGTTTTCCTTAACAGTCCTGTGACATATGTGGCAACATTAGGACTGTTCCTGACTTTTCTCTCCCTAGTTTCATCTTTGTTGCTGGCTTCCTATATTCCTTACAATTTCAACTGTTTCTTCTTCTCTGCTTAGCAAAGGCACCTGTATAGCCCACATGCACTTAAGCTACAGAGGTGCACTGTGTGATCATTGCATATTACAAAATTGAAGGACTTCCTTAGGGTGTCAAAGATTAATTTTTACTGCAGAATTTACCAGAAAGTACTGTTATAGAGGCACAGATCCCTTGCTATTCAAACACTTTTAAGCCAGAAGAAATACTTCAGGAGTTAATTATCGAAAAGCAAAGGAGTGTACTGTGCTGAATCTCTCCAGGCACACAAGGCTCTTGGAGCAGAGTTTCTTCCAGAGAGCGAGCTATCATTTTCTCTGACACTTGGGAAAAGGTGTGGTGGGGGTGTGTGGAATCTACCTGCATATTGTCTGACTTTCTCTAACCACCTGCTGATAGCCTAGTCAACATAGTATATACTCAGCCTTTGTAATTTTTTTCTCCTTCAGAAGGAAACCAGCTTTTAAAACTTATTGCTATATTTCAGAGAAGAATTTAGACTTATAAAACACTCTGAAATCCTCAGATGAAAACACAAAACAGACCTCAGTAAATCTTGCAGCCTTGTATCATTCACTTAGCAGGGTTGTTCTGTCTTTTGTGATCATGAAGTGATGAAAGCTCATTGCAAGCTTCATTCTTCCAGAAGGCCTAGAGCCAGATGCCACAGCCCAGAAAGTGGTCAGGGTTGGCAGGGGAGATGCTCTGGTGCAGCACATCCCTTGGAGAGCCCCTATCTAGAAGCGCTCTGAGAGAGGCCTGGCAGAAGTTTCTAACTACTTCTCCAGTAAGACCTGGAGAAAAATTGCAGGCTTACTTCTTCTTAGGAATTCCCTGTTAGTGCAGTGGGGACTAGTTTACAACCTTTGTGCAAGCTCTGCTAGAACCCAAACTGGCAAAGAGGAAGAAGTCCTCTGTTTTACTTAGCATTCCTATCAAAGGATAATACTAAGCATGGACCTGCACGTCATGCATTTGTCAGCTAGGTCTTCAAGGAGAGAACTTGGTATTTTTATTGCATTTTTATTTAAAAGGCAATACTGTCCTCTTACATCAGTTAAACTCCTTGTGGAGGAAGGACAGGGCCCTTAGCTGTATTTAAGCACCTGTATGTCCTTAATGGTGCTAACTGTCCTTCAAGACATGGTCCCTGGGATTACTGCCATGCAAAAGCATCGGAGTACTAATCAAGGATTCCTTTCTGCCATAGTTAGTCTCCGTTTTCCTCATGCCTCTTCAAGTTTCTCATGCCCTAAGTTTCTATTTGATGTGGACCTGGCTTGTAGACCATGTGATGTCACAGTAAGCTATGTGGGCTAAACCTACTATATAACTCTACAGATCTAACTAGTAATGCAAACAATAAAAAGACTGAAAATAAAGGGTTGGCATCTGCAAATGTTATCAATCATCTAGTGATTAATACTTGCAGTGATTTTTAAAGTAATTTTTCCACAATACCAAAAAAACCTGTATCTCCACAGTTATCACACTTCCAATACTAATAACTTTATAGAGGCTCTTAGCTAGGTTTTTTCAGATTAATTAAAAACTTATTTCCTCAAAGTGCTTTATCTTGCTGAAAATTAAAGATAGAATAAAAATAAACCAATGATACATGTGTGCAACTCTCTGTGTAAACTATCCTTCTTTTTAAAGTGTGACTAGTGCAAAGGGAGAAAAGAGATAATGATTTAGTTTGGCATATAAAGAGTACATGTTTATAACTTTGAAGAGAGTTGCGTAAGTTAAATGAGGCTCAAGATAACGACACAGTAAAAATGCACCCAAAATAGCCACTAATCCATCATTCTGAACATGTGTTTAAGTAGACAAGGTAGATAACACAATAATTCTTATTGGAACAATAATATTTTACAATATTCAAGCTTGAGGGCCCAGAAGTTCTTCTCGTTGTATTATTATATAAAGATTGTCTTAATTATTCTTCATTCAGTAGGAGATACAACTTTACCTCTACTGTCTTAAATTGGCAATTCTTGCACTTGGATCAATACAGGTACCAATACCCTTTGCATACTGACAGATGCTAAAATTTTCCATTATTTTGACTAAATGTCACAGTATTTAAAACACCTCTTTGAAAAAAAACACCCAACAATCAACAATACCTAAAAGGCAATTTTACACAAAGATTCAAGGCTGACTCTGTTAGTCAGTTCCACAGTGAGCAAAACACTCCACTCCAAGAGAAATTAAAGTTTGATTTTTCTTTCTCACAACTGCAGAATACAACTCAAGCCATTTTCTAAGTTTGTCCCTCATTTTTCTTTTTAAAATTAAACTCCATCTTTATTAACAAATACATTCAGAAAAAGGCCAGAATAGCTGCATGGAAGAAGTGCAATAAAATTTTTGGCTATTTATGAGCATGTCTTTTGCCAACATACATTTTTTACTTTGATACACAAAATCCTGGAATTCAGAGACTACTGATCTACTAATTAGACTACCTGGGAGACTACCATCTCCTACTACTGTCTTCTTAATGAGCAAGTCTAGGCCTGAGAATGCAGGAGCTTAAATACTCGTCTATCACTTCACTGTGGGGTTCACTTCTTTCTCAGGCCCAGGAGTTTGGGCCCAAAGATGTATTTGAATTGCCATACACTGAAGACTTAACTGCCTGACTGGGTTAGCTCACAGGTTTTATTCTACAGAAAAAGGCTTTAAAGGTTCAGTCCACCTAATTACAAATCTGCTGATGTTATCAGTGGGTGAAGTAGGCCATAAGAATTTGGCAAGCACATTGATTTCAATAATAGTTAGGCTGGATAATCCATGAGTCAAATAATCAGTAAGAATTATAGGATTGAACTTTGTAGCTTTTGCTTGAAGATGGCACTGAGATAAGAGGCTTTAGTGCTGCAAGTTATGGGAATATTTTGGCTCAACTTTGCTCATTCTAGGTTGACTTGTCAAATGTAGTTCTAGCTGCTTGTATAAACAACTAGCAGCTGTATAGGGTTACATTAAACATTTCAATAAAAGCATGTTATGAGGCTCCATTTGATTCTTCAAGACAATGAATTTCAGCTCCAGCTCTGTTAAGGTGCCTGCTCTTGGAAAGAGTTGCCTAAAGTTTAGCCACGTGGCAACAAGGGACTTTTCTTTCCAAGTGTACTCTTAGGAGAAATGTACAATCTGGTGTTGAAAAGTATGACAGTACAAACACATCAGAACTCTTTCCTCACCACTCAAACCACAGAGTAATTTAGCTATGTAAAAAGGCCAGACACATTATGATAATGGGGTCCTAAAAGGAACATGGCCAAACCACACTTGATTTTGATTCAGCTAAGCTAATCAAGAACTTCCTCAGCATCCTTCATGCCATGGCATAAAACCCAGCAAAACCTGAATAGAAGAACAAGAAGGAAAAGTTGTCATATAAAATTGTAGTCTAGAGATGCTCAGAACAATGCATCATGGAAGAAGAAAGTATTTTTTTCTAAATTTTCATTAAATTGACATTATAAACCTCATTTTCTGTTGAAGTAAGAGACAAAAGGTACCCAAGAGGAACTTTTACATTTATGCATATTAATGCAATGTTTGCCCTTTATTGGGTAGATGGGGCACTTCTAGCAGCTCCAGATAGATCTTGATGAAGGACTGGTAGTGACTCTAAATGCAGCAACTACTATAACCATGCCAAGGAGGAGGATGAGGATATTGTTTCCACAAGCTATGAATAGCAGTAATTCTTCAGTGTCATGATAAATAAAATGTTTTCACAGAATCGTTGTACTCTTAAAATCAGAACAACGGCAGTAACCAAGCCAATGGGGAAGACACATGAATGGAAACTTTGACCTGTAACATTTATTAATTTCAAAATATTCTGACAACAATTATGTTCTGTAAGGAGTGTGAAAGTTTTACCATTGTCTTGTTTTAGCTCCAGGGGATGGATTAGAGCCTTAACCTTTGGGCTGGGAGAACATAAAATCTCCTTCCTGGAACTGGGAGTCCATTTCTCAACAAAGTCAACTGAGATTCACATTCTTAAAGAGTAAATTGGAAATGCAACATACCTGCAGACACAATAATACCAGTTATCATTACTGTGCAAGGATCAGTGCAATAGTGGCTGAAGAGGGTTGGGAATTAAGTTTAGATTTCCCTGTGCATTATTTCCTTTTTTATGTCCTTTTGACACATAATACTAGGCTAAAAAAGAACAAATTCCACCTTGGACCATCAGCTAGCTGAGACCTGTTAAAGCCACTGCATCAGGCTTCTGCTGTACAGGGTTGTAAGGGCAAGTAGTGTGGTATGAGGGTTAATGGTTTCAAACTGGAAGAGGGGAGATTTAGGTTAGATATTAGGAATAAATTCTTTACTGTGTGGGTGGTAAGGCACTGGCACAGATTGCCCAGAGAGGGTGTGGAAGCTCCCACCCTGGAAGCATTCAAGGCCAGGTTGAATGGGGCTTTGAGCAGCCTGGTCTAGTGGGAGATGTCCCTGCCCATGGCAGGGGAGTTGGAACTAAGTGATCTTCAAGATCCCTTCCAAGCCAAACCATTCTATGATTCTACGAATCAGAAAGTCGACTGCAGTGCTCTCTCAGGAGAGGAATGTGTCTGGGAGGAACAGACCTCTCCCAGGCTCTTTGGGTAAAAGAGCTCCACTGCTGCTCGTTCCAGGCGTGGCCAGGCCTGCCATCCTCTTTTTTTGTATTTGTAGTGTCTTCAGCTAACTGGATGGTGACTACTAATAAAGTTTTCCACCATAGTTCCATTTATAGCAGCCAGTAGGAAATCAGTTATCATCCAACAACTAGAGGAAGAGCAGAACTGCCAAAGCCTTTTGCTCCTATAGCGGAAAGTTGAGTTTCACTGAAGCTTGATATGGCCACCATCTTTTGTGGAGCTAGGTCAGCAGCAGAATATCTACTTGTTTTAAGGGATTAAAAAAGAGACAACAAGCAGACTCATGGTTGTGCCTTCCTCTTGAGGGTCTAATGAAATGATCAAATACAATGAGTGCTACAGAAAGAACTTTGTATTAAAGTTCTTTTCATTTCAGTGAAGTTTCCACTAATATGGAAAAGTCTTCAGTTATTTGGATCATTTTTTACTGGAGCTAGAAGCACTTTAAAAATGGCTGAGAGAACATATGAAAATTACGGACAGGATATAGCCTCTGGCTTGCTTTTATTTAATTTTTCCAGTTATAAGTCTGCTGTCCTGCTTTTATCATCCTGCTTCTTCACACACACACACAAAAAAGTAGGTGATTTTTAAACTTAATTCTACTCTATTCTTTGTTTCCAGCGGTTTCAATGACAGTACATTTCTGTGTTTACTGTCCATATGGGAAGTAGCTTTATCTTTCAAGTCCCAGTATCATGGCTTCTGAGTCTTTATTTCATTTGTACTCATCACCAGTATTGAGAAAAGATAGAAACACACTTAAAAAGAAACAGGAATTTCCTCTCCTCCCCTTTCATTGAAGCCCTTTGGGCTTCAGTTGGACCTCCTTCTTCAGCCACTGCTGTCACTGAGGTGAAGTGCACAAATAAAAAGCTACATGAATAAGAAATTCAGAACTCTAAAAAAAATAATTAAATAAATCTAAATGCTTCTTTTGAACTTCCTTCAGATTTCATAACCCTTCTTTGGAAACTGACTTCAAACAGTGTTGATTTTATTGCACAGCTCTATGCTTCCCTATAATGATCAAGCTGCATTGAGTTTCGACTTTTGCTGCCAAGAGTGTATTGTTTTGCAATCCAATATTTCAGTAGTTTGTACTGACCTTGTAGGTCATGATCAGTAGGAACACCAGTTCATTTCACTTTTGCATGTATTTCAAGTCAGAGACTCTTATCAGATATATAATGCTTACTGACAGTCTTTTATTACAAGCTGCCCTAGTGAACCAGCTTTCAAAGGTTGCTTCACTGCTCCTCAAAATCATGATCACACTAAAGCAGAGGACTGTAAAGCAGATAACTGAAGTGCCCAGTCATTTAAAAAATATTATTTTCAAATACATCTAAAAAGTTTAATAAAATGCATATCTTCTCATTTCAAGCCACAGTTTCTTTGAGAAGACAAATACGTGATGCCTACTGTTAATACATTATCAATATTAAGTCTAATGTATTAACTACACCTAAAATATCGCAGAGTTAATACTATTCAACATAAAATGCCATGAAAAAAAAAAAAGAGATTGAATTCTCAGTGATGCTCAAATATCAATTGGTGGACTGCACTTGATAGAACTGTTTTGTAGGAAAAGGGTGCAGGATTTGCATAGCAAATTTCTTAGGTACAAATACAGGACGCCTCATCTGCCCTCTCCAGCCTGGAGCACAATATCTCAATACAATTTCATTTTCCTGTGATCCCAGACGTTGTGGAGAGCTCCTAGTTTAACTCATTAGTCTACTGAGTCAACTAGTTTACTCCTAGATCCAGTGACTGAAAGTGTCCTCCATGATTTCCACATGCTGTCATCTGGGAGTGCCCAAGATGCTGACCCATCATCCTTATTTCAGACTTGTGACTCTCATCTCCTTTATTTGCATTTCTGATGATAACATGAATCTTTAGATGTACTTTGACCTTTTGACTTAAGTCTTGAGCAAGACTACAGGATCCAGTTCTTCTAGTTACATCCAAACAATCCCATTTGTACGAGAAAGGCTATTTCTAGAGTTAATGGGAAGAGACTACTAGATTTAACCCTTAATCTAATCAGCATTGTAGAATAATTCAAACAAACAAACAAAAAACCCATTACATTAAATAGATTTGATAGTAAGTTGCTAAGTTGCCACCAGCAGGAAAAGATGGCTTTATCTTGAAAGGCTAATGAAGCCACCTTACACCAGACAAAGAACAGTTCACAGATCCTCATCCCCATGACCCTGAAAACCATGTCAGAGCATTAGTTTGGCAGTCTTTATAGGAAGAACTGGCACTGGTAACTGGTAGCAGATACAGTACAATCAATAACTCAGGCTGGCATGATCACCTTTTGCTAAGTATGTTTGGAAAGTGTAGTAAAGTTAATATTCAGTGAAAGTTATTAGTCCACAGCAGATTTTCCTGTTATTTTGTAAATATACATGCTGACAAATCACAAGATAGCTAACGTTAGCCATGTGTTAACACACATTTTAATCCAGGCCATCGCTGATACTGCACATGCAGCAGAGACTGAATTTGTACTGCTGCCTCCATATAATTAATCACTGAACACAATTATCAATCCGATAAAAACATTACAGTGAGAGTTCTAAAGCTTCTCTACACCTCCGTGAACGTGCACGTGAGCCCAGTTTGCAGCACCACAGTACCTTGCTGTGAATCCAGTGATGTCCACAAAAGCAGATGCAAGGAAGAGTTACACAGTGCATCCACCAGTCCAATCAACTATCACTGCAAGAGTTATCCTAAGATTTTGAGCACCAAATGAATACTCTGAATTTCCAAAGCTGAAAGAGATGAGAGCTGTGGGTTACACTACTTCAGCTGAGTGAGCTCAGCTCCAGGTAGAATTACAACTATGTTCATTCATTCTGTGAGAAGTTATGAAGGCAATAAAAAGTTCCAAAATATATGAAGTATGTTCATTGGCATTTTAGTAGCATATCAGATGTGCAAATTACTCTCTCTAGCAGACAAGAGGCTAGTGCAGCTCCCACAGACTCAGCTAGAGGGAGGCTCCTTCCTTAGTATGTACCATCAGGGAGCTCTTACTGCAGCTCTGCTAAACTTATTCTATAAAGGAAGTAAAGGTATTTGTAACCTAGAGAGTACTACCACTTCTTGCTACACAGAATTATAGTTTTCTGCATCCTGGGAAAGAATTAGGCTAATCTTAAGAAAAAGTTTTTTCAATCATCTCCATTGAGCTCCCCACAATCAACAAAAGAACACAGCCATGGGCCAGAGCCAAGATCAAAAAATGATCCACAAAGGAGCCACAACAGGATTTGTTAAAAGTTATGCGTGAACCACAGGTTTGCTCTTTGGTTATAGATTTTAATGAAACCATAATGTGGGACAACAGATCTGAAATTTTGCCAGGCTTTCCATTCAGTTGTAAGGGTACCAGGTGGTTCAGTATGATTAATCCTACATGGCAGAATACACTCAAGGTCATAATTTTCATAAACTTTTTGCTGTCTCTCAATGGTTCCATTTTGTGGACGGCTGTACATTTTTCCTGCTTAAGGACTGAAGCAGTTCTAGAGGTCCTTCACTTGTACCTTGTTTACCAAATACCCAGCAGCCCTACTGTTCAAACTAACTCCTGCTCTCCATGCAGAAATGTATTCAATATCAAGGTTCTTAAAAGATGACTAAGCCCCCCAAATCCAAGATCAAAGGCAAAATTGTTTTGATAGTTGTCATCAAATAACATATCACCCTTTATTTTAAAAATATCTTTCCTCTGGCTGTTTTTTGAAAGGATAATCTTATTTCCTCTCACAGAATTGATTTTCCATTCTTTTCACTTACCTTTCAAATTACTCATGCAAGAAATATTATTTCTGATTATGTACAAAGTGAAAAATATTTTGCTTTCTAATGTAGACAGTGAAGTCTTTGAATTACCATGTACATCAGTTTTACCTACAAAGAAACAATAGTGAGTCCAGATGACCCTTCTGGCGCTTTGCTAAAGCTTCCATGGCAATATGGCTTAGCAGCAGTGATATATGTGCAGAGCATCTGCCAAGCTACAAAAAATAAATCCATGCAGAACGTGCTTGATTTTATCTGCTTTTAAAAAGTCCAAAACATAGACCAAATTTAAACAAAATAAAGAATGTATTACATAACATGTAGAATCCAGCTACTCTGTAATCTAAGTGAAGTTCAACTCTGGAGTCAAAATTTTTCAAGTCAGACCCAAGTTCTGGAAGGCATTGAGCCAAGCCTTTGGATATGCAATAGTATTGACTCTTGGTAAGCTAAACTGTCTTGAATGACAATAGCTTGCTACCCTGCTACCCACTGCCATAAAATCTCATTTTATCAGCACTTTACACATAGCCTCTCACACAGGGTGGGATGTAAGGAAACACCTTAGCATAAAAAGTTTCTTCCCTCCTGTAGAGATTCACCCAGAAGAACCACAAATGATAAAGGACTCAATTCAGGCCTAATGCAATAGACTGCATCTGCTTGTGTGCATTATGAAAACACCCAGGAAGAAAGTAAGATTCAGTCACTGCCATTCTGCACTATTGTGTAGCGAGTAATTGGTGGTACAGCTACTTGACAGAGAAGTCTGCATTAAATGAACAGTCCTAAAAATGGTTCAAAGCATCTTAACTAGAAATAAACAAAATAGATAGCCCAACTCCCCATACTTGCTGTTGTAATTTATTATTAATCCATGGCTATATCACAAAGCTTTGTGCTCTAGATGTTTAGTTCAGAGATGTAATAGGCAAGCACAACTCTGATTTCCTTGAAAGCAGCAGCTATTCAGCACCACTCAGAAACAGACCAAGAATCTTAAAATGAAAAGAGTTATCAGTCTATTATTATGGGTAGAATTGCTAGACTGGAAATGGAATTAAACAACTTGCATTTTCTTTCAATCTCTGTAATCTGTCATCATCTAGAAGGAAGAGATTTTTTAAAATGTTATTCTATATTGGTTGAGAATCTCATTAATCTATGTTATAAATGCTGTTTTTTCTTCTATTTTTTTTTTTTTTTTCAAGAGTAGCTTCATTTCTTTATTTTTATTCATAAACAGAGGATTTCAGAATCTAACTATAAAAGACAGACATGACCCAACTGTTTTCTAACACATGGGAAACATCAACAAACCTCGTAGCAAAATACAGCCTGCATCAAATAGAAAAAGCCAAGGATAAGTATGTAGTAATAATAGATTCCCAGTACTACAAGCAGTACCTTGCACGGATTTCAGAATTGTTTATAAACCATAAATCCTTGCAACATGTACTTCTTTGCTGTGCAGTAAGGAACATTTTATCATGAGTATGATACTTTGCATCTAGATTTCCAGGTACTTTATAACACAGCTGGGTAAAAAATAGCACTATCCACATTTTGAGTGAGATAACTGAGACAGAAGACAGCTGGCTCAAAGTCTCATAGCAGATCAGTGGCAGAGCTTGCAGCTTTTTTCATATATCTTGATTTTCCACGATGCTTCACTGAAATTTTAGGAAAACAGAATAAGCCCTAGAAATTAATTTAGAAGTTCAGCACCTGTTTACATAATTAATTGAAAAATGGCCATATCAGTTTCCCAAAGTTGCCTTGAGCACTTTTCTCTATAGCAGGTATGTTCAAGGAAAGTCCCAGAATATGTCTACTAAACATAAAATGAAGAAAAAAGAAAGACTGTGATAGTCCCTGGGAACCGTAAGAAACAAGAAAACAAAATACATCAGCTAAGACAAATCAACAGCCAACAGTATTTGGGGCTGAAATATTTTTCTGATAGCTTCTGAGGAGATTATGAGTCATGGCAACTTCTTTAATCAATTCTCCAAATGAATAGTTTTCCAAGACTTCAATCATACAGTACAGGAATATGTTTCAGATCCTGTCTTTGCTGGAGGAACGCCTGCCTTTGTGGGTGCTTAACCTGGGTTGGCAAGCTCAGTTTTAAACACTAGTGAAATCTGTCTTTTCAACTAAGCTTTTAGTAGAAATTCAAGCCTGTAGGGGCATCTGAACTTGAAGTCAACTATTCACTTAGTTAAAATCCAAAAAATGTGTTTCACTGCTTTTTTAATCTAGATTAACTGTGCATTCATTAACCTGTAGGGACAAACACACCACTGATATTGAGATAAGTAAACAGTCATTGTGTCCCACAGGATGTATTAATGAGATCAACTCACTACCATTTTGAGTTACATGTGATAATATTAAGATAAAACCAGGCCTTGTTAGTGCTGGTGCAGTCATTATTAGCTTTTAATATCTGTGCCCGAGGCCTGTTTTGGCAAATTCATAAGCTTGTTTCAGAAGACAAACTTCATCTCAATGGGTGCTTCATCTGGGAATTTCATCTGTACCTTGGAAGAAAAAAAAGTACTAGATACTGATGCCTGTAGGTAGTAAAATCTATGGATTATATACCTGAATTATACACAATAGTCACTAGGGCCATTTTCCCAGATTTCTTTTACAACCAAAAAAACATTGTCTCATCTCTGTGAAAAAACCGTCTTTGACAGTTTCATCTTTACTAATGTCAAGTTGACAGAGGCCATAATTTAATGGAAAGGGATAATTTGTAGGGGTGGAGTAAGCAGCCAAGTACAACTAAAACTTGTTTTGCAAGGCATGATCCCCTATGGTTTGGGGAAAGCTGCAGAAAATCAGGTTAAATTTAAAGAGCAAAAGCGTGATATTTTTTTTTAAAATATTATTTTTCATATATTTATAGTGGGCTGGAAATCCAGCAGCAAGTCACAGAAAAGTAATTTTTAATAATCACAGTATACCTAGGAATTTCAGTTATGCTGACTGGTTTGTTATGAACAGACTGGTAACAGCCTATTATTAAGACTGCATGATACTTCTGATTTATATGATCTTGTTCGAAGTCCGGGGAAATCATAGAGAACTGACGCCACTGAGACTAAAGTTTTCTACACTGAAGTTATGCCTCAGGCTGAGTTTGTTGGGACATTTTCAGCCAAAAAGCTTTGGTCATACCATACAAAGTCAGAGAAATACCTGTTGTTACTTGAATCCTCCTGCTCACCATCTGTTTTTTTCAAACAATAAGCATATCAGACGACACGTCTCGTGTAATTTTACTCTTTTGAAACATCAATAAAATTCTGAAATACTGAGATTAATATTTGGAATGAAGTGCTCTTCTGTCAGGAAGGCATGCTGTTTCATCCCCTGGAATTGAGTTCTGATTGAACCATGTTAAAAGCACTTGAAAAAACAGTTTGACTATGCTCAGTGGAGTTTTCTTCAATTTTGCAGTGAAAACTTCCCCAAAGATGTCATTACTGAACACATGACCAGCATTTCCAGCTGCTGGAGGATGGGCATCTGAATGGCATGTGTGAAAGTTGTTCCCTGCACTCTCCATTGCCCCACCTTCTGTCTCTGCGAGCAAGTAGCTGTTTCACTGAATTCAACATAGAAAAGAGATTTCAGGGCAGTAAAAGAGAGAATTAGGCAAAGACAAGAGATAGCTAGGCCAAAGGGAAGAAAAGACACCAGGCTTGGCCAGGGAAGCCATGCTTTCCGTGTGATTGAGTAGACCACTGAGAAGAAAGAATTTATGGTGTTTCAATAATCCCTCAGTCTGCGAGCCAGGGGAAGGGCAGAATATAGTTTTCTCCTGAAACACTGAACTGCTTGTGCTGTGGAAACAGCCTCTGCTTTCTGAAATGAAATATTGCTGAGTTTTGGATGGGCAAAAAATGCAGTTCTTGGGCGTTAAGGAAAAAGGTGGAGGGAAGATGTGTCAGCTTGGATTTAAATGAAAAAATTCCTGAAGCTCAAGAAAATATTCATATATTTGGAAGATAGTTTCTTGGCTCATTCCATTACTAAAACAGAATTTGACAGGAAGAAAAGGAAAAGGCTTTTTCTTGTGGTAGATGAAAGCTTATCAAAACCTGGAGTATAAGCCAGTGTCAGTCAAAGCCTGAGAAATCACAAAAATAATAAAATTCAGAAGTAGTCATTAGTGCTTTGGCTTTATGGATATCAAATGTATGATTCTGCAGCAATCCTATCTGCAGCTCACATGAGGAGCTAGGCACTGAAATGATAAAATCCTGATACAACAGCCAGGAACCTGAAAACATGCAGGCTTCCCATATTTAAAACTAGTGGGTAATTTCAACTCAAGTCTGCCTTGGGATTGATTTTTTGGGGTATAAAATGGGAACTATATCAGTCCCTCACCTCATGGGTTTGGTGTGAAGCTAGAAGCAAGCCTATGCAGTGCTCAGACATTCAGCAACGAGCACGGCCAGAAAAGCAAAAAGAGAAATAATTAATTCTCTCTTCAGACAGGGTTTAAGTAATGAGGTACAAAAGGCCTTGTGCCAAACAATGAAATTAATACAAGATAATTAAATGAGTACCATCTATCTTGTGCACAAAATGAAGCAGGGATCTTGACAGAAAAATAACATGGGATCATAAATAAAACTTGCCATATATATGGCAATAAGACTTGAATTAAAACTGGGTAGGCAGGAATGTGCAAGCAAGGAATTACTTAATGGACTCTTCATTCTGCAGGCTTAATAAGGTTGTTTGTTTGTTGTTGTTTTGTTTTTTTAAAAACATCACTTACTGCTAGTGTTTTAAAATCTACAATGAAGGTATGGATAGTTTCTCCATGCACAGATACGGACTTTTTCACTTGACTTAACTCTTCTTTTAATTGACTGTACAGAGTCAAAGCTAAGTCATGCTGTAATAATGAGCACAGACTTGCACAGAATGCATATTCCCAATTGTATATAACCTACTTATATCTATTATAGATCACGCCAAAATGCCTGACTCTACACTGGTATTTTAACAAGGTCCATAGTCAGCTTCTCCCATTTTTGTAAGGCAGAGGGCACAGCAGTGATGCTCTTAACTTCCATAGTTTTCTTAACAAAAATTGTCAAACTATTTTCTGTTGTTGTCAGAGTTTGACTCAGGTCCGACAACAATGCTCTCGATCCCCCCTCCCCCCAACCCACGTAGGGAAGGAGAGAGAGAAAAAGAGAGAGACTTGGCTGGATTGAAAACTAAACTACACAGCTTTAATTAAAACACTAATGAATGATACAAGAAAATATATACAATTATATACAAATATATTCAGGAATGGGCAAAAAACCTCTCGCCTCCCCCCACCCCAGCAACTCCCACAGCACTTCCCTGAACTGGGAAGAGTCCCGAGGAATCCCGGAGCTGCTGCTGGAGAAAGCAGAGAGTTATGGGGGTCACGAGAGATCAAGCCTGAGGATCGACGGTGATGGATGAACAGAGTCCTCCCCGGACGCCAGCCATGGACGGAAGAGAAGGGAAGAAGAAGAAGGAAGGAAGTTGTCTTCTGTGATCTCTGACCTTCCTCTGAGCTTACGTAGATATATGGAATGCAATATCTTTGGCCAATTTTGCTGTCCGTCTAACTCAGCCTCCTACGGGGGGGGGGTCACAGATCTCCCCATAGTGTCTGAGCTGGCAGAGTGCAGGTGCAGCCTTGAAGCCTCAGTAGTTAGAAAAACATTCCAGTGTCTTATCAGCCTAGCAGAACACACTGTTGATAGCTACAAGAAAGCTTACTGAAGGAAAAAAAAAATCAGTAAAAAGAAAAATTGGCTTCATCCTGGCTCAAACCAGGACAGTTGTTTAAATGAGCCTTTCCACCTCTTAGAAGATCATGTTTTTCCACAAGTTAAAAGCATTGACTTACTGATGGATGTTTACACCCTTCCCAAAATTATGTTGAATTATGTCACAAATGCTTATGGACTACTTTAAGGTTTCCTGGGTTAAAAAAACCTACACAACCCTTTCTAGAGTACAGAGCATTCACAGGAATTACTTTAGCTGTGTTGCAAATATATCCACCTCTGGATCTTAAGAAAGCGGCTGTTTAAAATCTCATATAAACATTACAGTGAGAAACAGGGCTGGAAGAAAGGAAACGACTGTGTTTAGCTGTAGACAATTGGAAAGACAGGGCATAATTAGCAAAGATGGAATTCTCCCTGTACCTTAAAACTGCCACACTTAAACTAAAAAAACCCAAAAACATACAACCCATCAACAACAAAAAATGAAGAAAAAAATTCAATTTGATGCTTACATTTCCAGAAACAGACAGGACTTTAGGTTTTTTCTATCACCCTTAACCTTGCAACTCTAGTAAGAAAATTTTCTGAGGCACAAATTCAGTATGAGCCTTAGAACAGCTTCTATTACAAACGCAAGAAGGAAATAACTTGTATTTTTACTTTGACAAGTTTGTTAGTTCTAATCCAAGAAAGTGAGTAATAGAACACATTCCCCACTGTTAGAGAAAGCCAGAACTTTAACTAGGTCTTCCTTAACCATGAATCCATTTTTCATTGTTCATCTCTCTCTAAAATAGACATATGGATGGTTTCTGATTTCTTTTGTTTTAAAAGCAAGTTTCCTCCACCAGAAAACATTATCAATCAGGTTATTAGAGACTAAGCTAAACTAAATAAATATCTCAAGATTTGGAAGACATTCATAACCTAAAGACAGAGCTTATGTACTGTTTGGTATTGAAGTCAGCACAGAACCATAGAAAGAGTCATGTTTAAAGCTACCAAGTTTACCATGGGTGCTATGAACCCACTAATTTCTACAAGAGCATTTTGATATTTTATAATTGGTGATTTGATAGTGTTTTCACAAAACATAGCTATTTATTTTATCTGCATAATGACAGGTGACACATCTATTCAATCTATGCATTTGGGCCCATTTCTTTCTATCCTCATATATGAAGGCTGTAGTTTTCAACATTTGTTCGTAACCTAAAAGGAAGACAGACAAAATGCTGGCCCTCAGTCTTTGTGGAACAGGCAGCAGGATGTGGAACTTGTTTATAAGTTCTTCAAATACTTTCCAGCTTTTGGGCATTTTGTTAAAATACTCATAGAAATCTCTCATTCATGCTTGAGTTAAAAAAAAAAAGAAAGAAGACAGAATTCTCCACAGCTGATGGCAAACTGAACCTTGAATTTTCTGCTTACAGTTTTGTGCAAAAGAAATCAAGCTAAAGTAATCAGCAGGTTATAAAATGTTGCCTTCTATACAGTCAGAGCTGAACAAAATAGGTTTGAAAATTGCTACATCAAATTAAATGAAGGACTGACACATTTTGAAATGTATCTTCCAGCTAAGGCTAGAGCAATGCAACACAGAGTCTGTCACGTAAAAGATGGTAAAGAAAACACGATCTTGCAGAATAACTGTCATGTAAACTACAATATTTCTTCATATAGTATTTCATAACTAGTTTCAGTTCAGTCAATCTGGCTTCAATAGCACATTGTGGAGGAGTATGTAATTTCTCGCCTGTTTGTTCTGCAGAAATAACCACCCATTTACCCAAATTTTACATTCTTTCACTTTTCATGAACCTGATTGAATAATAAAAGTAAGGGTAAATAGGACCTCCAGGTCACCAGCTCCTGAATAACAATAATCTCATGTATGACATCTTAAGACCTGGATATTTCTGTTTGCTGTATCTTATAAAGTACCTCTGGAGTAGTCCATGACTAAGACATGGCACAGACATTGACTGAAACCACCCAGGAGTCAAACTGCAACAATGAAGTCTGTAGAGTAAGAGACCATAGGACAATAAACCTTTTACTACTGATTTGTACAAGCTCAATACTTATTATGTCTTTCCTTATTTACACTTAAATACTGACACCTAAGCTGAGACAATGTTAATTATTTCTGAAATAATGAAAAAGACAAATCAAGAAAAGGCCTTTAAAATGAGAACTTAAGACAATCCTGGTCAGACATATTGGCATACAGAGCATGGGCAATTCTTTTTTTTTTTTGGTAGAGTTCAAGAAGTTGCTAAAAAATATTTAATAGAACTCTCTTTTCAGTGTGATAACCTGTTTCATAAGTAATTAATTACAAATTCTCTAAGGTCAGCTGCATTTATTTTTATCACCTTTTGTTTTATGCAAACTTGTCAATCTATTTCTTTCAACATGCATTGCATATCTGAGGTTTCATTAAACAAGGTCAAAGACAAGATTAGTGATGTTTCCAGCTTAAAACTTTTGTTCTATTGGCAATTTAACATGTAGAAGCAACTGCATAGATTCCACGCACAGTAAGAGATAAAATGATATATATTCTTTATGATGTCCTGATAGATTTTAATCTCTTCAGTCTCTACTTCTTAAGTCTAAATCGTTGAACAAAAAACTCAATTAAAAAGTACCTATAATACAGAATGGACTATGGAGAAGGCCATTTCTGAACTATTTGAAATTATCTAGTCAGCTGAACAGAATTTAAACTTACATCTCTTCTGATTTTTCTGGCCTTTATCATAGTCTGGCAAGTTTTCTATATGCAGAAAGTCTGGAGAGAAAATAAATATTTTGGAGCTTGGTTTTAAAAAAAGAAAATGCATTTTATAAACATGAGGAAGATAATATACTATAAAGGAATTAAAACATAACTTCAGATACCTTCAGGGTATTCTATCTCAACAGTAAAGCAATAATTATAATATCAATCTCACTTCAAGAGCTTGTTCCTTTCTAAGCTATAATCCTTCAAAGGATATTGAACATATCTCTGTGAAGTTTGCAAGGCTGAACCTGCAGTCCCTCAAATCTGATAACACTTAAAACTCTGAATGCCTTTGCACATGGGATTAGCCCTTTTGATTCTCATCTGGGCACTCTCAACTGACTGCACAGGAAAAAGTCCAATGGAATCATCCTTGAAGTTATTCAAACACACGTCTGTTCAAGATTGATGCATTGGTTTGCAATCTGGGAAATACTGTGAGCTGACCTTTCATATAAACAACTGAGGAGCTTCAATATTCCTTTTTTAAATTCAATTAATCTGGCAAAGTACAGAATCTCTGTTTTTTTAATGCAAGAACAGTTTCCACTCCATAGTCCCAGATGTTTTCCTGGATATAATTTCAACATTGTGTATCTTATTTGATGTCTTTGATTAAATTTGCAATGCATTTAAAATATCAGTGTATCCAATCAAGTGTAACGAGACACATGAAAATGAAGTGACTCATGCGATAGTAATTAGATTTAACACTGCCTTGTCACCTATATTGTTAGAGATGAATTTCATTTACAAGTTAAGCGAATCTGTGCTTCTGTCACACATCACCAGCAGTGCAAACAGACTAGAAAACACATGTAGTACAATCACTAAACGTGAACTCAGATTTCAGAAATCTTATGATGTATGTTTTTAAACAAACATTTTAGGTTCTGTGGTTGAGCCGTTACTTCCCCTTCCTTCTTGAAAAAGTAAGTATACGCATAAAACTAGCACTTTACTTCAAGGATTTTGCAGAAATACCAGAGTTGAGACTTGTAAAGCTCCCTTAGAAGGAGAACTAATTTGGCAGTAGACTATACAAGGTCTTTCAGAAGCCCTTCTTTGCAAAGCCTCTTCATACCAACACTCCAGTGAATTTTAAAAGAGGAAAGGCCTTTGTTAAACTGAAGGCTGGACAAATACAGCAGGCTGAACCTTAAACCTCTGTACATTAACAGAAACTGAACAAGGCCAATGTCAGTGAAACAGAGTTTCCGTGTACTAGCTGAAGATGTAATTTGGTATTAAAGGAAAACAAGCTAGAATGACATGGACAGGAATAGTAAGAAGAGTTCCCACCACATCTCTGTGCTTTATTTCCATTTGCCTTGTTTCTACATCAGTGTCTCTGATTCAATTAAAATCTCCGCATTTAATTTTTTTTCTTAACATGCTGTGCTTGCTCTAGATACACGGAAGAATTAAAAGAGTTAGGGCAAAATAAAACTCACATACATAAAAACCTAGCTCTATCAAAACAATAGGCCAAAACAAAAGCTAGATCAAAAATCCCACCTAAGGACTGCAGGGATGCTTGTGTGTGTGCTTTAGGTGGTAGCGCAATGTTGTGCGTGTGTCCTGCATCAGCCACGTGCACCGTTGGGGTTATTTGGTTACTTTATACTGATATATCAGGAATGCTGGAGAAACTGCCACTTTCTAGAGGTGTTAAGCTGTGTGGAGCAGTTGACACTCTAGAGGGAAGGGATAAGACTCAGAAGGACCTTAACAGGCTCAAGAGATGGGACAGTGCCAAACTCATGAAGTTCAACAAAGCCAAATACAAGGTTCTGCACCTGGGTGGGTGCAATCCCAGGCACAAATACACGCTAGGGGGAAAATGGCTAGAGAGCAGTCCTGAGGAGAAGGACATGGGGGTGGTAGTTGATGAGAAGCTTGATGTGAGCTGCCAGTGTGCGCTGGAGGCCAGAGAGCCAACCCCATCCTGGGCTGCTTCAAAAGAAGTGTGGCCAGCAGGGCCAGGGAGACAATTCTGCCCCTCTGCTCTGCTCTGAGAGAGAGTTGGGGCTCTTCAGCCTGGAGAAGGTAAGGGTCTGAGGAGATTTATAGTGGCCTTCCAATGCCTAAAGAGAGCATACATGAAAGATTGGGAGAATATTTTCACCAAAGAGGGTAGTGATAGGACATGGGACAATGGTTTTAAACTGAAAGAGGGTAGATTTAGGTTAGATATTAGGAAGAAATTTTTCACTGTGAGGGTAGTAAGGCACTGAAATAGGTTGCCCAGGCAGGCCCCTTCCTGGAGGTTTTCAAGGCCAGGTTGATAAAGCCTTGTGCAGCTTGGCCTAGTGTGAGGTGTCTGTGCTTATAGCAGGGAGGTTGGAACTTAAGGTCCCTTCCAACTGTAACCATTCTATGATTCTATAAGATCGAGCTCTCTATAAAACAAATGCTGCCTGCAAATTTTCAGATCAGCTTCTGAAAGTGCCTGTAGCACTGTGCCTCCTCCCTGGCCGTGAAGGGCCAGTCCAGGAGCTTCCCCCTGAGACAGTCCAAGCTGACATACTGGATTTTGTGGTCAGGCCATCTGGCCACTAGAATGACATAATCTACCCTCTTAATGCCGGCAGTCAGGAAGCATGAATCTCTCTCTTGCTTTGGGGAGAAAAGAGGGCAGAATAAGGAAGCGGGATGAAAGACCAGCTGGTTGATTAACTTAAATGAACACTCACATAGACAACCTATCCCCTGCTCCTGGAAGGTTTATTTACATATGCTATCTTCATCACAGGTAGTATAATGGAAAGTAACACAATACTGATAATAACAAACGGCCAGAAAATAAACAATCCAGGGTTTACACATCATCTATTTGAAATGCCATGTTAGAGAGATGGAGCCACTAAATGACTTCTGCAGTCATCTTTGGTGCTGCTTGTAGGGTTAATTAGTAATAGGAACAATACTGAGTTACTTAAAAGTCATCACACATTTTATGTACCCTTCTAGGCTGATGGGAACTAAGTTACACAAATAATCTTTATGTCTGTAATCCTTCAAGGAACAGACATTTTCATAATACTCAGAAGTGCTTGCACTGACTTACTTATCTTAGCAAACCTGGGTTGCAAAATTAATTTTGTGCAGTTTTGTTCCTTTGAGTTATCTAGTAAGTAAAAAGATACTTACTAAAATAATTACACTTTTCGTTTTCAGTTAAGATGAACTATGCATTCTGCGCTGAAATAAAGGGTGTCACAAAGAGGTAGTATTGGGCAGGACAGAGAAGTGAGACTCACAAAATCATTATGCTGACAGAAATTTTGTGTGTTCCTTTGTTATTATTGTGACTGTATTTGCTTGATCACAAGCTTTTCCTCTTCTCAAACCAAAATTCTCTTCATCTGAATAAGGTCACAAGCATGTGCTTACAACCTCGGAGTCTATTGTCTCAGAAATATTTATGTGGATGGCTGCCATATTTTTTTTTTAAGTCTTTGTGCAACCAACCTTTTTATGAAAAAGTAGAGGGGTAGCAAAGCCCAAAGAGCTGTATTACAAAAAAATACACATCAAGTAGAAGATCTCTTGCTTTGGCAGACTTTAATCCAGGAGTAAGACCATTGCTATAAGATTCATGAGAAATATTATGAGCTACTGCTTCATTCTTGAAAATAGACAGGCTTAAGTAACAATTTTACAGGAATCTATACACTAGTCTATAGTAATTAGCGTTTTCTTCCCCAGCTTATCTCTGGAGACCTATAAGCAGAGAGTAAGGAAGGTCAGGTAACTACAGAGGCAGCACCTGCTGTAGGGTAAATATGCTGCTCCTTGCTGTCTCCATCTGGTGTTAGTAGATGTCACATGACAGGTACCAGAAGAAAAGTCAGCACAAACTTTGTCAGCCCTCAAGCTATTCTTCCCATCTGTGCATTTCTGCATAGCTTCTGATCATGTTTTTATATTGTATTACTAGCTTTCAGGATTTATTGTGATATGCATGACATTTGTTTCATCTTAAGGCCTGAACAGCTGGAACCAAGAAGACCAGTGTTTCACAGTTTCATTTTGTAAGGACCCATTACTCCTAATCATAACACAGAGCATCAGAATTACTCAGAAACAGGAAAGAAAATAAAAAAAATAATAATGTAGCCAATTTCACAATTTGAACAGTAAGGGAGAGAGGACATAATTTTTTTAATCTAGGGATAAGCAACACGTTTGTGCTACTGTTCAGAAGAAGTACATTTGCTCTTGCTATGAGAAAACGTTTGCAGAGAAAGACGCTGTTTTCAAGTGAATGAAAATTCTTCCTGCAGAACTACTGGAAATTTGAGAAATGAAGATGTACATATGCTAGATTTATTTGCATGGCTAAATTATGTTTAGATCTGAATGTTGAAACACTTTATGAAACTTCAAGATAATTCCTGTTTATGAGAGTCAGAATTACATGGGCAATTTTGCATATTTCATTTGATTCATCATCACTTCAGATACATCTCAGTGAAAATTAAGGAAGCATCAGAAACCACAGCTGCTGTCAAAAAGAATATGCAGTTATTGACTACAATATATTTTCATAATTCATCCAGATGCAATTTCTTCAATAGATTTTGGGTTAGAAAAGCAGTGAATTAGTTTTTGAGGGTTATGTCTCATGTCCTCAGAATATACGTGGCATATAGTTCTGCTATTTCACATGCCTAAAGGATACATTCAGAGCTAGATGATAATGAAAGAACCATGTAGGAAAAAGTCTTAACCTGGGGAATTTAGAGGTCAAAAAGGAATAAGCCATGTAATTCTCTTGGGCCAGTCTCTTTGTTGGTGTAAGAAAGGGAAAGCATGTCCACCAACTACAGCAGAATTGCAACATGTTATACTAGGGGAAAAAAATAGCCTAACCAAAACAACCCACTAATAAACAAATACAGTTAGCACAGTGGCCTCTGAGAACAGCTGCTGAAACATAGAGCACTGTGCCCTTTCTCATGTCCTAAGTAGAAAAAAATATATACCTCTGTGTTACACTACATCTACCCATACTAAATGTGAAAACTGGGAGTAAAGGTAAAGAAATAGATTAAAATGCATGTGTCTAGAGAGCTCTGGGATATTTAGGTGTAGAGATCTATTCACTTCTTTTGTTTGTTTTATGGTAGGTATGGTAATGGCCTCTTATTCCATCCTCAAGAAGTCCAAAAGACACTAACATTTGCAAGAAGACAGCAAAGGGGAGCAGTATTGATTGCAGACCACTAAGTGTAAACAAAAATCAGTTTACTCCATTTCTTTCCAAAGACTTGAACAAGAAATCCTCACTCAGGCAGAGAGATATTCTCTCCATCTCCTCACTTCAGGTAATTCAAAGGACACCAGGTAAAATGGAATCTCATTCATCTTTTACTTCCAGACTGAGACCCATGCTTTAGGCTTGGCACAGAGACTAGTCTGTCTGAGGCTTTGAGTTCTGGCAGCAGATTTCAAGGAGGGCCCAGTGATCTCAGACCACCCAACTTCCCCACCATATTGCACATCCTACTGAAAGTGCACAGAGATCAACCTCATCTTGCCTTCTTTCCATCAGTCTCTGTGTTACCCACTTCTTAGTCTTTCTATTTTTGGCTCTTAAAAAAAACCAAAACTTGTGCTAAAATGTTATTCATGTGCCCCATATTCATATGTCCCTTCAGGCAAATCTTTTTCTGGCTTGTACTCTGGAAAATTTGTGACACAACCAGCAGAGCCCATGCCCTTTCTTTTATCCTAGCTAGACTCCAAAGAAGTTCTGCTGATTTAAAAAAGCCTCAGGGTCATGACCTCTTCCTTATCCTAAAATAAGTTTTCAGAAACTAGCCTTGTGCCTGACTTTTTTGATAAAACAGAGGTTCAAAAAACTCCTGAATATGGCTCCGTTCACTCTGAACAGAAAATACACCTGGAGTCAAGCATTCTCCAGTCACTATTAACAGATTAAACTGGACAGCAAGACAGTTACAGAAGAAGTTCTGCCTTCTGGCTGTGACTCTACAATGAAAACTTAGACACCTCAGAAGACAGAGTCTAGTACTGAGAGTTCTGGGAACCTCTCAAAGTTAAACAAAATATGGAATAAACTTTCCAGAGTAGCCTAGGGAAAAGAGGGGTCTTTCTTATCTTTTATTATGTATTGAGAGATATTAAACTACTATTTAACAGATAGCAACATCACAACCTGGGACTTTTTGGACGACAATAGTGGAAAGTTAAGCAATTATTTCTAATGCTACTTATTTTCTTGAAGCAGCTAGTTCATCTACGGTTATTAATTACTTCTGGCCCACAGCAGCCTCTTCCTTGTGCTGACAGATGTATAAACATAGCTTCTTCTCTGACTTGAAAGACTCCAGGCAACCCACTAGATCTGTTTCCCTATACTTCTCCCTTCTCCCAGGGATATTCATTCCAGGGATTCATTCATTCTTGAAACACAGGTCATGAACAACACGGCCAGAAGTAGACCAGGTTCAAGAGGATGGTCAGGAGGTAATTTTGACAGATTTATTTAGGTGTGGAAAGCTGAATAGCTGAAAGATGATTTTCAGGTATCTAGAGCTCAAGCATATAAATTCATATTTTTCTCCTTAAGAAGTAATTTCGTAAAAATTCAGCAAATTTAGAGAAGACTAATTATACTCCTGTTCCAGATAATGGTGGATATTTTGGACTAGGAAAATTTAACGGAGTTGAACATAAAATGTACAAGGCAAGTGGTTTTCATTAAGATTGCTGATGTCATGCATTACTTGGAAGGCTCACAAAGCATGCAGGGAACATTGTGAAATGAAGTTAACAAGAGGGTCACACACTCTGTAGCTTCTGTAAGCTGAGCCTGCAGCATGCCATAGAGGTTTTTTGCCTTCCTCCCTAGTCTCTCCTCCACACCCCCTATCTGTCCAAATCAACCTTTGTTACAAAGCCTTCTTCCCCTTTCCAGAGGTGCTCTGTCTTCCACATCTTTGTCTGCTCTCCTGCCCCAGTTAATATGCAAAATTTCTCCCCATTTATTTGCACTGTCTTATACCACAGCAGTGAGTCCTCCCCTGTGCAGCACAGCAGCTCCTCATCTCTGGCATAGTGAGATCTTTCAGGTGTACCTTACAGAAATGCCTGGTATTGCAAAGTCCCTCTCCAGTCCCCACCCCACCTCTTACTGCCTCATTACTGGCCTTGAGCTTGCCACAGTATTCTTTGTTTCTGGACAGTTGTATCATGCATTTTTTCTGGTCCACTAGGGCCAGAGAAATTTGTTTTAGTGCAACCCATTTGTCTCCAGTAACAGCAGTCTCTTACTCTGGCTTTACATACTCCTGGTTCACTCTGTCCCTGTTGGTATTTGAGCTCTTGTATCTGTTTGGTAGGATATTCTAACTTCCCAAACTACTCTTCTACATTTTGTGGCATCTCCTACCACTGACACCTTTGTAGGAGGCATTCCATCAGAACAATATGTTAAAGAACTGTGTGAAAGAGATGACATTTCTACTCTGCTGCACAGGAACCATAACCAGGTCTTTGACTTAAAGACTGAAACTGAGGCTGTACTTGAGAAAAAAGAGGAGCTCCATGTGTCTCCCATTTCCTCTTATTGCTTTTCTGTGAAATCAACAAGGTTTTGGCTATCCAACCTGCAACTTTCCCTAAAGCTCTGAAAGTGATTGGATGTGATTATTCAGAAGTTACTGTTTTACAGACATACAGAGAAATGCCATTGGGTTGAGTTTGTGGCCTCTTGAGCTAAGCCAAAAACTGGAACAGAGTTCCCCCTGAAAGAATTCCACTCCAGCTGCTAAGTAAAATAGGACCCTACTTAGTTCCAAAACACAGACAGTAAGGTTTCTGAAAGTGCACTTACGTAAGACTTGAAGAAAACAAAAAAAAATCTGGCCTCTATCCCATGATCAAAGCTGACAATTAAGCACCACTGAATTTTGCATGCAGCTTGTTTCCTGAAATTAATTGTAGGTCTTCATATTTACTAGGCTTTATATTTACAGTTCTGCATAAGTCAGAGCCAGATCAAATAATCTACAAAGCCTGGGGTAAGAGTTGCATTTAGGGTTCTCCTTTTGTAGATGGAGATGAAACTTGAAATCAGACACATACCTCAACTCAGAAATTCTGGGGTTTCAGTCTCAGACCACATTTGTTTGTTTATTTTAATTAGCAGCAAAAAATATTAGTTACCATTATTTCTTTTGCTGTATAACAGAAAAATAAATTATGATGTGATTTAGAATTTGGGTTTTGAACTGGCAAACAAAAAGAAAAAAAGTAAAGTAGAGCTGTGGACGTCAGAAACACTTCGTTCCACACAGACTTTTTCAGTCTGTTGTTCATAAAGCACAGGCTGTCTGTCAGAAGTGACAAAGAGCTGTTCTTTGAAGAGTGAAGGCCACTCATGGGATCATGCATCCTGTACTACTGAGTTAACTAACACCTATACACATACTTTGCCTTGGCTATATTGACTACACCCAAGAACTGCTGCATATTTGAATATGAAGCATAGATCCAATTTTAAAACTGTACTGCCAGAATAATTTAAAAACACAATTTCATTAGTACATTTTCATTTACAAGAGTTAATTTATCATCTTCAGGTTCAGAAGATGGGCAAACGTATCCAGTGCTTTGGGCACATTTGATACTCTTGTAAACTGGCAGCAGCAAATATACCCCTCAAATACCACTGATGATATCTTTAGTGAAAAAAAGCCCATGAGACCAGAATAAAATTTCCAAAGTCCACAGATGCTCATAGGCCTTCTCAAACTGAAGAAATCCCAACTTCTACATTTCTGTCTAAAACTGATATTCAGAGGTTTGGTTAATTATCAAATTATATAAAAGTGTTGAGAGCAAAACCAACATCTCAGAATCTACTGAAAATCTCAGAGTTTTCAAATTTCATAACATAATGATCAGGAAAGAGTTGAGCTAATAAATATGTTTGAAAGCAGATAGTTAAGATACAGTCCTAAGCAGAAAGGCCTGCAACAGTCAGATTCTCCAATGAGAGAGGCACTATTAGGGGGTGAGGATCTGGCAGCCAAAAGTAAAGACCACATGCCAACTGCAGCCAAATTCAAATAAAATAAAGCTGTCCTGGCCACTGCATGATCATTGTCACCCAAGGATAGCTGCAGACATGGTTGCATTCCTAAGCTACAAACACATGCAAGGAAACACTCCTGATCAGAGAGACAAAAATTCAATTTTCTTCTAATTTTCAGCCTATCAAGAGTAGGCACAAGTTCCACAGCAGACTGGGATATAAGCATTTGAGAGAGAAAGTATCTATCACTCATAGATGAAAGATACTTCAACCATATTCTCTGCAGTAGCTTTGGGATAGCTCCAAGACCAGTAAGCATGTCCAAATGTGAAGGAAGACAAAACAAACTCTCTAAAAAGGACCTGATTAGAGCACACATAAGAAATAAACCCCACCCACTGGAGTACTGTCCTCTAGAATTCCCATTACAAGGCACAGAGAATGAAAGCACTTCAGATTGACTATGTATTCTTCCCAGTCCTTAGAGAGAAATTAGTGTCCTCTTGAAGTCAAAAGTAAGTCAACATGAGTCGACAATGTACGCTTGCAGCCCAGAAAGCCAACCATACCTTGGGCTGCATCAAAAGAAACATGACTGGCAGATCGGAGGAGGTGATGCCTCATCTCTGCCCCTCCTTCTCTTGTGAGACTGCACCTGGAGTACTGTGTCCAGCTCTGAAGCCCCAAATGTAAGAAGGACACAGACTGTTGGAGCCTGTAGTGATAGGATGAGGGGAAGCAGTTTTAAACTGAGTGTTGATTTAGACTAGATATAAAGACAAAATTATTTCCTGTGAGGGTGGTGAGACTCTGGAACAGGTTACCCAGAGAAGGGGTGGCTGCCACCTCCCTGGAAGTTATCAGGGACAGGCTGGATGGGGCTTGGAGCATTTTGATCTATTAGGTGTCCTTGCTCATGCAGGGCTATTGGAGCTAGGTGAACTTTAAGGTTTCTTCAAACCCAAATGATTCTGTGATTCTAAGACAAAATTCAGCTCTAATACTACATCCAAATTTTAAAATCATGTTAAAAGATTAAACTCATTCACTTGGATTTCTATCCAAAATACCTGGATAAAGAATTGCAAGTAGCTCAACTGAAATTTGCTTATGAACTTAAACAGTAAGGAAACACTGATAAAATGACACCTGGCTTGACTGTCAATATCCTGCAATCATTTCACGAGCAACAGCTGTACCTGTACATGTGTTCCCTGAAGAAAAGCCGAGTTTCCCAAAAGGAGGAGGAAGAAATGGCCTGCAGATCAGTATATAGGTTCCTACTTTTTTGTTTTTAGAGGGTGAACACCTGTGAAGCCATCTTTGCTATAGCAATGGTACCAACATAAGACATGTTTTTGGACCTCTCATTTTGCAGAGATACTATTACTTTTTGAGTTGAATAAGATTTTAAGAGCCAGACAGAAATGTTCTGCCAAGTAGCCCCTGTAACAAAACCTGTTTTACCCCCAAAATCGAAGTTTTCTGCAGTGAAAGTAATTTCTTAAACATAAATTTTCAGGAAAACCTAAAGGGATGTTGTTGGGTTTTTTTTACCAAAAAAAAATTAACATTTCTTTTTTCAATTGACCTGAATTGTTACTTCACTTCCAATTCCTCCCTGAAAACAGCACAGCACTTTCAAAGTTGGCATTTATATCTGGCTGCTTTCTGCTACGGTTCTGAGAGCTGACATCTACCAGAATTCAATGTAGATGCAGGGGACCAAGCTGCAAGGCACATTAGCCAGACTCAGAACCTGAAGTATATCTCGGGAGACAAAGTCCGGACAACAACTATGATAAACCTCCATTGTTATTTTATTTATTTTCCTACTGTTGATATGGAGTTTCTCGATCTTTGGAATGACAGACTGAGTTTCCTCCATACCTTGTTTCTGTCTTACTATAGTAAGAAACAAACAAACAAACAAAAAACACCAAACACCAAACCATATTATACATTTTACTGGGGTTATCTTTATTATTGGAAAGGATGGAGAAATTTGTGCACCTGTATGCAAAGGGTGCCCAAGGATTTTTGGAGTTATTTCAGGAAGTACTTATTTTCCCCAAACTGCATCTGAATGTCTTTAAAATGCTGGCTAACTAATTTAGTGATGTGGTATGTTATATAAATGTGTCAGGTTCCTGAAAACTAGATACTGCTGAGAGAAACAAAATTTTATGAAGAAAGTGTTAATTTACTCTTTTAAATCTTCATAAACAAGCATTCAAAAATTCCATAGTTTTAAACAAATGCTGTAAAAAAAAAAAATTCTGCCCTTGAACAGGAACGATTACATCTGTCAGTAACATCATTTCTGTTTCTCAAAATACTGTCAAGAATGTGCACATAAAGAATGGCAGCAGACAACAGCACAAGATTCCAGTTTATTAAGACTTTCGCAGAGTCCCTACTTTTAGAAACTGAGCCCTGTATTTCCACTAACAGTCTTCACAGAATCACCAAGGCTGGAAAAGACCTTTAAGATCATCAAGTCCAGCCTATGACCTAACATCACCACATTGGCTAGACCATGGTAAGTGACACATCCAGTCTTTCCATGAACACATCCAGGGATGGTGCCTCCACCACTTCCCTGGGAAGTACATTCCAATGTCTAATCACCCCCTCCGTGAGGAAGTGCTTCCTAATATCCAACCTAAACCTCCCCTGGTGCAGCTTCAGGCAATGCCCTCTCGTCCTGTTGCTCATTGCCTGGGAGAAGAGCCCAGCCTCCACCTGACTACAACCTCACTTCAGGTAGTTGAAGAGAGTGATAAGGTCCCCCCTGAGTCTCCTCTTCTGCAAGCTAAACAACCCCAGCTCCCTCAGCCTATCCCCATAAGACCTTTCTTGTCCTTTCACCAGCTTTGCTGCTCTCCTCTGAATCTGCTCCAGCACCTCAATATCCTTCTTGAAGTGAAGGGCCCAGAACTGCACACAGTACTTGGGGTGAAGTCTCAACAGTACAGGGAGAGAATTACATCTCTACTTCTGCTGGTCACACTATTCCTGATACAAGCCTTCTGGGCCACCTGGGCACCTGGCTCATGTTCAACCAGTTGTCAGCCAGTGCTCCCAGGTCCTTTTCTGCTGGGTTGGTCTCCAGCCACTCTTCAGCAGCCTGTAGCGTTGTCTGGGTTTATTGTGGCCAAGGTGCAGGACCCTGCACGTGGTCTTGTTGAATTTCATGCCATTGGCCTCGGCCCATTGACCCAGCCTGTCAAGGTCCTCCTGCAGCTTCTTCCTACCCTCTGGCAGATTGACTCTCCTCCCCAACTTGGTGTCATCTTGGAGAATGCCTTCAAAAAAACCACTCCAAAAACCAAACCAAAACACCAAACAAAAAAAACCCTGCTAACAAACAAAAAAAACACCCCAAAACCAAAAACAAACCACCCAAACAGAAAAACAAAAAACCCCAACAGCAAAAAATAAAACTAAAAAAAAACCACCAGCAAAAAGACTATAGCAGGACCCTTTCCCAAACTGAGCTGAAGCATAAAGAAGTCACTTTTAATACCCCACATTTCTTCTGGAAGCACCAGAAACTGTCCTTTCCCTTAGGAACTCTGCTTTTATGTTTTCCAAGACTGGGTGGAAAAACATGTTTTCTAGGTCAGATATGTGGGGTTTTTATCCAGTAATGTCCAACTTGACAATTAACTAGTCCTCCTTTGACATCAGGATGCTGGTGTCCTGAATCTGTACCAACAAACTAAGATTAAATCAGCGGCCATTCCCTATTCTTAATGGTTTTACTATGTAAATATCTATGTTTGGTTTGGACTGCTTAATATGCACAAGGCTCATAAAAGTGGTAGTGCACGTCAGAATTATTGCATATGCTATTTCATGGCACTGTTGCCCCCTCCCTTTCGATTTATTGAAGCTGCTTAGCAACACTAATAATCTATATCACAGATAATAACTGCAACAGGCAATGCATACACAACTGATCTGGCTGGTGTGTGTACCCTGCTCATTGTAATACTCTACTTCTTTCTGTTGTGTCAAACACATACTTGAAGCAACTTTTTGTAAAAAGTCAGACCACTTCAAGAGCTTGTCGTGTTTGAAAAAGCCTGCCCTTTACTGTGTTTAGTATAGTTCTACAGAGACATCCTGGGGTGCATCATATCACTGTTTGGTTTATGTCTGAACTGTACACTGTGTCCTTTCCCATATTCTGTCCTACTTCTATGTCTCTACTTACTTCCCATTAAGCATAACACCTCCACAATGTGGATTCTAATTGAATAATCAAGTCTTATTGCAGAAAACAAAACAAACAAAAAAAAAAAAAAAAAAAAAAAAAAAAAAAAAAAAAAAGAGATAAGTTCATCCCAATGAACAACTCTCCTCTTAACTTTCCTTTGGGTTAGGCAAAAGTGCATTTCAATTCAGTTAGAAGGAAAAATTCCAGCTACAGACAACTCATTTGAACCTAGTCCTTGGCCAAAAATCTCGTTCTAAGAGTTTTATCATTACTATTTTTCTACTCCTTTTGGGGTCAGAGTGCAATTTAAAGTTCTGTTTAATGCTGGGAAACAGGACTGTGTATTTGTCCTCAGCAATGCATGCTGTTTCATTCCTGAGAGGGCTTGGATACTTGGACACATTTTTAAAAGAAGGTATTTACCCTGCTACAGGCATCATCAAACTGATTTGGTACCAAGCTCTTGGTAAATTCACAGCCTCTCAAATGCTATGATTTTGATAGTAGGAGGATTATCCTTCTGGAGTATCTTGCAGAAAAAAAAACTAATTAAGAAGAACCATCCAACAAGAGCCACAACATAACTACGCTAACAAAGCAGTCAAAATGCCAGAGAGTCAGGGAGTTCTTTCACTCTCCTGCAGATTTGGCACATGTGTATATATATGCCAGCCATTCTTGACCAAGTTTTGGAAATACAACCAAAGCAAACACTTCAACTGCCTATACATTATATCTGCTCAGTATTGGAATCAGTGCCACTGAAAGCACTGCCACTGCAACACAGTCCTGAGAGTTGACAATTTAGGAGAAAGGGTCAGTATGGTCTCACCAAAGTTTCCATCTTATGTACTTCTAAACAGGAGGAAAAAAATTAATAGGTTTGTTTCCTTTTGGAACATTGTGGAAATCAGGACTTCAATCCAAATATATTCAGTTTTTATAAACAGAAAATGAAGTTCTATTCTCAAATCCTGAAACAAATAGACCTTTCAGCACAAAAGAAACCTACATATTTCTAAATGGCCCACTTTGCATAACATCTCTAAGCATGCCGTTCACCACACATCAGTTCACTGTAGTTAAAACTGTCCAGTACCTTGTGCACCTTGCCCAATATCTTTGCTGCTGCTAAATCTGTAAAGGTGCCATCATATTTTGCTTGATTTTTTAAAAAAATTTTTTTGGTAGTGAATTCTTTTAAGATTCTGGGTGCTACTATAGTCCAATAACTACTACTGCAATCTTAACTTTATTTCACTATGAGTATATGTTCTTGTATACAAAGTCATCTTTGAATATGTAGCCAGAGCCCTTTGTAATATATTCTGATTTAGCAGCTCAATTCTGAACTTGAATTCCCTTCCTGGGATCTTGGACACCACTTAGCCTTCATAGTTCAGATTATTCCTAGATTTGTTGAATTTGGGTTTTCTTTTTGTTTTAATAACCAATAAAATAAAAAACAGCATCATCTGAAGCTGTCACAAAAGTACAGCAGCTCCCAAGAGCTTCCTGAAGAAGAGTTCAGTCTATCCATGAGTTCTGCAGGCCTTCAACTGAGCTGAGGCTGGTGGTGTAAGCAGAGACATTTGACTTGCCCAAGGTAGTAACTATTCACATTAACAGACTCTAGGTCTTAACTCTGCCCGGTATTTCAGGCTTATTCTGTCAGTCTGTTATAATTTAATTTTAATGGATGCCATGTAGCTTTATGGTATCAGTAGTACAAAGCATGTACCAGAACAACTAAATGTCTAAGGATTAAACTTTAACAGGCAGGAACTGAACTGTAGTGCCCTGTGTTTAATCACTTTGGCAACAGCTCCTGTGTAAAAACCACACAGGTAGATTTGTTTTTACTCCATGAAATTTGATGTAATAAAACCAGAGAGAACTTCTAATAAAAATACTATTCATTAAAAAAGCAAATTTACAACAATTCTGATTATTTTTTTTCCCCTCCGAACAGGACGTATATTTTCTATGAAACATTATTATCTGAAAATAATACTAATGTAGCAAGCTAATATTTCAACACACTGTAGTCAAATACCTCTCAGTGGAAATCTTAGTAAAAATACTCTGTCACATTCTCATGAACTCTGACACCTACAGATACTTTTTCTGACTTTCTGCCCTCTCTAGGTGATAATTTCATTTTCTGGAACTGGTTATTTCTTTTTATTATTTTTCCAGTAAGTTAAGCACGTGGATATCCATATTTTGCCCTGTAGTCTATACTACACTGCCGTGGCACAAAGCTGAGCTGGAAGCCTTTCCTTTGCAGAGAAATTACTCACTTCCTAAACAAGTGAGAGAACATCCACCTGTCCCACACCGTGCTTCTGTTGCTCTTTACCAACATCTTGAGGTGGTAACAAAACACTTTCATCTCATGTTTACTTGGTCCAATCACCACAAAAAATACACGGTCAGATATACGATCCTAAAACAGCAAAAAAAAACCACCCTGAAATCTAAATATTCTAATGATAGCACAGCCAAAATTTATCTGAGAATTCCAGTTCCTGGCACATAACTAACTATAACACCATGATTGCTGTCACCACTAGGGAAAACCTTTGCTAAAGATGGAATATTTTACTGGCAGTAATTGTTACCTAGTCATTTTTATCTCTACATTGTAATGCACATAGGAAACATTTAGGATTTTCTTAAGAATTCTTAGTGATATAAAGATATAAGCACCTGGGTTTTAAAAATCAAGTATGTAAAAGTACATTCTTTTAAGATCAAAAAAACGGAAGGACAGGTGTTATATAAAAATGGAAAAACCTTTATAATGAATGAACTAAAAGCACACTGTGCCCTATAGGTGTCAGATGGTAGGATAGATGAACAAATCCTGGAATAGAGAGGATTAAAACACCATATGCTATCAGCTTAAACAAAAGGCTGTTTAACATGACTCAAATGAGAAAAAGAAATAAGTAGCAAATGCTAATGTGAAACAAAACTCTTACATCTATATGTGAAACATTGCTCTTCCCTAGAAAACAGCTATGCAAGGATTCATTTTTAAAGGATTTATAAAACCAAAAATCTAGGAAAAAAAATAACCATACTTGGTACTCTACTTGAGATTACTGCTGCCCCCAAGTTGTTGCTGACCACATCCCACAGTAAATGTATAAAACCACAGTGTTATATATACATATAAAACTACTTTCTAATCCCTAAGCATTCTGTATTATTTTGCAAAGCTACTGTAATTGTCCATCTAGGGAAAAAAACCCAACATACTCTTGGTTACAAGTTATAATCTTGGAGTTTGGCAATCATGTCTTAGTGAAACGAAGTCAGACTATATTAGAATAACTTGGTAATTAGTCATTTAGGTTTGAAATGTATATAATCTACTACTGAGAGTTGACTAGTGCTAATCAAATTAAAGTAATATATGAAGTACCTGCAACACACAAAATTTTGACTAGCCACCTGATTTCACTCCCTAGCATTCTTCCTCATAAATGATCTTGAGAGAAACATTGAAGTGCTCTGGTACTTAGCTGAACAAGATTATAAACTGGTGTAATCAACAAGAAACATTTACTAAGATAATGTTTCTTTAATCAGAGTAGATAAAAAACTACTGCTGACTCTATCAGAAAGTTTTGCTTTCAAAGGAAGCTTGGTTCATTTGTCTTCAGCCTCACAGTGTTGTAAAAATGGTATGTACTATATAAATCTATGAAGTTTTCAGTACTGTCTGTAGTTCTGTGGTGTTGCCTCTGTTCTCCAGTGAAGGGCAGGTCTAGAATTGTGTTGAGCACTACAGATGTATGAAATAAAATGCTGTGGGCTGAAAGTTTACAATTTAAAGAGACTTTTATCTTGGTAGGTCATACTTGGCTGGACTTCAGAGGCCACATTCTTTCTGCCTACAAGTTAGGCCTCAGTTCCTCCTTCACTACTGGGAATGGACAACAGAAAACAGAGGAGCACAGAGAGGGAGGGAAGGACCATAAAGTCCTGGTGCTGTTGATTTGTCCTTTATTGACACAGGAAGTCTCTAGCCTTTAAGGTGTGGAAAGTTTGGTTTCTAGTCTTCAAAGTGCCTGATGTACAAGAAAGGAGGATATATAACAAAACAGAGCAACATTTTAAAGCAGGCTCTCCTTTCAGTTGAATGGATTATCAAAACTTTACCTCTGTGATTCTCGTTCCAGTTTTTGTCTCAAATCCAGGAAGAGAGCTGGGCACAACATGAAGGGAACCAACAAAGCTCAGGCTGCCTAAATTACCAATACTAAAATATGCCTCTTTTCTGTTACCATATATGAACTTCAAAAGTTTATCAAGATGAGCCTGCTGTCATACACATGAATATCCATGAAAAGGACAGTATGATTTTCTGCCTAACATTTTTAAATAAAGTATTAAAAAAAGCCCCAAGACTATTTAAGAAATTAGCTGATAACACCTTTTCACAGTTTATATCAAAGTGCACGTTTTCCTTTAGTGCAGAGTTTTGTTGGCTTTGGTTGCACTTTTTGACTGTTAAGAAAATAATTATTACACTAATTTTGGCAATGATTTAGGAAGAGGTGGTTACTTTTAAATTTTAACTTGAAGCAGTTAAAGCAGAGGCAAACAGAGAAATATATTTATTGCAACTTGAATACTATGGGAGTAGTGTATATTGCTTTTAACTGCTACAGCAGATGTTAATGCATCCAACTTTGTTTAAAACTCGTAATAAAGGCTGAACAGCAATAGCTACAAATTTTTAAAAAGTATAATAAGATAACTAGAAATTATTTGAAACAGGTGCCCACATATGCAATAATAATGCTGGGTATATGGGAGGAGCAAAGACAACTTATCAAAGACAGCTAAGTTTAGAACAAATACACAAGAAAATAAGACATAATATCTGTTTCAGCAAATATATATATCACATTTCTAAAAACAACTCTAAAAGAACCTTTTGTTTTTAAAACATATTTTATATTGTTTGAATGCACAAATTGAAATGTATAGTTCCATCTGGAGAGCAAAGAGTTTTTCTGCAAGCAGAGTTTGGATCATGGCTCTGGAATAGGTGCAGTATAAGAAAAGGTTTGCAGTATAAACACCTCCATGACATTTATGGCTGAAGCTTTGAAACCCTTTTAAAACAAGTCAGAATGCTGCTGTGAAACAGTATAGCAATTCCTCTACATGGAGACACTAAAGTTAATTTAAAGGACCTGTTGAGATTCCAAGATAAAGCGCTGAAATAGAGTCTGAAAATAAAGACATTGAGACTTAACCAGCTGAATTTGGATGAACAATCTGGCTCAAAAAGTCTGAGCTTTCTTGAGACACCTCTGGGAAATTTAGTTGCTAAAATCTAAGGCTGAATGAGGAAAACAAGGGCTCACTATTGAAGAAAGTGGGTGATTTAGTAGACAGATAATAGGTACTCACTGAGTTCTCAGTCCCAGCCCCTACTAACAACGTCTTTGAGATCTCCACAGGCAAGGTTCAAGGAGGAAAAGAAATACCAGCAATGACTACAGGCTGAGTCAGGGGTTAGTTGTGAGAAAACCCAGTCAAATCAGTCTGAGGGGCTGCACCTGAGGGTGCTGTAGAAACTGACCAGTACCATAGTGAAGCCCATCTATACTGTCTTTGAAAGGAAACCAGAGGAGGTCCTGGTGACTAAAGAAAAGCAAACTTTGTCCTCATCTTGAAAAGAAGTAAGGTCCTTTGGTGACTACTTTTTGGGGTCATTCAAAGGAGTGATTCAGAAACTATAGGCTGGCCAGCTTCATTTCAATGCCTGGAAGACAAAAGGAGTAAGTCCTTTTGTACTGATGAAAAAGAAAAGTGACTGGCAAGAGTAGGCATGGATTTAGCAAAGGTAGCCTTACCTGACCAGTCTGCTTGACCTTCAGTAATGAAATGTCCTTCAACAAGGCCAAGTGCTGAGTCCTACGCTTGGGCCACAATAACCTCATGCAATGCTAAAAGCTAGGAGAAGAAGAGTGGCAGTAAAGCTGCCAGGTGGAAAGGGACATTGGGGTGCTGATCAACATGTGGCTGAATATAAGCCAGCAGTATGCCCAGGTAGCCAAGAAGACCAACAGCATCCTGGGCTTGTTTACTCTAAAGAGAAGAACACTGAGGGAAGATTTTATTGCTCCTACAGCTACCTGAAAAAATATTGTAAAGAGGTAGATACTGGTCTCTTCTCACAAGTAAACAGTGATAGGACAAGAGGGAACAACCTAATGCTACACCAGGGGAGGTTTAGGTTGGACTTTAGGAAAAATCTATTCCTCTGAAAGGGTTGTCAAGCACTGGAAAAAGCTACGCAGAGAGGTATTTGAGTCATCATTCCTGAATGTCTAGAAGTCATATAGATGTGGTGCTTGGGCATGTGGTTTAGGGGTGAACGTGGTAGAGTAGGGTTAAAGGTTGGACTTGATGATTTTAAAAGTCTTTTCCAACCTAAATTATTCTATGATTCTATGAATGGATTTGTGGCTGAGAGAATTGCAGTGGATGTCTCTGATCTGAGCTCAGGTCAAGAGGACTTTCCTACCCACCTGAATTCATGGTAGCTAATTAATCACTGTCAGAAAGGTGATCCAGGATAGTTGGCTATGGGCTAACAGAAGCCTGTGGCTCCCTGGGGACCAGGAGTTATGTCCATCCCACCGCCCCAGCCAGAAGCAAGGCAGCAGGATGCTCTGGAGCAGATCCAGCACAGGCATGGGGAACCTCCATTAGGGCCAGGCTAAGGCCAGGCCAGGCCATGGGCCCATGGGTGGGCCTGGCTCAGCAGGTCCATGGTAGGGCAAGGCTGTGGGGAACAGAAGACCATCTCTGCTGTGGGCATTGCTGGAGGATATGCTGATGGCCCTAGGGGGCTTAAATGGGGTCCTGGGCTACAGGTAGGGTGGGGGCAGTTCTAGGGATTAGGTAGGGGTAGTGAGACCTTCCTCAGGACCCTGGAGCAATTGCCCTTCCAAAATTAAACTCAACTCCAAAGAATCAAATCTTGCAGTGCTTCACATCCCTCAGGTAACATTGTAGCCCCTCAGAACATTTTCTGCCTCCTGCTCCTCTTCTGAAGAGGAACACAGCCTCCACAAGAACTCAGTTGCAGCAGGGATGCTGTGTGGAGGCATCCCCTTCAGCCAGGACTGACTGACTGTTCCACTGAACCTCCCTCTCAAATAACAGGAAATGCTTATACAAATGTCCCAGCTAGCAAGAAACACAGAACACATGAGTTAAAAGAAAGCAGAGGTGAAAAGGCACAGACTAGACAGGGTATAGAAATCCATGGTACTGATTATTCCTGACTCAGAGGAAGGTGAAGCTGCAGTGCCAGTGCTGGGTTGGTGGCTGATGCTACTCAGTTTGAACCTGCCACTTACTAGAGCGACACACAGCACCTACTGGGCATTTAACCTGACTCCACAAGGAACAAAAGCTGAACTATTTCACATTTTTACATTCTTGTCAAGACACCATAAAATCACCTCTCTACTTTTGACAAAATGCAAATTGTTGCTCACACCTAATGTCAGCTGGTGAGAATGCCGCAGGGAGGCTGAGACCTCTAATTGTCAGCCAGCTGTGTTGCCTTGGGAAACAAGAAAGGAGTGGGAGCCTAAAGGAGTTTGGAGCTCATTCACTCACTAGCCAGAAAGTGGTGTGTGGGAGCTGCTCAGCAAGCACTCAGACTGTCAGCAGGATGTATATTACATGCAGAACTGACATCACATAATGTTAAGGACTCAAAGTCAAACACTTAGGAAACACTGGAATGAGTATGATTGACTTAGAGCAAGGCTGTCGTGGTGTAATCGTAGAAATGCACATATAAAGGAACTACCATTTGGAAAACAACCCCCACACTTTTTCAAAAGCTATTGTCTTTGGTATCTGAGGTATGCAAGTAGAAGAGTACTGTTTCCTAGGTGGAAGTATAAATTAGTGTCAATGAAGAATATGAATGGGGTACATGTGTGGGAGGTTGCACTTAAAAACTTCTATTGCTTAAAAAAATTGGAGTGATTTTAAGTGGTTCTGTGTTGTGCAAGTGGACAGTATTTTTCAGATAATTTTGAATTCAGAAAAGAATCAGAAAACACATTTCAATTATATCCATATTGCATTTTTGTATAGCATAAATATGGAACGCACACAGCAGCCTATCATCAATATTATGCACTTTCTATCCTCTCTATTGCCTTGTTTCTTGCTAGTAGAGTTACTGAAGAATCTCTGTTGAAAACTACTTGCTTAAATTAAACAAGAAATGTTCCCTTCTAGGAACAATCTAGGGACAACTTAATGCTCACTTAGGCAGGTAGGTATTGTTTCAGAAACAGACCTGAGGCATACATGTAAGAGTTTTGTTAGAACTCCTGGGCACTCAAACTGGGGATTTTAGTTTGTGATCTTGGCAATTTCCTCATTCAGAAACAATGCCCTGGTTGCTGTGCTTCAGTTGCAGGAATACTTCTTCCTTGTTCAGTGCCAGTGGGAAATCATTATACTCAAGCTTGCTCACACCGAAAACTGAATGCTTGCCTACATTCCCCTTATCTCACTGCAAAAGGGTAGGGTACCCAGAATGTCTAGTAATCTTTATTGGTCCTATGACTCTCAACATTCCCTGAGTGCTGTTAGAGAGACTTGTACAGATGTCCAGCTCTTCTTGAGCTATCAGGTAAAACCTCCCCCTGCTAGATGGTAAAAAACAAACTAATGCTGCCTCTTTACTTACTCAAGTGAGCATCCCTGTCAGCATTTTTAAAAATAGCAGCAATCCTAGAGATCACAAGGACTTGATCCTTGATCCCATATCTGAAGACAGATTTCCCATGTTGCTTACAAGTCTAAGGACAAAAATAATCATAGGCACATTCAACACAGAGAAGACAGATTTGCCATCCCCCACTTTTTCAGAAAGTAACAATGTCTGTCTCCACTTACTCACCCTTAAGAGGGTGGTTAAGAGTATAGGATGAGCATCAAGAACATAGGATATTCGACCCAGCACTTGATCACAATAGATTTATTGCATCATCTCTGGAGTTTCTCAAAAGTGTAAGAGAGACTTAAAAGTTCAGAGTCCCAAGACGTCTCTCAGGTTTTTTTAATAGATTGAGCTCTGTTAGGATTGCTAAATTTTGGTCTGCTTTACATAATTAATACACTCTCCCTAGAGTAAAATCCAAAGTCCAGTATTACAATAAACCCACAGTATGCTTACAGAAATTCCATTTGGAAGCTATCAAAAGCACTTTAACTGAGAGAATATTGTTCTTATTCAGCTGCTGAAAAAAATAAAATGAGGGAAAACTAAGCAATTCTCAAAGTACTACAGCACATGAAGGCTATAATAGACCTAACATTTACCAACTTGAGTCTCAGCCTAATGTTGACTTCATACTTCAGTTCATATTGCAGTCCTGAAAAAATAACATCAGCCCCAGCTCATCAGTACTTGACCTGGTTCTGCTATCATGCTATAAGATGCTGTGTGGAAACCAAACATTCATATACACAGTAAGTCACACATGGATGTAAACACCCTAACTCTAGAAACCAGAGTGTGATGAAGATCTCCGTTTCAGTCCCTGTGGGAATGGGATGATATTTGGTATTTCTAAGGGGCACCAGCACACTGGAGGATCAGACTCAAAGCTGTGAATCTCCTCTTATTTATTTTTATTAAGGCAATAATGTGACATAAGTACTGTTTTCCCTGGGTCCCAAATACCTAGTGAAAAACTCCTAACGCACCATGTGAAAGTCCTCTACATGTCTATGTAGCTGGGTTCACCACATTTTCTTCCTGAAGATGAGGCTAAAAAGCCTCCAAAAAGTAGAACAACAAAAATCAGTTACAGTCCTCTTTTGTCTTATATTAAAACTCTGTATTTTTTAACTGAGCTGCCCTACAGAGCGTGCTCACTTTGCAACACATTACATGGAGACTCCATGATCGCGCTCTCATGTTCGCACTTTGTGTGAACTCAATCTTAGTGAGGGAGGGCTGCAAATCACAAAAATTCACAGGAGGCAGATCAATGCAGGCGGGAAGGCAAAGAGAGAGGAGTATTATGAGACAGGGTGTTGGATAGGAAAGTGCAATGCAAGGCTTTGTGAAATTGAAAAGACACAGCACATTTTGATTTTTTACTCAGAAGCATCTTGTTACAATTCTGGGAAGAGAACATTTCCTTGAGAACAGTGATGCTCTCTTCTTCCATTGCAATAGCAGAGTTGTTTTGGGTTAAATATCAGGCACAATATTCTAGTTAGAGGTAAACAGAAAGATCTCAGGAAAACAGTGAAACCAGTAAAGATAGCAGGTATAGAAGCCCAAAAGGAGGCATGAAGAGTCATCATAAGAAACCTGAATAAGTAGTAGGATTTTCAGAGGTGCTGACTGTCTGTGCATCCCTGCTGTTTGTGGACTTAACAAGTTTCCACTTCCCACTCCTATGGTTCTTGGTGTGAGACCTTAATACATTTGTGGCATTAAGTGACTGCACCTGCAGGAGACAAGCCAGCCCTGTGCCAAATTAGGGCAGCAAAGTTAATGCAATCATGGGCACAAGCTAATGAGTATTCCGGCCTAGGCAATAACTCATCAACTTAACTGAGTTCCCCCTGAGCCAGCCTGTGGCTGGATAGCTCAAATTGAAAGTGAAAAGGATGCATAACTGTTTACATGTGTCCATGTAAATATGCCTCCAAGTATATTATTGTTATGGAGATTGTGTGCCTAGCACCTTCACCAGTAGCAGGGTCGTGCATGCACCCTGAATCCCAAAAAAGTGGATTCAATCCTTCTCAGCCTTCTAAACACTTAAGTATCTTTGCTTGGTGACTATGATGACTTGTACAAGGGCTGTAAATATTTGGTTTATAGTCAGAGTTTTAAAGTACAAGACAGATGAACAAAGAGAGCAAACCTTCCTCAGGAATTCCTTAGACACAGACAGTTCATGCCTCAAAATGACAAGAGATGTGCAGATCTAAAACAGCTGGCCAAATCCTGAACGTATTCTTTGCCAGCCACGACATTTTCAATTATCATTGTTTGATTAGCAAACCCTTTTTCTCACAGAGGTCTTTCCCCCCCCCCACCCCCCATTGCATTTAATTAGACTGGAGCTCCTCAGAGAAGTTCTCAAGATGTAACAAATGACATAAAAACTTATGAACAGTCATCATGTGTAAGAAACAGGAGCATCTATCCCAGGCTGGACCACTGTGCAAAAGCTGTGGCACATACAGGTGACTGCACTCCTGGCAGGAATGTAGGGAAGACAAGTTTCTGCCCTGCTTCAGAGAGACAGCACAAGCTGTGCCTTCGGGCTACCAGGGAAGCTGTCCACCACAGTCTAAGTTTAATGAGGTTTTGAGAGCTCTTGTAATGGGGCTTTTTTTCCCCTTTCCTTTCAAAGGAAGCATGAAATCAACAGGTGTTTGCTGTGTCTATATCAGGGGATCACCACAAGGAACTGGAAAAGGTCATCACACTTGGAAGAACTGGCATCAATTGTACACTTTGCTTAGAAGGAGATTTGAAAGGATCTGAACTTGAACAAGTATTCCAAAACTTGGTATTGCCCAACACCAGCAACAGGTCTAAAGATGAATATTTTTACTAACCACAAAACTTCATTCTTGGTAGAAGTATGTAGTACTCTCTCTAAAGCGTGACACTTCTACATTATGTAAAATTCCAGTATTTACAGGGTTCCTATGCAGCATGAGGCTGTATAAATGATTTCTTGTTTTGCTAAGGATATTATTACACTGTGTACACAGCACAGTAGGGCTAAAGCTAGTTCAGAACTACTGTGTACGGGTTTCTTTTTTCCTTCCTGAATTAAAATCTATATAATTTGTACTTTTACTAGTTAAAAAAAAATTCTGCAAATTATTATCTATCCTTCTGAGAAGAATAATTAATTAGCAATTTATTTTTTTTCTGTAAGAAAAATATTTATTGTCCATTGTTTCTTTGCTTGTTTTGGGGTTTATTCTCTTGAAATTATCTGAGGCAAAATATTTGTTCAAGTTAGTTGTAGAGTAAGAGTCTCCAAGCTGCTAACCAAAAGCAAAAACAAATGGGTTTTCTAGCTTGTAGCCTGCAATGGGAAGAGGAAAGTATTCTGTTTTGTCCAGAGGGCTCTTTGTGAATGAGAGAGTGCAAGAGGCAGAATGTTTGGTGTGTTGTTTTGCCTTTTTTTTTTTTTTTTAAGACAGTGCATTTCTTAGACAATTTTTCAAGTTATAGCTTTATCCTTTTCAGTATCTTATTTGGAATCTCAAGACCAAAGAAAAGCAGCTTGAAAGCTATTCTTTTGAGGCACTTTCATATCATAAGCTTCCTTCATAGAAAAGGCAGGTTAACACCTCTTCTATTATGTCAATCCATAACAAAAAGTACGTTTTTGTTTTGGTTAGTTTTCCCAGAATAGTTAACCTGCTAAAAGACATTGGATTCAGAACTTTCTTGTGAACAAGGCCAGTTTTGCTGATGTCTTCTAGATATTTAGTGGACTTTGAGTGCCATGCCTGCACACAAAGTTTTACAGTAAGATTTCTGTTACAAGTCAGCAATCTGGCTGCCATAATTACTTCAAGCACTGGATGTCACATGTTCTTTCCCATGCAAATGTGTGGCTTGGATATACTCTTCTCCAGGTTTATGTGCTACATTTTCCTGCATCTTGATGACACTTACACCACTCACACAAAACTTATAAAAAAAAGAAAAAAAAAAAGAATATGAAAAAAAAAATGGTTTTCATTTTCCCAGTGAGATCAGAAGGAAAAAAGAATGGCAACTAACAGGTGAAAAGAGGACTTCTGACAGGAACTTTCAGAAATATCTGGAAAATCTTCTAAATTTTTTTTATTAAAATACATTCTTCTAGTTACTCTGGGATAACTGCACAAAGCAGCACTTCATGAAGCAGTTTTACTTTCTTTTTTTTTTTTTTTTCAATAAAAAAAGCAAGTTGTAGGAGAGGAGGAAATATATCCTGGCACACATCCCTTAAATCTTCATATTGCCATGACAAAAACACTAGATATAATGTTTTAGGTGAAACACTGGTGTGTTAAAATATTAAAGAAAACTGTTATTTTTTGGAATGGGGCACTGAAACTTTTACGTGACAGCCTGAGAGTTCTTCCTCAAAAATTAAATGAGAAATATTGTGGCATTCCAGGCACATAGAATGGAAAAAAAAAAAAAAAAGAACCAGCTCAGAAAAGCCAGGAAATAATGAGGCAAGAATGAGATTTAAAAGGGAAACTCCTGGCTTCTAAAAATCATCTGGGTAAAAAACCCCAAGATTATAAAACTTGGATCAGCTTTTCTAAAGGACTAATAGGCTGTAAGGTAGCCACCATAAAAGTGTTTTAAAGCTGTGTTAGAGAACAATTGTACTGAAGTAAAGGAAATCTTTCTGAAATGCTTCAGTCTTTACTATTTCATTTGCACATAATCTCAAAAAAATCCAATGGATTAGATGGATTTGGTACCAGAATAAACAAAGTCTGGTAAATAACAAAGAAACATAATGAATTTTTGTTTCTTATTAAGCTGTGGTGGATTAAATACCCTGACTCTATAAAGCTGTGTATCAAATTCACTACATCATCACTGTAGAGGAGTTGAATCCCCCTTTTGCAACAAGTCAGAAAAGATTCAGCATGAAAGCAAAATTCTGAACTAGTGTAGAAAAAGATGGTGTTGAACCTGTGTGTGTGAGTGCATCTACAGCTATCTAACTTCTACTGCTGAAAAAGAAGGGGGTTGTCCTGGTTTGAGCCAGGATTAAGCCAATTTTCCTTTTACTGATTTTTTCTCTTTCAGTAAGCTTTCTTTTAACTAGCAACAGTGTGTTCTGCTAGGCTGATAAGACACTGGAATGTTTTTCTAACTACTGAGGCTTCAAGGTCGCACCTTCACTCTGCCGGCTCAGACACTACGGGGAGATCTGTGACCTCCTGTAGGAGGCTTAGTTAGACAGACAGCAAAACTGGCCAGAGATATTCCATTCCATATATCTATGTAAGCTCAGAGGAAGGTCAGAGATCAGAGAATAAAACTTCCTTCCTTTTTTCTTCTTCCCTTGTCTTCTGTCCATGGCCAGTGTCCGGGGAGGACTCTGTTCATCCATCACTGTCAACCCTTAGGCTCGAGCTCTCCTGACCCTCATCACTCTCCGCTTTCTCCAGCAGCAGCTCCGGGATTCCTCGGGACCATCAATCTGAGGGAAGTGCTGTGGGAGTTGCTGGGGGTGGGGAAGGCGAGAGGCTTTTGCCCATACCTGGACATACATCTGTGTATAATTGTATGTATTCTTTTATATCATTCATTAGTGTTTTAATTAAAACTGTGTAGCTTAGTTTTCAATCCAGCCAAGTCTCTCTCTTTTTTTTCCTCTCTCCTTCCCTACCTGGGTGGGAGGGGGAGGGGATGGAGAGAATTGTTGTTGGACCTGAGTCAAACGGTGACAGAGGTTTTCTCATTTAATTTATAAATGTGAAAATTCTATCCTACTTTCCATTGCAGTCAGATTAAGGCAGTAGAAAATTGCATTCAGTAGAGCAAATGCAAATCTTTGTCTTCTAATAAAGCAGACTGGTTTAAATTCACAGCTTTTGTTTAAGCAGGTCTTTAAAAGTATTCATTGACTCTATAAAAAACATTTTGGAAAACAAACACAGTGAACTTTTATCCTGTCAGATGGCTCATTTGTCCATGCCATACATAAAGTTCCCATTGCTTTAATTCATGCTGCAGGTTCAAAGTAGACTGAGCAAAAAAAAAGTCTCTGCACCTACAAGAATGAGCAGAGAAGGCAGCAAGCCATCAGTTATGCCTCCATAGAAGAGCAGGAAAAGCTCTGGTTCCAGAAAACAAAGGCCACCAGCTCTGTGCCCGTTGGATCCCGGGCTTCATCCCTCCATCACTTGCATCAGGCATTCATTACACTTCAAATTTTCAGTGCTCTTTGGTGGGTTCGGTCCCCATTGCCATGTCTCCCCTTTCCACATAGAGTAATATGGTGGGAATTTTTCCACCCAACTGTCTGCACATAATGGAATTGTGTTTGGCTCCAGGTTTTCAAGGCAGTAGACAGTATATTGATCCTGTGTTGTAATATGCTCTTCTTCCTGCCTTGCACCCCCCTCCCACCCCCATTTTTTTACCCCAGAGGCAATTTAAGTATATCTAGCCAAGTAATGCCAAGAGCTATCATCTTACATCTCAGTTAGACTATATATGATCTGCAAGCTAGCTGATCTCACTGTTATGTGCATGGAAGAAGAATACAAACCTGGTATCCTAGACACACCAAGGTGTGGCTAAGTAGCAGCAATGCTTTGGAAATAGCAATAGAGCTTGTACAACTGTTTCCACATCACTGGGTGTGGAAAGCCCACCTTTCGGCTCTTTCACATCTACTAAAAAGGCCTTTCTGTTCTTGAATTGGATCATCAGTTCCCTATTTGTTTTATCAATTACTTTTTTTGTTTTGTTCCTTTCTTGTTTTTTGTGACAATGCTAAAATTAGATGTTTTACACCAAGCTCCCTCAGTTCACAACAGACCAGGTATGGCAGACACAACCATAGTAAAAGATAGACTACTATTATGGTACTTTAACCTACCCAGAACCTGCTTGAGAGGACATTAGACAGCACACAGTTAAGGATTTGTGGACTTATTGTATTTCTGAGTTTGAAAATGAGCAACAAAACCAAATAAAACAAATGAAAACAAAAAACCCCAAACAAAACCAACACAAAACCAAACAAAAAAACCCCAACTGATGACCCCATTCTCATCTTGCACAGACAGCCTAATGCAGCTTGACAGTTGACTCATTTCAACTGGTGCTACAAATTCCTTAAATCTGATAATTTTTGCTATATTTCCCCCTTTCCTCGAGTAGAATTTTACCATATCTTGATGGCAAGTGAATGAAGAGTTCTCTTCTTCACAGATCAACACCTCTCAGTGTAGAGGCCTCAGCCCTCACCACCTTCCTCAACTAACTCAGACATCAGATACATTTCTATGCTAAGTGTTTCCAGAATGTTATGGAGAGAGCCATGACGTATTTTCTGTACTTCCTTCTGTCTCCTCATTGAACATTGAGCAGTATATGCCAATATCAAACATCTACTGTTTTGTACAACTTGCATCCCAAAAATAGAAGGGTCAATATAAAGCAGAGATCACTCCCCATTACCACAGAGTTCTTCTCCCACAGAACCTTCATGCTTAGCCTATTAGAAAGATGACAACATTCACTTAAGCAGCTGTTCAATACTCCTTTACTCTTCCATATGACACATTGAACAATGCTCTCTGCAAATGTATTTTCATTAATCTGGTATTCCACATGGCATCTTTCCCCTCCACACAATCTCCTTCAATTTAATCTAATGCCCCTTTAATTTTCATCTTTCATGTTACAACTACAGTATAGTTGATGACTATAGCAGAAGGTGTCCCAGCCAGGCCCTGTTACACTCTGTTGAGTTTTTCCATTGACTAGACTTTGGACTGTATGCTTCAATTCTCTGTACTTTACAATTAAGAAGTTAATTAAATAATCCTAAACACAAATAAAACTGTATCCAGGCAACACAGGAATTGACATAAGTTAGTACATCCCACACATTACTTGTAAAATGTGCTTTTTATTTGTCTACTACAGGGCAATTAGTTAGCATGTCTGAGAATGCCAGATGATAGTTTAGTAATCTGAGACTGAGAGCATGAGAAAGGAAACTGGTGGCTAACCAAATAACCGTCATCATGTTTTTTAATACTCTCTGATAAAGTTGTATTAGGTCTCACAACAGAAATTGTCTTGTTGAGCTTTGCAACACATGTAAAAACCAGAAATTAAAACAAGGGACTGTAAGAATACGACCTGAAATAATTACTTCAGTTTACTCTTAAAAGTAAGAGCTGGAGCTAATGCCACATTATGGTATGTTCTAAGAAAAATTCCACACCGAGAAGAACTTAACCTTATAGGACATCTGTCTTCCTGACTCTCTAGGGTTTCTGATGCTCATCACTCTGGTATGTGACTTCAGCTGGAACAAAAAGCATTCCCTGTTTTGAAGATCATAAAAGCCTTGATGGGCTACACACGAATAATTCCAGGTTGTTATTAAAACCAGTTTTTTTGAAAAGAAAGAATAAAAATTATAACAATCCCTTACTGTCCTCTATCATTCCATGTGAAGAGACATCTTCCTATACTATTTCTGGCAAAAGAAAGTGTGAGATATTTCTTACTCTTATTGACATCGAACAATTATAGAATGGCGACATCAAAACAGTAAGGCACTCAATCTGAAATGCAAGCATGGAAACTTTTCTGTCATATCAGAAGAAAATCTTAAGCAAGTAATGTCTTAAGAACTGTGGCTCCAGACTAAATAAACTTATTCCTTCATTGCTGCCACGTAGTTGCAACACACCAAGAGTCACCTTCACAGTACTCGCAAAAAACCTGAGTGCTCCTTACTAATACAGTAATGGGATATAGTACTAAGAAAAAAAGTAACAAAGGCATACAGTATACAAGGACAATCTAAAGCACTATAAATTGTTCCCCAAAGTCATACAACAAGTCAGAAGATGCAGAGGAGTAGCTGAAAAGTGGATACCAGTGAAGAGATGAAAGATAAGAAGTGGTATTTCAGCAAATAATACTAGCCAGCCAAAACAGAACAATCATGTATAGAGCTGATGTGAAAGAGCTGTTTTTAAAATGTTGCCAGTTTTTATAAAAGGGAAAGATGAAACAGAGTAGTTTCACTGTGGCTCTTCTCTGGCTCAGTCTTGCACACACTGTTGTTTTTTTTTAGGACCTTCACATATATGTTTAATATTTAAGAGATACATACATTTAATATTATGTACAGCTGTAAGAGGACATAATTGCCTTTTCACTTTTTAATATTCCTGTATTTAGTATTTTTTATATTAATTCAGAGCTCTTCAGTCTCTTTCACACAAAGGATGAGTTAGTAATAGGAATAAAACAAATCTTATACCTTAAACTTCTCAGCTGATGCTCAATGCAGATAGTCAAAACAGTGTCTTAATACCTAGTTACCTCCAGGTGCCATGCAAACTGAACATTGAAGTTTCATTACTCAGCATTTTATGTGCAGTTACCAGTATCTGAAATTCTTTAAAGTTTTGCTTCTGGTATTCTAAAAAACAAATTAAATTCTACACATGCTCAGATATTGCAGTAAATTCATTTTAGTATACAAGTTAAACTGAGGGCAAAGGAACTACAGAAAAAGTTACAAATGTGATTAATAATCCATAATTCACCTACCAAAGTAGAAACCTACTGGAATATCTGAAAAGTCCAATTATGAGAAAAACACAGCAGAAACTGAAAGGACAATGGACCGTTCATTACAGGTCAACAACCACCTTCTCTAAAGAAAATATTGCAATTATCAGATTTTTTATTTATTTTGTTTTATTTCCCTATACCCAGTTGCTGGAAGAGAAAAGTGGTGGAGAATCACTGTTGGAGGTTTTAGCTGACATTATTCCACTAGATGACCTATGAAGCATGTAAAGTATTCTAACACACAAAATTGCAGATTACTTATTCCATGAGGATCACAAATGAATTTCTTTGTAGGGTCCCTCAGCAGCTCCATTTTTGCAAGCCTATGAGAGTCCTGAGATGTGCCAGTAGTAAATATTAACCAGCTCCAGAACAGAAATTTGTACTGTCAACTTCTGGCAGTGTTGAATCCAATTAAACACCCTCTGCTGAGATTAATACAAAATCATGCTACATGCTTTCTGGGAAGAACAAAAATAAATCATATTTTGCTCACATAGGGTCACCTCAAAGCATAATAAAAAAATAACCTCCCTGTTCTTAGCCAGATAAATACATTCTTGCCTGCCTTATCTTAGCCAATACTCAGTAAGCAAGACTCATTCTTTTATTTAGGGAAATACAGATTTAAGTTATGACTGGTATACAACCAAGGTGGTCTTTCTGATGCAGCCCTCTGGTTGAGTGTGGTATGTGCCTGCCAGCTCCGAAGTTAGACATGAAACCAAGCTCCAATTATGGGATCCAAGAGCATTTGGATCCAGCCTACTATTTTTAATCTCTCTACCAAATTATTTCCATCAACAAACACCAGTTTGTCTGGCTGTAGAATTTTCTTGCAAAGCCTTTAAAATTCCTTAATTCACGTCTATTCACGTTACCATTACTTTCCCATCTCTGTAGTTACATCTGGGGAGGTGGAATTAAATGTAATGAACTAACTTTAAAGTTAACATCAAGTTCTTACTTTCTTAAAAAGCTCTGCAATATGATTCCAATGTTAATTACTCCTTTACACTTTGTGTGTTATAGAAAATTCAAAACAGACAATCAGCCTAAGTATTCAGACATCTAGAACTGGTAAGTTTGCTTACATTATATTAATACACTGGATCAAACCCTACTGGAACAATTATTCAGGTTCTGTGTTTGGACATAAGCTTTAAAAAAACCTGGCTTATTTATCCATTGAGAATTCAAGCATAGTTTACTGTAAATACTTAAAATAGTTTCAGTCACTAAACCAGGAATTGAATAGCAAAGGGTTTTTTTGTTTGCATGTTTAAGGGAGGCTCCAATAGGTACAACCAGAGCTTCCAAACCAACAGGTAAAAAAGGTTTCATTTGTCCATGGGTTAGAATGCAAGGTGGACTATACGCCTCATCTTTCCCATGCATAAGATCCTGACCCATCATGTGCCGCACTAAGGTAATATTTTGAATCATGTTAATACTGTGATTGTTGTTACAGTTACAAACTAGTGGGAGACTTCCATCTGTCCTCTAGCAACACCAGGAGACAGCAGACTTGCAATCCCTTCTTCTCTGCATACAGCTCAGGTAGGGAACTTGTGAGGTACAGTCAGCTGGGATTCCAGCCTAAAACCCTTGTCAAGTGTTGTAGGCTGCTCACATCCATGGTCAATCATGTTGGGTCCTGGTATCATAACTCATACAGAAGGAATTAGTGGCACTTTGCAGTAGCCTAGCTCTTTCTCTGTAGTTATCATCTACCTCTATTTTCTGAGGTACTCACTTGTTCTCCAATAAATATTAAGTTACAGGATAGTTTCTTATTAAATATTTGCTTTGGGGGATATGAATAGATTTTATATTTTGCATCTTTTTCCTTTGTTACATTGAATGTTAAAACTGATGTTTTGAATGTTTGAACAATTCTTAAAAGCTCAGCCACTTCAAGAAAGAGTTGTTTTTCCTGGTTTATTTTGGCAGGTTAGTTTCACTACAGAGCAAAATCATGGACACAGAGAGTGGCTCAGTTTCCACAGCATGCTAAAAGTTAACCTCACAATCTTAGCTTCACACTAATAGAATACAAAAATAAATCTGTTAAAGCTGTCAAGTTTACAATCTGGAAATGTTAATGGTTGATATGGAACACAGAATGTTTTATTGGAAATTAATTGCACTCAGGGAATGTAAGATATCACTAATCCTGAGAAAAAACCCAACATCCTTAGACTGGAGATGATAGACTTCTGAATGAGCAAAATAATAAACAGTTTTAAAAAAATACAAATAAAAAGGACATTTTCCTACTATCTTAATTTTTATCTAGTTCTTGGTTCCAAGCCAGTAGACAGTTTGTCCTTGATTACAACATGAACAGAATCAACTCTCCTGTGTTGGAGTTTGTGAAGTTACATGCCTCCTCCCCCTTGCATAGTTTTATGTCAATGTTTCTGTGTTTGTTTTCTAGTTTTCCAGATTCTTGTTTTGGATTTTCGACTGATGAAGACAACTCATCAACAGCATTCTGTTGACAGCTTCTCTTTAGTTAATTGCTCTGTAAACTATATTAAAAGAACCACAAACAACAAAAAAAGAACCAAAAAACCAAAACCAAACTGGAACACAAACCAAAAAACACCACCAAAAAACCCAAACACTTAAATAACCTAGAAGCACACACATCTTTTTTCAGATAGTTTCTCTAAAAAATGCTCATGGGTTACATGTCTTAACCACTCTGTGCCCATAGGATTACTGGCCCAAATCAAGCTGTAGTCTCAGCTTTTAAGGTCTGGCCCAGGACACCTTGAAAGTAATCCTTACCACTCTACAAGGTTTTAATCATCACAGACAGACAAGTTTATTATTGAGAAAGAGTTTAAACACTTCAGTAATTTAATATTCTATACAGTATTTTGAGAAATGTTTCAGGCAGTAGAGAATTCTGTCTTTCTAGAAGGTAGTAGGGCATGAACTCATAGATCACTGGGGGAGAATTTATTCACTTTATGAACTCAGCTACACAAAATGGAGAGAATTCACCTTAGTCACTCACATAGTAAATACATCCTTTCCACCACTACCTGTTCTGTGATAACATTACTACCCAAACCGATGCCTCATTAACAGGGGAAAATACTCAGGTTTTGTTTTATTGCTTGTGATAACAATTATTCCACTCTAACAAGGTTCTTTTTACTTTTGCCACAGCTTGTATTTGTACCCAAGAGGCACACACTGCCCATCAGTGGGAAAGTCACTGGTGTGTAACACAGGGTGGCTGGGTCAGAGCTCTGTATTCTCTTGGAATAAAACCAAGACAAAAATTGAACTATAATTTCTGCAGAAGTTCACAGGAGCACACATACTATCGAAGGTTCCTTGGCAGGGTAGTAGGCAGGATTCTGCAGTCCTGTATATTCCTGGGAGCAATATTTTTTTAAAGGGTGGTCAAGTCTCAACCCTTCATTCCAAGTGTGTGACTGGAGCTCTTGGTCCAGATGTACTTCACCTTCATATGTGCAGATTAAAATCCAAGAAATGTTTGCAATCACTAGAGAACACAATCAGGATGAAGTATAACCAAAGGCTTTTTGCTCAGACAACGTATCTCAGACATGCATTAACAGGTGGGGTGCACATGGTGAAAGTAAGGAGTGGAAGGGAATGAGCATACGCACAGAAGTGGTGCATGAGAAAACATCACCAAGGCCAGCAGGGCAAATGTCCCTAGTGTGCTACAAACATTCAGTCCAGCACACTTATCCTGACCTCTTTGGCTATGTGCTCTGTCTATTCCAGTAAACAGAACAAGGCCAGGACACAGACTGAGAGGTGGGCCACAATCATCTGTACCTCCTCACTCTTGGCATGTTCCCCGGCATGGTTAGGGCTCATTCACAGCCTTACTTCTCCCAGTCAGTGCTGAGCCTAAGTTCAGGAATTAGCTCATGTGAGACACTGCTCATGGTTAGTACCCTGGATGTAGCCACTGTATTTGAGGGAGTCTGAGGCAGGGGGCATGAGGAAGGATGAGAGTTTAAGTGCACAGAAACAAACCACACTGTGTTGTGTCACTTAGCCAGGGAGTCGTATGTGACCCATGTATTAAATAGGACAGATATAGTCATTACTAAACTTAGAAGACAATCCAGATCTTATATATTGTTCTGACTAAGCATATATAATTAAAACTAGCAAATAACAAAGCAAGTGCATACGCATACACATCACAGAGAAGTATCACTGGTGTGTGGTCTTCTGTCACTACACTGAAATAGTCTGCTCACAAGCACTGTGTGGTATGCCCACCTTCTGCATCTGTTGTTTCAAAGGTAGCTCACTTGCTCCTAAGTTGCTGTAAGCTTCCATCCATGACACCAGAATTCAATAATAAAGGGTGGGAAACCCTTTTTAGGGAGGATTTTCCTGTTTTCTAGTGTGTAGTTAAGGCCTGCCCTTCAGTGCCTATGATGTTCTCTGTATTATGGAGTCATATGGCATCTCAGTAAAGGCACCAGAAAAGAAACTGGTTCTTTTACTGAAGTATGTGTAAATGTCCTGTGCGACATGGAAGCTATAGAGGGATTATCTACTAACCTT
>NW_009954185.1:3315935-3316549 GCF_000747805.2 Chaetura pelagica | reverse complement strand
TCCCTACAGATCGTACTGAATTGTGCACTGTACTATTTTCTTGTTAATGTGCAGGTCTTTGAAAGCCTTGGAAAGGATTTACTGTGAAATTTATAGCTTTATTTAGAGACTTATTCACAGGTGGTGAATTGATTGAAATCTCACCATGGTGTACACTGGTATTCAGAACAGTGATCTTGGCATAAATTCTGGTTTGGATTTTGCAGAGATCTTACTATTTTACATGTTTGTCTTCACAAGGTGCCTAATTCTGACTCACCAACTCGAAACACACTTTTTACTCATGGCTTTCCTTGCAAAAGCATTGCTCCGCTGGCAAATTAATAAGGCTGTGCTGAAAAACAGTATTTCACCAAAGCTGCCTATAGGCTCTTCTAAAGAAAATTCAAGCTTTGAAATATATATGTTTTATTTATAGAATGTCCCTTGAAAATCAGGCCAGGAAGTGGCAGCTGCTGAAAAGTTTGATGTTCTGCTTAATTTTTAAACAAAATTCTAAGCAATGTGTTACAGCATAAAAAAGGCTTTTATGAATCATGAGTCATTTTCTGTTGATGGAAATATGATTGGTATCTCATATAACTTATTACTTCCCTGTCCTGCCCCCACTCTTT
>NW_009954185.1:3262982-3315917 GCF_000747805.2 Chaetura pelagica | reverse complement strand
TATCTTTACTATTTATAACACACCTAAACTGACTGATAACCAAAGAGACTGTGTTTGAAGTAAGCATTCAAAAGGTCTTTCTAACACTGCCTACTTGCTCATAACCTGTCACATTCCACAGACTTACACTACTCATAGAAGTTAAATAGGATTGAGTTGAAGCATGCATAACATTTCCCAGATTTTGGATCCTTTTCCTCGTGTCATATTTTCAAAATGTAAAATATACTTTCAATTGTATAAGTTACTTTTTACGCCAAAATACTTCAGCAGAACCATCTTTGTCTGTTGAGTGATAGCACCAAAGTTACAGACATTTATCTCTTCTTTATTCCTTCACACAATTGCCTCTCTGCTAGTTGCCTTTTACCTCAAGCCAATACATTTCTCAGGCTCTTGATACATGTACCTCATAGGAAGAATAATTTCATTCAGAGAATTCTTAGCCAATTGTTAGACCAAACTGGCTCCATTAACACAGCCAACTAGAAAAATTGTGAGAGTTGGAATAAACCAGAATGTAATCATTATGATAGCATCTAGATTAAAAGTCAAATTTTGCTACATCAAAAATAAGCCAGGTAGCAACATGGTGAACATGCACTTCTACAATTGTAAGGCACAAGTGCTTGGGCTGCCAAGACCAGCATCACATCTCCTTTGTACACAGTGAGTGTAACAGCTGAGCTAATGCAAAAAAAAAAAAAAAAAAAAAAAAAAAAAAAAAGCCACATGCACATCTCTAGCAATATAGCCTGTCTTTTTGGCTGTTTATGTAAATAATAGTCCTTCATTTCACCAGAGAGAAACTAGCTCTATGCCCTCATGAAAATAATGCTCATCTATTTGCTGCAACATTGAAAGGAGGAACTAGTTTTAAATAGGTACCATCTTAAAGAAGGTTTTTCCTTAAGTAGCTTACTCCCCAAAGTAGGGGCAATTTTGATAGCTAGTTACCAGAATGCTTTGTCAGCAGCCTCTGGCAGTCCCAAGCCTACAGTTTGTTCCAAGTATTTCCTTAGCAAACCCTGAGCAATCCTGAATAATAATCTTTTAAGTCCACTGTCTAAATAGTAAGAACTCAAAAAAACCAGTAAAGCAACAAAAAGACTTAGAAAATAACAGCATCAGACAAAAAGAAAAGGAGGGAAAAAAAAAGTAAAGAAACAGTAGAGGATGTTTTGCTTTCAGATCTCCATGCAGAAGGGAGGAAAGAGGTATTACTTCACAGATGACACTTGTCTATCTCCTTTACCCTCACCCCTCCCTACTGGCATTCCTAGACACACAGAACCTACCATATTAAAACGGTATGGCCGTACTCTATTATATCCAAATGAAATTGTGTCCCCTCAGAGTACCAGCCCTCCTAGGTCAAAACAGAGAAAAAAGCCTCCGATTCTTTGGCTAAAATGATTTTGAATCAGTTATGACAAGTGACATACCTCAAATGGGAGGAAAAGTCACAAGCATGGGGTAGAAGAAGGAGAGCTGGAGACCAGGGATACTGGTGGCAAAGCAGGTGTTTTCCAGGGAGACAGAGGCCTCATGTCCCCTGCAATGGGGCGTGCGCAGCAGCAGGCATCGCTGGCACCACCCTTACTGACAGCTGGGGTGACTGTCAGTACCAGAATACAAACTCTTGAAAAGTTGTGTCAGTAGAAGTGCTTAAACACCCAAAACCTTGTAGACCAGCGGATACAGTGATGGCCTTGCTTACAGCAGGCAGCAAGGTTTTGTATCACATGGTCAACCCAAGACTCAAGGCTTCTCAAGCTTTGCCTGGACTTGCCTTGACTTAGCTGGAGCTTTGCTTTAACTTGATTTTGCTTGTTTGTTTGGTTTGGTTTGTGGTTTGTTTTTTTTTTGATTGGTTTGTGTTTTTTTTGTTTGGTTTGGTTTTGTTGGTTTTGTTGGGGTTTTTCTGGTCAGAGAAATTGTCTAATAATCCCGTGATTGCTGACCTAGCTTGTTTAATTTGCTTGGCACTGGACAGTTGTGTGACATACCAATTTTTTAAAGTAATAATAGCAAGAAACAGCTACTTACGAATAATGAAATATCAATTACGCCAGCACATAGTCTTTTTCTAGAAGAATACAGGCACAGCATGACAGCAGAGAAGGAGCAGTGTGGAGAGGTTAGAGGCACAGGGTGAGAGGAGCAAGGGCACAGTATGATTCCAGGGTTATAAACCACTCTGTCACAGTCAAAGAACTGGACAAACATAATTTTAAGGGCCAAAAATACATAATATATATATAAAAAAACATAAGGTAAATTCAGATGCAACATAGAACTGCAGCTTGATGAAGAAAAAGTTAGGTGTAGAGCATGTTGACAAACAAAACTGACCAAATAGAGAAACTGAAAAAAGGAGGAACAACCCACCTCCTCCTGGTAAAGGACTTGGGATATTGGCTATTTGCCAAGCCCTGTACCCTTGTCCTGCTGAGCAACCATAAGCATTAGTATCACAGGAACTTGAACAGTAATAAGTATTTCATTAGACTGTTACAATTTATTTGGATTAACAATGAACTCTACATATAAGAGGTGTTTCCTCTGCCCTTAACCAGACATTGTGTGAAAAAAAACAGTGGGAATTCAAGCAGCTGTTGTTTGGATGCAACAAGCAGATACCCATGCAGCACAAGGAAAGCGGCCTGTGAAAGAAAACATCTTTGCCTTACACTTTTTTTCTCTTTTTTAAAACTGGTATGTTAAGGAAGTTTTTTCCTATGAAGTATAAACTCAACCACATCAACAGAGGGAAACAAAACTGCATAAACTGAAATCCGCTGTTGCTGGGATTGTTAATAGCCATATTACTTGGCTCAGTATTCCATGATTTTAAGAAGCTACAATAACAAACTGCTTTAGAAGCCATAATTTAATGTCTGTCTTAGAGAAGCTCTGGAAAGGATTGCTGGTCTCAGCTCTGCTACTCTCATAATTCTTTTTTGAGTGTTCAAACTACCACGGTGCTCAGCGAGTGATACGCGCTCGAAGGCAGAGAGCAGGCTGTGCTCTGCAGAAAAAGAGTGCAGCTTCAATGGATCTCACATTCGTATATGAGGGAAGTATATCAAGAAAGATGGTTAGGAAATCACTAAAAGTAGTCAATGGAAAAAAGACTCGAGTTATTACAGCTTTCCAGAAGGAACAAATGCATAGGTCTTTAAACATGGCCCTTGGGTCTGGAACCTGGAGAGCAAGTTTGCTGCAGTCGACTCAAACTAGTTTGTCCTGATCACTGTGTTAAGTTTTTTTCCACTCTGGAAAATGAAATACACAGAACTATAACAGTTCAGCAGCAGAACTCCACAGCTACAGCAAAATGTCTATCAACAGAAAAAGCAAGTGAGTATCTTAAAAACAAATGTTGGTTTTTTTTTTTTTTTCTTACTCATTGTGGAAGAGACAGAACCAGAAGAAATGAGCTTGACAGTTTTACGTGTGTGTAATGGATTTTAAACTGGCTGTTGGCAATGCAATGTATTCCTTTTGAAGGACAAGTGAGATAGAAAGCAGCTAAAACTTCACAAATGTCTTCAAACTAAGTATGACTTAAGAGCATACAACATTTTGGCACCCAGAAGACTTTCTTTTTTCTCTACCCCAAATTAACTTTCCTTTACTCACCCTCCAAGCTCTCAGCAGTTCTTTAGTTATTTTTTGAAAAAGAACTGGCCAGGGTGAGGCATATGTATCTGGCATCCTTGGAAGTATACATGAAAACAAATTCTTAGTCTGCTCTTCCTCTTCTACCTCTGTATTCATACCAGCGATGATTTCCTGTTTTGCCTTTCACTGTTGTCCTGCTTTAAATGACACTGCACTGATGTGCACAAATGTTATGCAAGTCTATTGATCTCTCTTTCCAAGCAAACATGAGTGAAAGTCACACAGAATGGAAACCATCACACCTCATAGAGTGCCTTTTGTTCTTCTGAAAATTTGAGATTAAAGAGTATAAGTGGGTTAAGATTGATTTTACAGAGGATTATGAAATAACCTTCCTTGTTTTTTGAAGAGTGTGATCATCACAGAAAGTTTAGAAAAACCAACCAACCCTGAGAAGAACTTAAAGTTCTAGATTAATTCTATTATTTAATGGAAAGATTGGATTTTTTCCACAGGTTTATATGCTGCATTATTACCTGCATTAGAATTTTGTTGTTGCAATCAGCTTACTAATAATGACAGGTTTATGAGAGAATTAAATGCCCAGTTTTCTTGTTATATCTTTTCTATTGTCCTAAACCTCCTCAACACAAAGTCTGCAAACTGTTCAGCATGAAAAATAAAACAATCCATCTGCCAGAAGAATTATCACTACTTAATTAGCCAGTGAAAAAACATTTTTTAATTTAATAATTTTGCATAAATGTGAAGTATCCAAAAGCTGACAGAGGAGTCAGAGACACCTGAGTCATTGCAGTCTCCAGACAACAGCTTTTAATATCATGTAGAGACTACAATGTCCTTCAAAAGGCCAAGTGAAAGCATTCAAAATATTTACATTATGACACAGAAACAGCCAAAAAGATGAGACACAAGTTATAGACTCTTCAAGTATTTTTTTCATTGTTGGGATAAAAAAAAATAGATTAATAATATGTTGCTAGAAAGTTAGAATTATAATACTCTGAACATAAATTTTAGTTGATCAAATAACAGTTTGTGAAGGTGGTTAAATTCTAGTTAATTAAAACCAAAGCATGTATTTTTCTTTTCTTAAATGGGCAGCCCAGTACACACCTGCAGGTACTGAGCTAAAATCAGGGCATGTCGGTTATATGACGGTTGCTGAGAATATGCAAAGGAGCAGAAAATATTTCAGTCATTTCCTTCCATCACGTTTGCTAAAAGTAATCTAATGGGTAAACACAACACACTGTATCTTGTGGTTATTTTCTCTGTTGTATGGCATAATGAACCTGCCACAAGACAAAGCTGAACACATTTTAAGGTCTCTGCTTTGGGATTTCTCAGAGAAGAGGTTATATCCCGATTTATCACCATCACACTCCTAATTCCTTCACTTATTACCTACCAACATGTAACAGCTGTGCACATTTTCTGAACATGAATCTCTACCTATGGGCCACATTCTGCCCTTATTTTTGTACTGCTGCTGAAGACAAAGCATCATTAAAACCAGGCTCAGCACAACAGCAGAACTATTATGTCAGTGTTTCCATTTATTTAATTTCTTATAAGTACTTACACATTTGCCATTTTGATATTAGAAAGCCCAGGCAGGAAATTGCCACTGAAGTTTATTGCTCTTGCTTGCCAGAGATGCTGATGTTTGTAACACTCCTATTAAAAAAAAAAAAAAAAAAAAAGGAGGGAGGGGGGCAAGTACCATGCTTTTGATCAAAGAACTGTTTCCTTTTTCTCAAGTGTGGAAATTAAACTGGCATTTGGCTGCACTCACCTGCTTCCTTACCTTCCCTTAATTTTCATAAATGTTTCTCTGTTTCTACTTGGCAATCAAGTGTATAGAAATTTTATTTCAAATAGTAAGAAATTTTCAATTATTATATGCAAACTGCCAAGCTACTTTTTTTTTTTACTCATACTAACATAAATCTGGAACAACCCCTTTCCCCCAGAACATGTGCAATTCCTCTGCTGTTCAGACGGATACAAGAGTCCACAGATCCCTGAAGTCCAGTTGGCTTAAAGTTCAACACCTTTCCTACATACAAGATATACCCTTTTTTCAATCCAGGATTTGTACCTCTTTTGTGTAGCAGCGAAGTGTACTGGCAAAAGAGGAATCAAGGTGATAAAAAAAGACTACTGCTTCTATTGTAAGCTGTAGTGATGGAAAAGTGTACAATCTTTGAAAGGCATCTTGAATGCATCAAGTAGAAGGCACACACACATGTAGACAGGTATTATTCACTTATTTTTCAGTGGCTGTTTTGCTGAGATTTTGAAGCACTTTAATTGCACAATGTTCTTGAATTCCTGCACAAGGCAGGAGCCATATAAGTGTAAAACAACAGGTGTTCAACACTGACAATGGTTAAATTTTGCACAAGAAAAATTAAGAATATGAAAAAATTCTTTAAGGACCTGAAGAATCTCTGTCTGAGCAGTCTTCTGTAACTCAGTAGAAACTGAGAACTTCCATGGTCTCAGCTTTCTTAATGATTTATAGACTAGAGGATAGTACTTGTTCAAAGATTCTAACTACTGTTTTTGGATCCTGCATACTGGGAAACCTAATGTGAATTATTTTTTAAAACTTCGCAATGTATTAGCTTCATGCATGTAAGATAGGGGAAGATTAAGCTTGACTGAAGTATTTGTGCTTTCTGAACAGGTGAAAACATTACCTCACTGGTGCAGACTGACCCTTGAATATTATTTGGTATAATCAAACTCCATGAAGCTAGGGCCAGTAACCTCGACTACGATTTCAGAAGTGCAGATTTGGTGCTGTAATTAAAATGGAAAATCATCTGACATCTCTCTAATTCATATAAAATTGCCAAAGAAATTTGAGCTATGATATTGCAAGATCTCATTAACATCTTACTAAACGTTTGAATTAAAAAAAACGAACAACCAACAAACCAAAAACAACCTATGCAGGTCAGATTTGTATTTTGAAGGATTTGCCTTGATACCTTTGTAGAATAAATATTCAGTCACTGGATACCTAGGGAGCACTTTGGTATTGAAAGTTTAATAAGTATCTTAGTAGGTTTTGTTTTCAGTAAAAACCAATGCAACCCAGATCATCTGTAATAATCTGGGCTCAGAACTACCCTTGTAACAATTTGGTCTAAAGAGCTAAATTGTTATTTGTTGCAGTTTTGTCCTTTTTTTAAATCAAGGAAGCATGTCCAGAGAAGAGCCATCAAGCTGGTGAAGGGTCTAGAAAACAAGTCATACATGGAATGGCTGAGGGAACTAGGGTTGTTTAGTTTGGAGAAGAGAAGGCTAGGGGGAGACCTCCTTGGTCTCCACAACTACCTGGAAGGAGGTTGTAGGGAAGTGAGTGTTGTCCTCTTCTCACAAGTGAATAATGAAGGGACCAGAGGAAATGGTCTGAAGTTGCAGCAGGGGAGGTTTAGATTGGACATGAGAAAGAATTTCTTCACTGAAACACTGGAACAGACTGCCCAGGGAGGTGGTGGAGCAGCCACCTTCCTTGGATGTATTCAAGAAATGTGTAGATGAAAAACTTCAGGGTATACTGATTGTAGGTTGTGTGTTTGTTGGGATTTTTGGGTTTGGTGGGGTTTTTTGGTGGTTTTTTTTGGTTGGTTGGTTGGTTTTGCTTTTGTGTGTTTTTTTGTTGTTGTTTTTTCTAGCGGTTGGACTTGGCGATCTCAGAGGTCCTTTCCAACTGTGATGATTCTGTGACTATCTTAGTCTTCTGTTTTTTTCTTTTCCCACTTGTTGAGAACCACAAAATCATGCAGGTGGGAAGAGATGCCTGGAGGCCACCTAATCTAACCTGCTGGCTCGAATTTGCAGCAGTTTTGTCAGGACCTTGTTCAGTCAAGTCTTGAATCTCTTCAAGGATGGAGTCCAGATCCCTGTCTAACCAACACCATGCCTGAAAATTTTTCTATTATATCAAACTGAAGCTTCCCATATTCTCACTTTTTTGTGCCCATTGCCTCTCACCCTTTCACTGCACAACTCTGAAAAGAGCCTCTCTTCACTTTATTATCCCATTAGGTGGCTGTAGGCACTCGGAAAAGTCTCCCTTTGGCCTACTCTTCTTACAGCTGAAGATATCCACCTCTCAGCTGCTCATCAACCATTGTGTGCCTCCAAAGCCCAAACATCATGGTTGTCCTTCACTGGAATCATTCCTCTAAGTCAGTTGTCTGTCTTGTACTTGTAAATTGAACATGACACTCCAGACACTGCTTCACAGTCCCAGATAAAGGGAAGGAAGCATTTCCTTCTGCCCACACTCGTGGTAATACAGCCCACTTATGCTTTCAGCTGCTTTTCTGCAAGGGCACACTGCTGACTCATGCTCAGCTTGTTATCCATTAGATTCCCAGGCCCTTTTCTGTGCAGTTGCTTTATAACTAGTCAGGCCCCCGGCATGTTATTCCACCCCAGGTGCAGTACTCTTTACTTGTTGGACTTCATGTGGACTCAATCTGCCCATTTCTCTAGTTTAGGTCTCTATGGATAGCAGCCCTGTCCTCTAGTATATCAGTTGCTCCCCCCAAAATTCAGTATCACTTCACAAACTTGTCAGTGGAGCACTCTGTGCCATCATCAAAGTAAGCCATAAAGAGGTTATAGAATTATGACACCTAAATCCTAAGCAATGCCACTGGCATCTGGCTCTCCACTGGCATTCATAACACTGACAGTCACAGCCCTTTGAGCACAACAGCCCAGCCCTTTTCCACCATTCACTTACCCAGCCTACATTTCACCAATTTGGCTATACGGGTACTACTACAGGAGACCATGCTAGATAAACCCATTTGCTGTGCTTGATCTCCTGCATTTACCACTCCAGTAAGTTTTTGGAATATCAGCCATGGCAGAGCTCTGGTCTCAGGACAAGTTTCTGTTACCTCCTAAGCAAACTACTGTAATAGTCATGAGACAAATCTTACATCAAGTATTTCAGCCATCCTGCAGAGATCCAATTTGAAAAAACCTTAGTCTGAAATCCTGACCTTTTGTAGCGGTGAAAATTGCATGGTAAGATACCTCTGGCCTAAGCTATATGCCAACACTGTGTTAAAATTCAGCTGTGTTGTAACTACTCTCTCTAGTTCTCCTTCTCTCACCAAATCTTCTCATAAACAGTGAAGGAAAGCTAATCTTCATTTACGCCCCACTTCACGTAACTTGAGTAGATACCTGTTTTATTTCTGTGGAGTACTTAGATTTGCAGTTGATTTTAACCTCTCACCATATCAATACATAAATTCTCGAAAACATTAAGTGTTTGAGCTTCTTGAATAACTTGAATTTCAAACTTTGTTTTCAATGTGTACTACTCAGATGAACATTGTTCCAAAATATTGTATGAACTATGTGTTCCTATCTTTGAAACTTGTAATTAAATCCAAATGTCAATAAGATTTATTTTTAAAATGTCTCTCAAACACCATATTAGGAAAGAATACAATCCTACAATACACAGTGGAGAAAAAAAATAAATAGATCCTTAAAAGGTGTAGACTACAAGCATACTATTTTACATGAAAGATAGCATTACATTCAATAAACATCTCCTCTGAGTGGAGACTATTGAAATTATTTATAAATATGATAATGGCATCACCTGCACCTATTCATTGTACATGCCCTCTGAAATGTATCCACAACTTCATCTCTGGCTTTCCAACAAGTTCACAGACACTCATAAGAGCACAGCAATGAAAAAGGTTTCTTTCATTTTACGTCAGTAGTTTTCATAATGCCTGAGAAAATTGGCTCTGACAGCATTCCCATTTTATGTATACACTCCATTAATTTCCTCACTGTCTTTGCTCCACCAACTAACCTTAACATTTAAAGGTAGGATAAAGTAAACTATCCTTGTACTCCTTTAAATATCTGCTAACCCTTAGCTTTTATTAAAATCAAGATTTCACAAGTCATGTCTTAAGTTTGTATAAAGTAAATACACTCTTTACAAAGAAGCATTTAGGCCTTGGTCATGCAGAGAATTGCAGGCAGACCATTTTGTCTGCCCTGAGCCAAGTGTGAGCAGCTTGCTTTGCAGAACCCAGGCCTTGGCAGGCATCCCTTCCACAAAAGATTTTTGCCTCCAAAAATGCAAAGCTGGTTCTACCTCCTTCTTAAAGGCCATACACCAGTTACCAGCTGTGCGCTCACGTTTACAGTTTGAAGGTCGTCCAGACTACAGAGCAGAAAGACCACAGGCAGGGAGGCCAATTACAACACCAGAGAAAGTGGCACATAGCATGAATATAGTAAAACCTAGGGAAGGTGCCTGATGGAAGTCTAAAAGGAGGTGGAATTAAGGGAGTCTGGATGCTCTTTAAGGTATGAAGCAGACAATTGCTCCAGGGAAGGTAAGAGGATTTGGAAGACTTGGCACAAACAATGCTGTGTATAGAATTATTTCAGACAGCCCAGCAATTGCTTTTTCTCACAAATGCTTTGGGTACTGTGCTGGACTTTGGTATTGTAGTATTAAATTGGTGAAAGATATATATATAGCCCACTCTTAAAACCAAACAGCCTTTCCCCATTTCTACCTTCTCTAGAAAAACATCACTTTTGTGGAAAAAAAAGATCTCATGGAGTGCCTTAGAAACTCCATGTCCAATTCTTCACCACTTGCTTTGCTGACCGAGAGGTTTTTACACACACATTTGTTTTACATCTGTCTTAAAACTCCTAATCATGTAGTCCTGATGAGGATGGGCTGGGCACAACTCCTTGTCTTCCCCCCCTGCCCCATCTGCTGTCAATTTCCCAAGTGCTGTTGCTAAGTTTGCTTCACTTGACATCTACCAGTTCCTAAAAACAAAGTGCTGAATGAAGATTATCAAAGTCTGTTGCCATATTTAAAAGCATAGATATTAGAGAGAAGGTCTATGGTGTCTCAGACTCCAAGCAGCCAGTGGCAACACAAAACAGGCAAAACTCCTGGTTATGGCTCTGTCATAGTGGTTCACACACAATGTAAAGGGGTCTTTTTGGGAAATGAGGAGGGCTCAAAGCACAGAATGCAGATAAAGTATTTTAAAACCTATAGAAGAGATCATATTTGAAACTGCTCATTTATGGAGTAGAAATAATTGTGGCTTTCTATATCCCACATCTGGCTGTAAACCCATCTTTAAGCAACACAGAAAATCCATCTGACATAAAATTAAGGCTGAGAGATCAAACAGTGGTTGTGCATATTACACAAAAATAATACGTGTTCCTACTTTGTCACATGCTCATATTTAAGCAAATTATATTATATCCTTCAGATACGAATGTGAACAATTATTATTTTAATAAACTACTTCTTTGGCATGCTTAAAAATTTTTGCCCTCACAGTAAATATTTTAAGCAATTAACAAAACTAAAGACAGTACTATCGGTACAATTTTCTTTTTGGGAAGGCTCCGATAGTCTGGATGATAGTTTAGTAGCTGTGCTTGGTTTTGCACTAGCTTTTGTGTCAATTAAGGCTACATGACTACAGAGTAAGCTTTTGCTTAATTACCAAAAAGTAGCTTAGTTAATCCCATGTCTTTTATTAGACAAACAATTTATAAGAGAAACACAAGCATAAAGCTTGAAGCATGGACTGTTTGCCCAAAGGCGTCTGCTCTTGTAAACTATGTGTAAGGCTTTATGAAGTGTACTGGACGTCAGAAGGCTTTCTGAAGATTTATACCAGCATATCAAACTAAAGAACCTGGTCTTGTACTCGCTTGCAAAAGAATTTTTGTTCAACTCAGCCTGTCTCTGTCACCTAGGTAATGAAAAATTAAGAGAAAAGTTGATCAGTTGTCTCCTTTGCTGACTCTTGGTACAAGTAACTTCTGATGAGTCAGCCAGAAGCTGCTCATAAAGTTTCTTTGAGAGTCATGCTAAGAAGTCTTTAAATAAATGGATTAGTGGCATCTTTTTTATCCTGAAGACCAACCCTGATCTCAAGAAGTGACCTGAAACAGAGAGCAGAAAGTTCCTTAATAGGAGAGGGGGAAGACTGAAAATCAAGGATACACTCAAGCACAGCTCTTAATCTTCTGGCTTGTTTCTGTTTCCATTCCTCTAGACAAAAAAACCAAAACAACAACAAAAAAGCCCCATCCAAAAGCCTACACAAAACCAAACTAGAACAACAACAAAACCCAACCAAAACCACCCCAAACCCTCCCCTCTAATTAAGTAAAACCAGAAACCAAACAACACAAAGAACCACCCACTTAAACAAAACCTCCTGGCAGCTTAGAAGGACACTCACAACAGCATTAAATTTGACAGGAATTGGCTAAATTTATATTATTGAATTTTCATTCAAAGACCTTTAACAATAAAATCTTTCTCTTTAAACCTCTTAAAACACTCTGCAGAGTTTTAAACACAGAGAACTCACCAGCATCTTGCTCCTCCTGGGCATAAGCTGTTACTCAAAATCAAAGGTGCAGGGAAATTTACTAAAGAAATTGGGAAGACTCAACTATTTTGAGTTTCTAACTAAGAAAAGACAATGCTTGATACTAATGCTCTGGCATCATAAAAAAAAACCTAAGAATGTGCTAAGAATAGTTAATCCATTGCAGTTTGTTGTATGTCCCCCAAGGTATGATTTAGTAGCTTTTACTGGAGACTACAGGAACATGGTGTACCCAGACTCCACATACTGTGGGCTGGGTAACTCACTCCATTATTACCTCTTGCCTTTCATTAAGCCCCCGTGGTTGAAGGTGCAATTTCATTACACTGACAGTAGACACTCCCAACCCTGTAACTGATAACAGCTTCTTTAACCCATAGGAACGAGAAGACTGCTTTAATGCACAGAAGGAAATTGAAATGTTTACACTCTTTTTCTTTCCCTCCCAATAGAAGCCCAACAAAACATCTTAAGATATAATAGCAGACCCTGCAAAAGGGAACAATTCAGAAAAATTGGCTCCAAGAGGCAAAAGCCAAAAAGGTCTGACACAGTCAAAAAGTGTGGCTTCAGAGGCAAAAAAAAGTTGCAACTTTATGGTTTATGATATAAAATAAGTATCTAGATAAGCAGGAAAATTTGCTTCAAAGACCTGACGTACTGCCCTTAAATAATTCAGATTAGGTTGTGGGGTTTTCTTTTCACATGATAGAATCTTGGTAAAATTACAACTGTCCATTGCTCCCTTCCTCTACTCTCCAGCCCTGAAGACAAACCAGCATATTCACAAATGCAGTTTGGCTACTTTCAGGGCATACAGGCTATTTCTTTCCTTGAGGTGTTAGCAAGCCTCTATTGATAACAATTACATCTAAAGCAGAAGCGAATCTTAGCTTTACAAGACAACAAATTTATGTAGTACGTCTCTGTTGTGTATGTTCTGAATCATCCATGCATGGTTTTTGAATACAATATGTTTTCTTATGCTAGTTCTATAAAGTCAAACCTTAATGAAAGCAAGCTAAGCTTTGATTCTTATCTGATGATACTTTTTTTTTTTTTTCAAAGCTAGGTGCAGTCACTTAATGCCTATGGGAAAGCCATGAAGTAGCACAGGTATAACCAAAAGCAAAAAAGCAAATTTGGTTGCAAAGGTGAGAAATCGTAACTGCTAAACACATGGAAGAGCATTACTTGAGACTACTAGCTGAATGTGCAGACCTGGAAAGAAGGTTGTATTGTTTTTAAGTTTGTAAAAGGAATGGTTTTAATGCTTTAAAGGCTCTTTAAACACAGTTAGTAGATCTCTAGAATGCTTTGCCATTTTCTCTTCTGAAGATGCTGTTGCAACAGAGGTTTGGCAGCAGACAGATGTTTTATGTTTTGGAAGTGCTGTTTATTGAATCTTCTCCTCTGCTCTTTAAGCGTCTCTTGCATTTGCTGTATTTACTGCTGTTCCTTCTCCTTTGGACTGTAAGAGTAAGGACCATCATTTTGCATGCAAGCACTCCAAGTGGCCACTAAAAATTAATCTCTATGCAGACCTGCACAAAAAAATATCTGGTTTGTTGGGGTTTTTTTAAGCACAAAAAGCCAGAAATCTTCTGATAAAAATGATCCCAATAACAACAACAATAATACACACCAAAAAAAAAGCCCACAAAAAACCCAAAACATCAAAAGAAAGAAAAGCACAGCTTTCTGCACCACAATGAACAGTGGATTCACAAATACTTAGTACCTCCAATTTATCAAAGAAAATACAGATATGGCAGGGAAGTCAGCAGCCTATGTCCAGTGCTACAGATTCTTTTCTCTGAGTGTTACTGGCTAATGTTTTCTTCTTTGTTGGAGAATGACAGAGCAATGAATTGCATGTTGCAAAGTAAACTGTTAGAAGAGAGACCACTGAATAAGGATTTTTTTTATTTTTTTTTTTTTTTATGGTTAGTGTATTAGACTTCTCCGCTCAGACAAAACTGTTTTGAGGTCTTTGGCTGAGTGAAAAAAAACATGGCTTTCCTTTGTCTACCTCCAAATAAACTAAAGTCAAAACATAAAACCTTTGTAATATTCTAATTGATGCCAGTTCATTTATCAGAAAAGACAGGAAAAGACCTGACTAAGGAGTTATATTTATTTACTTCAGCCACAAAGACTCTGTCCTTATAATTAATTCATCATCTAACATTCTACATCCCCCTTGCTGAGATCTGAAGAAGTTCACTTGCTTTTTTCACCTACTGTTTGGCACAGAGTTTGTTTGAACTGAGCTGGACTGCAAATGCCGTGATCACAACTCTAGCATCTAGCTGGCTCTAGGGAATTTCTATTTATAGCTGCCCTGGGCAGCATTAGCCAGTAGACAAGCTGCTGCTCTGACCATCCTGGGGATGACCCTCCAATCACTACAGGAGTGTACCTTTTGCTATGTGATAAGCTATTGGCAAGTCCTTCAGGTTTGTCAGGATGTTCCTCTCTTCCCCTCTACTGTATATTGGAATTGCTTGAACATACAAATTAACAAAAGGTATTAGAGGCAGTTGCATCTTCTGAATGAAAGTGTGAATAGTTTCAAGCAAAGAGGAAGACACATGCTGAAGTTGGTAAGCACTGTGAAGTACTGCAACCTAGCAAATCATTTTGGATACCACAAGCTTTTAAAACATCTTTATTATTTTTTTACAGGTTTTTTTATTCTCTCAGATCCCTGGCCAGCTGTATTAGAACACAATTTTCTTTTTAAGTAATGAGTTAAAAAGCAGCTTACAGAGAAGCTCTAATGAACTTTTAGGGATTTAATAATAAATTTGTGTGTGTCAATTCTGATAGGAAGCAGAAAGGTAAATCATGTTCTTATTACTATCAAAACTGCTGCACAGATCTTAAATAGCTACAGTGAGTAGCAGTTCACAGTGGGAGTTGAACATGCACATGTAATCATATTCATGTCATCAAAAGTGTACCTCTTACCTGTTGAATTTTATTACCTTAAATATCTCCTTGGAAATAAACAACATATTAATTGTATCCACAGGGATGCTAGGAATACTGAGAATCACAATAAATATTGATATGGTTCTTTGAACAAGAACTCTTCAATTAAAGTCTCTCTAACTTGCTCACTGCCAGGTGTTATTCAGCATATAACCTGTTTCTGGGGTGGTCAAATACTAACAGATACTGGGAAGCAGACACTTGGTTACTGCAAAACAGCAGAACTCCTCAGAAACCCAAGAACCGCTAATTTAGCTCAGAAAGAGATTCATCTAGTGTGTACTACAGTGCACATGAATATGTGAAAATTAGAAACTTGCTCTTAAATGTGCTTTATTGGCGGGAGAATCTAAAACAAATCTTGAATCTTACCCTAGCATGTTAATTCTATATTGAAGGTGGAACAAATTATGACTACTTGCCAGAACACCCTTGTGTAAAAGCAGCTGCTAAAATCAAGTGGCTCTTTCCTGCTTATTTATAAGATTTATGTAAACAATATTTTATCAACAAAGTAACCGCATTTGAGAGTTTTAGATTGAGCTGCAACAAACCAAGGATCTCAAATGTTTTGATATGAGTTTCAGTGCAAGTAAAAAAGTAGCATGTAGTGAAGTGGGACACCTGGTCTCCGCTTTGTGTTAACTCTAGGTTGAATACTGTTTACACAGGCAGTATGCTAATCATAAATCCTTGTTAAACTTTGGCTAATAATTATACTTTGTACTTATTCAGAGCCTTTCATCTGATCATCTTGGAGCCCTCTGCAAACACAAATTCATTTTCACATTGTAGGAGTAGCTAAACTGTTACTAAAGATCCATATCTCTGAGGTAGAAATGGACCCTCTGTTCTAAATAGGGGCTCAATACTCAACAACCTTCTAGAGGTAAGGAAGGATTCAATAGCACTGCTATAAGAATCTGTTACTTTCAGCTGTATTGGTGTTTTTATGTTAAAGGAAGCATAACAGAAACTAAGCTATACTTTCTTGTGTTCCATTCATAACAAAAAAAAAAAATATTTCTCATAACTAAGGGTCAGACTCTTAAACCAGTGATACAAAAGTGTACCACATAGCAAGCCACAGACCAGAAAAAGTTCGAAGCACAAACATTAGGAAGGCCAGTCAGCTATCTTAATCTGATAAACTGCTTTTGGCAACAAAGGAAAACAGTTGTTTCTTGTTTGTGGGTAGTTTGTAATGGCTTGCTCTTGCATTTTAAGATACTGGCTCAAGATTTCAGGTTTACGACAGGAAATGTATTTAACATTTTTAAGTTTTTTCTTAAAAAAATTATAACGGTGCATGACTAAGCAAAAGATAACTTATGTCTTCATTGGAATCATTGAAGAAATACCTCAAGGTGATTATCTAGCATAAAACGTCAATTATGTATCAACTATTATGTGAAAAACAACATGAAAGTTCTCCAAGTAATTGGTATGGCTAGCAGATGACACAGGCTCAACTTCATAAAAAAGCAGCAATCTGAGAGACCAGACTTTAGATTAAGACTTTCTTCTAAAAACAGTATATAGAAAGACTGATTTCTCCAACTATTCATACGCACATTAATATAGGTACCAACTACATACTAATTGGACCGTTATCAATGCCAAAAGACACATCTAGTTTTCATACTGTCATGATCAGAGTTTTAATAAAAGAGGCATGGAAAGCAACCAGTGAAATATGAGATGCAATGGAAAACAGATCTATTCTCTATCAGTCAAATGAGCACAGCTTTCCTTTACCAGAACAAACTACAGATACCAAGACCCTCAGTTGCAATGAAGATTACAGACATGAGTTTAAGCCCCTTTTGTGTTCCTGATGTTAAGATCAGTTTATGCTGGTCTGGTCCCTCATATTTAACAGAAAACACCACAGTCATCTTTGACCTTGTGCAGACTGCCAAGAGCCTAGGAGCACTGGTCCAGCATAGGCGGATTACTTGAGCAGTCTGAGAATGGCCCCAGCCCTCAACAGGCATTTACAGTCATAGCGAAAGAAGTTGGTGTCAGAAACATCAACAGGCCTTTCTAAACCAGATGCCCATCTAAACCAGAGACTGAGCAGTACAACCGATAGTCCCATATATTTGTGATGTCTTCAGGAATTTTGCTGCAGTTTTCAATCCCTATATTTTCTTTCAGCTTTTCTTTGACAGTTCACTTTAACATTCAGTGCATTTACTTGCCATATTTCCCTTTCTCTTATTCCCTTCTGGGTTCACTTCAGTGCTTTCCTTCCCACATCTTCTCTAGTGTTTGTTTTCCTAATCAAATGATCTTCCATTTTTACTGAGCACAACCTACTTAAAATTTAAACAAATGTAATAAAACAAATCAAATTTAATAAACCAAATAAAAAACCATGCTGTCCCTATGTAATGTTTATTCTGTTTATTTATTATAAACCACTGCTCTGCTCTCCATCATATTTAAATTGTGAAGGCTTCAGCCATTGACTGTCTTAACTCTGTCGATACAGCATCTACTAAAACAAAATTGTATTCCTAAATGGCATTAAGGTCTTACTGTAATAAAGATAATCACCAGCAATAAAATTAATTAACAGCACCAACAGTTCAACTACAAGCAAGAGGTCTAGGCACATAGATGTAAACAAAACCAAAGAAAGGTAACACAATCAATAACAGCAACTAATGCAAAGTATCTTCTAAACACTGATAACCTTAAAAGAAAAATTAAGAAAAAAAACAACCCCCCTATTATTGAAGTAAGTTTCTTTCTCAGAAACTTCCCATCCAAAGCATTATAAATTATGCCTGTTTTGAGCTGAAATTCCAAGAAGTTCAAATCAGTTTTACATCTTCCAGCAGCTAATGAAGACTGGATATGTGTAGACAAAACATTCTGCTGTTATCTCAGTAGGCAGAAAAAACAAACAGAGTATTTTATAGCCTAAAATAAGTCTTCCACAAAACATTTTTAATGTCATGTGACTGTGCTAGGAAAATATGCCAAGTTATTTTGTGATTTGTTTGAAATACATAGGTGACTCTTTTGCCATTTACCAAAACGCTAAACTCATTTTTCATTGGACATACAAGAAGCTGGATGTATACATGGTTAAACACCACTGGATACGCAGTGTTTAATGAAAAGACAACAGGAAAGGAAGAAAAATTCAAGAAAATAGCCCATTTTTGTGTCATCGACCTTTTAAATAAACATGAGCAGAACAGTCAAAGGACCCATCTGATCATAATGGCAGATGCAAGGGCTTTACACTTAAGCTGTGAATTCTGGCCAGGTGAAATAACAATTCTGCATTCTAGGAGAAATGGCAGTGACAGCTCTGCAGGCAAGACAGCTCACAGGCACAGCAGCACTGATGGCAGGGTGCAGACTCCCACCAGGCATCCCAGCCTGCAGTGCACACCACACCCGGGGTGCGGTGCCTCTGCATCCCCTACGTCCAGGTCAGTAGCGCATCAGGTGCCAGCCTTAGTCCCCCTCTACAATGTTGCTTCCTTCTCTGCATGCATTTATTTCTACAGAAAGTTACCAATGTTACCTGAAACATATCAAACTCAGGGCACAGCAGTAATGGCAAGTCAGAACTTACTAGTATAGATGTCTACCACACCACTGAGGCCAGCATGTTTTTAGGACTCCTACCAGCTTTCCTGTTCAGTACAGCACAAGGTAGTCAGCACTAGTTCTGAGATCTCCTCACTGAACTTTGTTGCATAGTATGTGTTGATATTTCAGGTTGCTGAGCCCAGCATTTAGGTGCTAAACATTCTGATTATCCAGTGAGGATATGGGTACTTCATTTTATTCTGCAAACTACAGAATGGAACCATCCAATATTTTCTTTTCCAAGCCAAATTTACATAGGATGTGATGGTAAACAAAGCAAAACAAGGAATACAGGCTGGTAAGCCTACAGTAAGACATTAGCACAAAGTCAGTAAACAGCTGAATCAGAAAGAAACAATTTCCAGAGAATCAAGAGGAATCAAAGAGAGAGGAAAAAAAAATAAATCTGTTTTGTCTATAAACATCAGATAATTTCCTGTCCAGATTTTTCTAATTGCATTTACTTACTAAAAGACAGTCTTTTTACCCTCTCTCGGAGTAGCCATTCTCCATTATGTCCAGCATATTTTCTTCTATCCCCTACTACTGCTGGATCAGATCCTCCCACTCTAACTTATTTAAGTCTATGCTGATATAATGCAAAGGGTTTTATCTGTATTCTATAAAAACAGAAGTGACAAACAGGGAGGTTAGATGGCTCTGCTTGTTGTCACAGAATGAATTTGCATGAAACAGAGAACAGGACAGAGATTTACAAGTCCTAATCTCAAACAGTATGACAGACTTTAGTTATGATCCCACGACACCACCCTTCATTTGTCCCCTCCAAACACAAAGCAAGCATGTAAGCCCTGCTGAGAAATCTCCAGTAGACAGATCTTTCACAAACAAGTTTCTGCACTATCTGCAGTTGTCACCTTCTCTGTTGTCTCCTTCTGATCCTTACTTCATGAAGACACAGACCTCACTGGCTTCATGCTCACTGCTTTTCCCATGAGTCCCATAGTAGATTTTTCTCAACTTTTTTTTCCATACAACCTCTGATTTTTCCTCTGTAGCTTCAATTCTGCTGTATGTTGAATTGGTTTTTTTCAGGGAATAAAATGGAACTTATGTGGTCACTCTGTCCAGATATCTGAGTAACCCAATAAGTTGTCTAACCATTAGGACTAACCATTTTATTTCCACACAGTACTTGGATCTGCCTCTATGAAGCAAGGTCAGTAAATAATCCATGTCTCATTTTTTATCCAAGTTGAAGCCTTTATACCATTTACTTTTGGAGGGGCCTTGATAGGCCTAAGCAACTATTTAACCAGAAATTTTGCACAGCAGAGTCCTCGAGTATTTTTTTTCTCAATATTTTAAAGAATAGGACATAAGCAAGGCAGCCAAAATGGCCTGTGGATTTAATAATTTTGCAATGTTATCTTCTGCTGCAAATATGATCCAATTGCCTTGGTGATTTCATCTATCCTTTGATGTCACAAGTGCTTTCAAATTTTTTAATCTACTTGTTCAGCTCTGCCTGCAATGTATCGTACAGCCAGCTAATAAGATCATTGTCAGTGCAAGCCAAAGGTAGAAAACTTTCTGGTAAATCTGTGCAAGGCAAAACCATAGCTTTTGGGATTAGCTGTGCTAGATTAGTCCAACTCGTATCTCTTAGAGCATAGGATTAGTTTTGAAAATATCTATAGCTAGCTTTGCAGTTTTACAGTAGATGAAGATCTATGACTGTATGTTCAATCAAGTGTGGAGCATAACATTCCCTAGAAAAGCTTACATACCTGGTTGGGGAACAGAGCCATGCTTTTTCTATCTTCAGTGGCTGATGGTTGAAGAAGGTTCCTTCATGCCACTTGGCATGTATGCAGCAGGTGCCATGAAGAGTGCATTGGACAGTGGGGAGAATCATACTCACTATTGTCATCACTACTGTATTGATAAATAAGAAACTTCTGCTCTCCTCAGCACTATCTGCTGGACACCAGCAGGTGTTTGAGACCATCACAAAAAAAAAATCTCAAATTTTCTGCAAGTTTTTAAACTGTCCTCTTAAGTAAAAGACAATATTTTTAATCTAAAAAATTTCTCTAGGAAGGTAGAGCCCTTATTAAATCTTAATTTGTTGGGGCTTGCTTGTTTTGGGTTTTTTGGTTTTGTTCTGGGTATTTTTTTGTGGTGCTTTTTTTTTTCATTTTGTTTTGGTTTGTTTTTTTTTTTAAAGCCCAACAAAACAGCTATAACACCTTAGCAATACCTAACCAACTTCCTTTACCATTTTAGTCAGTTCTATAGGATTTTTCTCCAAAAGAGTTAAGTAAACTGTCAATTCGGAGCTTTTATATCTGAGCATAATCTCCTGGGATGGGATACCTCCACTACACATTGTTCTCTAAGAGTTTCTGGGAAGTGGTACCTGCAAATATAAACTAAAAAAATTGGGAGGACAAAGACACTCCATACCATGCTTGCATCATGTCATGCCTGCATTTCACACTTTGAAAGGGGTAAAGGAAAGAGATAAGGGAAAGGCTAAATATGAAGTAGACCTATGACCAGAAGGCAGCACTATGATCATCTAATCTGACTCTGAATAACAGAGACCAGTAACCCAGATATTTCAGAAATGACCATGCCAAAAAAGCGTTTGCACCAGGGATTTTTATTCCAAAATTATCTGGAGACAAAATAACAAGCATTAAAAGAACATCTAGGCTTAAATTTATTAGACTGTAACTGGAGTTGCCTTCACATTTCTTGCTGCAACTGTTTCACAGATGGCAAGGCATCTTTAATTAGAGTTGAAGCTCATAAGGAGCAGAGCACAGCAATATGCATTCTCTCTTTTTGTACAACGGCACTCTGGGATGCAGCATGCCAATTACAGCCTGATCAGGATTTTTCTAATGAAATCCTTTCCTTTGTCAGAAAGCATTGACATATGAAGAGCAAAACTTTTGATGAAACAGTACAAAGCCCAAAGCAAGTTGCATCAAGAAAAATGTAATTTCCAGTTAGAAAAAAAAATAATAAAAATCAGAGAATGAGAGGCGCAGAGAAGAAAAAAAATAGCAGAAGTCCAATGCTTGAGGCACTTCCATAACATGAGCAAGTTTCAGGTTCCCCTTTTACCGGTCAAAAGTGAACATACCCACAGAAGTCACTTTCATGCCAATGAGATTACTAGCAGGCTGCTCTGTTTCTCCTACTGCAGATCTTTCATTCTGTTTAAATTGCCAATGCCCACTGGACTTTGGTAAAAAATGCTCCCACAGTCCAGTTGCCACAGAATACTCACCCTAAACAGTTGATCTAATGAGGAGCAAACCCTTTCTCCAATGTATATTTCTTTATACAAAAAGGAACTATTTAAAAAAGGTTTTTAAAAAGATACCAAAGAATCAAATACTACAGTTGATCTTGGCACTCACCCTGAACAAGGCAGACTCGGGTTTAAATCTTTATTTTTGGTCTTTTGTTCTTCCTCCTCCCTCTTTTCCTCCACCCCCACACTTTTTTTTTTTTTTTTATTAAACCTAACAAAATAAATACATAAAGGCAGTAGCTTGTTTTTATCCCAGTATGGAACTGGATTCCCATCCCCGCTACTTTCCACCACATCAATCAAGCAAAAAAATATTATTGTGCCAAGCCTTTCTTCCTGTAGTTTTCTTTGGCTACTACAATACTGCACTTGCTCCATGTTCCTAAGTAACATCCAAAGGAAAAAAAAATTGACAGAAAATCTAACAGAGGACTCAAAAACTCTGAGTGCAAGTAGTTTCACACTTAAGAATTTCAGCTGCAAATTGAAAACTCGGGCTTGAATTTTACACATTCCCTCTAAGCCCAGGTCTGTGCTCACTCAATCCTATATCTAATTGATTTTACAAGTCTGGAAAATATTCACTTCCAATAATATCTGTTATGTCAGGCAGGACAGGGAACTTCACAAGTATGATTAAAAAAAAACAACACACAACCCAAAAAACACAACAACAATAAGAATGTTGAAGGAAAAACCCACAAAACCCCAAAGCCCCCATTGATTCTCATCTCTAATTCATGTTATGAATGAGGCAAATTAAGTTATTTAGAGCTGGGATTTCAGGGCCACATCCTCTGTGTTGGAAATTGTGTGCATTCAAACAGAAGGCATTTGTTTTTTCTTGGATGCTTATCTTTTTCCACATTACAGATTAGCAAAAAGGCAGCTCCAATGGCTGCTAGATTGGTTTTGTGCCTTCAACTTATTTCTAACTTCTGCAGGTTTAATTATAACAGTGATTTATGCCTTCTTGAAGTGCATAACTCTCTCCTGACAACTTCATGATCAGCAGAAGGGTCAAGGAGGAACCTCATCTGTTAGCTTAGTTTGAGTAAGATAACCCCCAAGGTGGTCTAAAGGCCTCATTTTAAATAGAGGACCCAATTTCAGTTTCTGGTAGATAGTAATTGAGGGGGGGAAGTCACATGGTTTCTGAAGGTTGATGAATATTTCAGCATATGGTTTTATGGGAAAAAGACTTTGATAAGAAAAATTAGGAAGCAGCAGACTTAAGCATGGGGTGTTTTGTTACCTGAGCAAGTGGAAGGCGATTCTTGAAATATGATTATTCAGAAAGCAAGGATGAAAAATATCATGTTATTGGAGAATAGACTATGTTAGGTAGGGAGCACATGAACTGAATTACCTGGCTCTGAAAAGTCCCGTAGGATCCAGAGCACAATGCTGCACCAAAAAAAAAGATGTGAAAAGGAATTAACACCTTGTGACTTGGGTGCAATGATGAAAGAGATGTGGTCTCAGCTTCTTTTTTTGGCACCTGCCCTACAAAGAGTAAGTCAGTTGAACCCAAATTCAACAAACCATTAATATCTATGCCTAAAGTTCAAGCAACATGCAAGGCATCCAGGTTGGCTTAGGGATGCAGTGTCTGCTGTGCTTACACCAAAACACGGCACTTCAGAAGCAGTTCAGCGATTGGGTTTCACGAAGAAATGTGTTGGCATCCAAAAATCTAAAGACATGCATGTGTTGCCTTCTCTCAAGCTGCTGTACCTTTCTCAAGCTACTACTTTTATTGCTCCTGAGCTTACCTAGCTTCACATTAAAGATCTGTCTCAGTTATGAGATCCAAATATATTGACAAGCTAGGAAGAACCCATAAAAGAAGCATGTTTTAAGGATACAAAAACAGTGAGGAGAAACACAGTTGAAACAGTCAGTGATGCAGATGTGCTGCAGAAGAGAGTGATGCCCTAACAGTGCAACACCAGGTGGGAATGGCATAGAGAAAACTGAACATGCAGAGGAACCCTCACCCCACTGCAGCACTGCCCTGAGAATGTATAAAAATGAGATTTCATGAGCTGGCTGAAATGAATAATGATCAGATTTCTCCAAGACCTGTGAAGCTCAGTGACTTCAGTGAATTTAAGTCCACACTGCTGCCCTGCCTTGACTCCATGCCAGCCTTTATTCCTCCAATAGTGTTTGTACCATCCCACAGCAAAACGGAAGATATGATGCATATAATTCCTTGTTAGTCTGTTTTCAGATGGATCATACAGATCTAGTAAACATAAAGGAGGATCTGTGGCTTGGGGTGGGGGAAAACCCATCGCTTTTATTAACAGGCCCCAGGGATGTGGCCACAAAGTGAATGTGAAACTGTGCACTTCAAGGGAAAAACAAAGTTTGCTTTTAAGAACTAGGTAGTCTGAAAAACCCTTCCTGCACAGTTTTTGTTTTCAAAGACTAAGCTAACTGGCATGCACAAGATATCAGAGGTTCTCAGTCACACAAGGTCAGGGCGGACAAGAAGACACCAGAGAACATCAAGAAGGCAGCAACTGGACTGTACACTCATGTCAGTGAGAATTAGCCTGTCACTGCCTTGAAGGAGTGCAAGGAAACCCACTCAACAGGATTTCCAGCAAGGAATAAGGCACATTGAACACAGTTATTTAATCTGCTTACTTGAGGGAAGAGTCAAGTCTGAACATGTGTGATTAGCTGGAGGCTGTGCAAGCTGTGCAGGTCTGCTACAGGTTACTCTATTTGCAGAAAGATTATGCAGCACTCAGAAACCAACCGATTTGACACAGCTTTTATAGACTTGTTCTGTTTTATCCAGGTTATAATGTTGTTTTTCAGCCTGGTTTATTGACGTCAGCACCATCATATTCAGCCTTGAATCTTTCCTGACAATGTTTTAGTGCACCTGCAAGCTAGCAGCACAGAAAAATACTGAGAAACAATGATGAAAGGGGCTCTAATTTCCACCATGAGAACAGATGAAATCACAGACCATGAGGAAAGGTTGAGTGACCAAGGCACTTGAATCTGGGAGATGTTTGAGATTAATTTCAGTCCCCATATATATATATATATAAAGTAACTGGAGGTGGGGAGGAAGTAGTAGCATTTACTTTTGTAACAGGACAAGAAATAATGAGTTTAAGCTGCTGGGATGGGTAGTTAAACATTGACACAACGGGATAAAATTTCCTAACAGCAAGGACAGTGAAGCCTGGGACCAGTTTTAAAGAGACTGACAACTCTTCCTTAGGAATAGGTTAGACAGTGCTGTCATTAATTATTTAGACAATGTGGAAGGAAAAGCAAGAAGAAGGATTTCTAGGATTCTGAGTGACGTATTCATCAATATATTTGAAAAAGGGTCTTTAAAACTGAAGCATGGACAGCATCACACTGCAGCTAATATCATGGCACAGAGCTCAGTCAGTTCAGCTTATGATGAGGACTTTGATTGCAACTTGAAGCACTACATAGCTTTATTTCACTATGACAGACATGAGGTAAAGTTCACTATCTCACCTGAAAACGTAGGTAAGAGATTAACTGTGGATGAGACATATGAGGTTCAGTTTCACTACACAAATTAGTAAAGATATTTTATGCCCAGGAAGATAATCTAGCTGACCTTATTACTTTTTTCCTCTAGCTTACAACCTATATGTTGTTATTCAAACTCACTCCTAGACATACAAAAGCAGCAAATACATGAAAGAAAAAATTTAAGTGGTCTTGCACTAATTACTCTGTATATCAAACAGTAGCTAATACTCCATGCTCCTAACTGGTTTGGCCCATGCTTTGTACTTGAAAAAATAAACAACTTTATTGTTACTTGTGGAAGCTGGTGTTATGTATGTTTACCATGTATTTCTTTAAAAAAAAAACCACACCAGAATCTTTTGTGTCATACCAGATTAACCTTTTGAAGGCCAACGGGACAATGAAAAACTACGATGGTTTGGGGTATAAATTTTGAAGTACAACTTTTATTAAAAAAATATTTTGTATACTATTACCTGCTATGTAACATTCTTGTTAATAGAAAAGTGACCCCATAGGCACAGACATGGTGAGCATATAATTTCTTTGAATTATGAATGACTTTACCTGAGCACAGGGGCCTAAACAGATTGAAATACAGTTATGGAAAACTCTATTATTTGTATAGAACTAAGCATTTTTCCTTCTTTAATCCTGCACAGTTCACACAGAGCTGCCTTCCACAAACTTTATAGTAACTGTTTCTAATTGTTCAAATAGATGAAATAACACAGTCTATGGACAGATTAGGTCTACTTGGCATTCCCCCAGTCCCCCAGAGTGGATATTACCTTTGACATATCTCCAAGAGGTCTAAATTTACATTGAAATGCAACAATGAAGCTGTTCTGTACAGGATGTAATTAATGTAAAAAGTATGATTCATAAGAGGATCAAAAGTTTATAGATGATAAAACCACACCTACACAACAGGAGATTTAAATTTTACAAGGATCTATAAATGACATTACTGAGCTTCTTGGTTCTCTCTCTTGATCAGCTCATATAGCTGCTTCCAAAACAATCAAAGTGTAGTGATCCACTAAATTTCACTGGTGTGACAGGCCCTTTTTCATATTATTTTGGTTGTTTTTTTCACTATGATATTGTCTGACCTGCTTGCTGTTAACTCTTCAATGAATAGCTTTGACAAAAAAAGTAATTTTCATGAATGATTCATTAATTCAAAAGTGGTGTTCAGTCAGGTCTAAGGCTGTATGATGTTACAGAAACTGGCTTTTCCAGCTACTTCAGTGCACAACATTTCACTCACTTTGGAGAAACATATCAATCCTTCAGACAGAAAGTGCAAACAGGTTTCCAAATACCCCAAACAATTTCTAATACAGGATTAATTCAATTTTCTATAAAATACTGTAAAGGAATGCTATATAATTATAAACGATTCTCAAGCAAACAGTAAAGAAATTTGATAAACTTAACAGCTGCTAAATTAAAGTAGCACCACATTTTCATTTATCTCAAGAAACAGCCACTTCTGCTTTAAGGATCAGATACTACGTGTTGCACTAAGTGTGATGGTTTGAGGATGCATCTATTAGACTATGAAGCTATCAATTATTGCAGGATTTCTTGATGTACTTGCATTAGACTGCATCCACTTGTGATAACCACCATCCTCTGTCCTGAGGCTAAGGATTTTAACAACAGTCAAGTCACATGGAGGCATTTCAGACAGATCCCAAAGGCTGAAAACCAGGGCAAACCAGTTTCACTTTGCCATTTTAAAAACAATGACATCAGAAGCAGAAAATTCACAAGAGGAATGAGATAATCAAGGACACAGAAAATCCAGTAGAGAAATACATACTTGGATCTTATTCCTTCCTTTAGATCTTGTCTCATTCTAATTAAATATTATCATATTAGAAAATAGCAAAAAACATGTGTTACATATCTCAGCTGTGTTGCACCTGTGACAGAACAATAATGGCTTCAAAAGATGGAAACATCTTCAGAAGCATCCACATGAGGTGTGGCAAAGGCTTGAGTCACAAAGTTTGTCTTTAAAGCAACAAAAAGGCTGTAGTCAAAACTTTTTATTAGACACTGCTGGAGCTGGGATAGCCTTGGAGGAAGCTTAAGAGTAAATATGTCAGAAAATAAGTGTGTTGAATAATATCTTGCAAGCAAGGCAAAAATAAGTGGCTTTTCTTTGGTTAAGATACTAATTATTGGAAACATAACATGAAACTTTGAACATATATGACTGAAATGTATAGTTTCCTCAGTTCCTTGACTATAAGGAAGTATTTAGAAAAAAGATACAAGACAGCCAGCAAATACCTTTATTTTAAAAAGCAGTCCCTTCTGAAGCATGTCATCACTGACAGGGGTAAAAAAAAAACAACCTACAAGGTAAACTATTTGCAAGTCTTAGGCTTTCTTTTGTTGTTGATGTGTGCCCGATTTCCAGCAAACCTTCATTTTGCACATTGTTTCTCATCTTGTTCTTCAGCTGTCAGTTTCACAAAACAAAAACCCACAGAACACCCAGAGGTTATGTTGCACAGACAGACCAAGTTACTGTAATTTCTTCTACTATATTAATATGTCCTCCAAAACCAAACAAGATGCTATTTTGATGTCAGTTATGGGAATGGTGTTGCTACAAAGATATCCATACATTTCCCTTCTGGCTCCAAAACAACGTTGCTGGAATCAGCACGATACAGACACAACATTGCTGATACTCTTATTTCACAGGAATCAACTGTCACATCTAAAACCAGAAGATTAAATACTTGGACACAGATGAAGAAAATCTAAGAGAAATCTTTTCATTCTTTTAACTAACGCATGTTTCAAAAGAAAAAGTAGCAATGTTGAGAGCAGGCATTCACCTCAAAGTGGATGGAGTATTATTGTGAGTTAAACAAAAAATATTGATACAGATAATGTTTTCCAGATGTTGCAGCAAATGAAAAAGACAAGATCTTCTAAAGTATTCATGGTGCTATGGACAGCTGAGTAATTTCTGTACATTTTTGAGAACAAGGTTTATCATGACAGATTAAAATTTATGCAAAGCAATATTTTTGAGGGTACATCTGTCAGAGCAAAACAATGGGTGTTTATTTTCAACAATTAGAGTTCAGAAATTATGTCATACATGGGTTTAAAAATGCAACTTAGTCTCTACAATAATCAGAGAAGTAGGGTAACTAATTTCTACAGAGCAAAAAATATACAAAAAATAGAATTTGAAAAGCATGCAGCAACCATTAAACAGACTAGTGATAGATGAGTTGTCTGTGCCTAAAACAGTCCCAAATATTCCAAATCCACTCAGTTTACATGAGAATTTCTATAAAGAGAAAAATTAGCTTCCTTATAACCATCTTTGAGAGATGGCTGTTCTTTGCTGAAAGCAAAAACGTTGCAGGCAGCCAGGTAAATCACAGAAACAATGCTGCCATGGTCAGACACTGTCAGGAGCCTTATTATCCTGGTAAAGAGCAGGTGAGCCACAAAAATTATTCCCCCTCTGCAAAACAGTTTTTATACCACTTCTTTTTAAACAATAATCCAAAGGAAAATTTAATCTTTTCTGTTTTATGTACGTTCAAGAGACTCAAAATCTTTTGTTATTGTGGTCAGCACTTCTTGGTGCAAAAGTGTCTGTAAATGAAGTGTTGAAAAATAGATTTGGTTACACCAAAATTGTTTTAATTGTGAAAATAATTGCATATTTAGCAGTTTAAATTACATATGGTTCCTTTCACATTTATTTTGGTTACGTTGACTCACAGATTGGTAACTTCATGTTGCTTCTTAAAAAATACTTAATTCTTAAAAGTTATAATTGGTGATAAACAGTGCAAATAAAAAAAAAATAGGATTTTAATATAGCTCTGAAAAAAGCTTGAACAGGAAAATAAAATTTAAAAAATTCCCCCTGAACTATGAATATTCCATCTGAAAATTGTCCACAAAAAACCCAAAACTGATTGTATTAAAATAAAAATATACAGATAACATGTTACTTAAAGGAGTCCTTTAAAAAAATATTGCAAGAACTTTTTGAAGATGAAGGAAAACACATTATCATTGTATCACTCATTATGTCAGTGTTACAGATACTCATTTGCATTAGGTTTGCATACACCCCACTCACACTATTGTCTCTGTTCCCCAACATTTCAATTAATTTGCAAAAATTGAAAATGTGTGTTTAACTACCACAAGCAGAACTCAAACTAGATGCTTACAAACATATTCAAAGAAGTAAAACAGGGAAGACAATAACTGAAAATCTATGAGAAGTACAGTAATTTTATTCATCTTAACTGAATTAATGGAGGACATAACAAAACTATGCTCCTAAAGACCCCTTCGGCTAATATTGATAATAATCCTGGAGCACACAATAAAGGGTTACAAAAGAAAAAAAAAAAATAAAAATGAAGTGGTCATATTGGTCAAAAACATTTTCTACTCACGTGAGAGCAGAGTGCTCCTAATTCTGAAACACAGAACCAAATCCTAGTGAATTTTGGGAATACTTGGATTTGTGCTTCCATCCTTTTTCTATAATATGCCAAATTAAAGGCTTGTGGCTACTACCACTAGACCATGAAGCCTATAAAACTCTGATTTGAACTCACGTTTAACTCACCATTATGAAGACCATACCTTCCAGGAACACACAATTTTCCTGATATTAAGAAATAAAATAATGTCTCCATTTTTAAGCTACATAACAGGAAATTGCTAGGGGCTTGTCCACCATTAGGTTGATTTTTCCCTTCATCCAGGAACACTCTTGATTGGCCTAGTGTATGGACTATATTTAATCACACCTTTTCTCACAAGCACATTTGCAAGTTAATAATTTTGGGAAGTGCCTCACTGGTGAGATTCATGATATCAAGTCAGCAATGAATGAGCTTTCAAGAAGAGGGGGATATGGCACCATATTTGACTGTCAGTAGCCTAAAGTTTCTTTATTCCTTGTTTAGAAAGTAATTGCAAAATTGCAATTTAAAAAGCTTAGTTCTAGTTGCTATTTTATCCAAAGTTCACTCTTCCCTAACTAAAACACACATCCTGCTTGTTCTAATGGCTTGATGTTCTCACTTCCAGCAGAGAAGTGAGAGCAAGATACAATAGGCATAACCACTACTTTGCAGGTTCCAGACCAGGAAGCTTCAAATTCGCATAAAATGAGAAATTAAGTACCAATTTATTGTCCCACTACTGCATGGTGAGCTACTGTAGTGAACAGAGCTGAAACAAATACTGAAACAGCAATATATTAAAATGGCAACAGCTGACTAGAGAAAAGCAAATAAAATCCTGTTTTTCTGGGGAGGAGAGAAGCAGAAGAAAGGAAACTTATTTCTGAAATACTCAAAACAGGCACATTTTACAAAGCTTTAAATGTTTTCACATCCTGATGAGGATCATCAACAGCACTAAACCAAGTTCTAACTCTTCCTCTGTACCTGAAGGGGCTGGGTGTCTTGCCACAAAAGTTTAATTAGCACATGTTTGTAGAAGCACCAAGTTAGTGTTGCAGAATTGAAAATGTATGCTAGTTTGCAAACTATTTATGTACTTGACTTGTGTATTTTAGTAGCCACAAGTATTTTTTAAAACTGTTTTCTACTTATTTGTATGAATTACATAATATTTCATTTCTTCTGACACAGTATGATATGCAACAACTAACCTATTTACATTGTAGTCCAATTAAAATAATTTCAATATTTTAGTTTAAGGTATGGAAAATCCATCGTGGGCTCCTCATATCCAAATCAGGAGTATGAAATTCAAGCTCAATATTATAAGAAAAGAAAAGGAAGCTTGATAAAAGTCACTTAATAGAACAGGAGTGTAAAATAATACCTCTCTATAGTCCCTACCCTGCTGATACAAAATAAGACAAAAAATTAGCTTTTCTTTTATGGCACCTGAAAGAGACTTCTACTGAAATATGTAGCAGATAACTGACATCTGTATCTTTGAACCTATTTTAGAATGTTCACTTCAACTGTGGATTATTTTTTATTTGAATCTTCAGTGAAAAACTTAGTAAACTTCTATATACAAGTAATTTAGAAGCAGAAAAATAAAATCAGAAAATTGTATTATATGCAGGATCCTGGTTTTGATTTCTAACATGCTTCATGTCATATCTGTATCTTATTGATCACTACAAACCATGTAAAGCTGTTAGCTTCTATCTTTGTCTCACAAGTAGATTCACCCTGACTGCTCACTGGTCAAACTTCCCCACTTAAAATACTGGACAATCTCCTTTGGCATCTGCATGTCACATGAGCTACTCTCATTGAAAGGAGATCTTCAGTCACCTACCAAGAACTTGACATAACCTGAAGCAGGTGTCATACTGTATTCTCATTTTGCCATGTATTTATCACATCCAACTTTTACCTTTTGTCCTGCATTTACGATGTAAGGTCTCCTAGGCTGAGGCCATATTTTGCCCATATGAGAACTCAATGGGGCTTAAGCTTCTAGGTTTTGTTTTCATTTGTATTACATATTGCAAGCAACTTCAGACTAAACTAAGTAACTGTAGCAAACTCATAATGCAAGCTCAACTCAGAGCATGGAATAGATCCCAAGAAAACAGATAATAGAAAAGCAACTTTTCTGGGAACTGCTTTGTCTCCAGAATGTCTGCCTCAAGATGATGAGGTATTTCAACAGGTCAGCAATTAGGGGAAAAGCATATGAAAGGTTTAATCTACATGTATCAAAACAACATGCACAAGCACACAGCCTCACGGCTTCCCTGAGGAAATACCCAAAGATGATAAATGAAGCAAAGCATGAGAAGAAAGGAGGACTAAGTTTTCTGACCACAAATCAACCTTTTCTTTATCCTGAGGAACAGGAAACATGACTGAAATGTGACCAGAAATCTCCATACAACATTGCTTTCTTGAGATCACTTTGGACAGAAAACACCTTCATTAGCTCAACACAGCCAGCACAAATCAACTCTGCTGTCTCCAAAGAACATTTTCTTAATGACTAGATTCAGCTAACGCCACAAGACTCAATTGCAAAGATTTCAATAATTTGAAATTTGTTTGTTCACCTTGAGACTAACAGTCTTCTGTTTTACTCCACTCACCCAGAGATTTCCACCCATCTTGTACATATCAACAAATGCAATTGTGGATGCACTACAGTAACTCCTGCTTACTCTTAAAGCTGCAAAAACCAAAATACTCAGAATATTTCAGCCTGAGCTAAGAGTTATTAAATGACAATGCCAAGATTACACTCACAATAGGCCAAAGCTTTCAAAGCCTAATTAGAGACTTTAGGAGTTCCCTCTAGTTGTTCTATCAAGTTCTCTTTTTATGTGGTTTGGAACACCTCCTGACCAGTTATCAAGTTATATTATCAACTGCTAATCTGCAAAAATTCTTGAGACTTCTAACTTCAAGTTACATCCAGACAGCACATCTTGATCCACCTTCCCCCAGGCTAAGTGAAGGTTCAGACTTATACTTAGAGAATTAACTTTTTGTCTACCAAGCACTTGGGTCAGTAAGGTTAATACTGAAAATGTTGTGCTCCCAGCTGCACTTAGCACAAAAAGCAGAAAGCCCCTTCTAATTGTTGTAGTTTTGTCTTCTTTAAGAGAGAAACCAGATTGCCTTCCAAAAATGCTTCTGGACCGATTGGTGCTTGCCATAAGAGAACCAAGGTCTCCACTGACACAAAGGTGCTCCTGCTATCATCAAGATAACATTGTTATCATTAAGTGTGGGAAAAAAACATTTTCTGGTGTAAGAGAAGTATTCTCAATAGTGCATTCTGAAAAAATTAGAGCAAATATAAAACCAGCCATATTGATTCTGACTAAAAGCCCATCTAATCTTGGATGGAACAAGGAAAGACTATACATTACTTTCACTAAGTATCCTCCAGTCTCTAATTGTTACAGCTCAGATTATTTCCAGAACTTGATGGAATTTAAGTTTTCTAAAAACTTATGCAAGCTTCCCTTAACACAATATCTCACATCTGCACCCTTTTTTAAGAAATTCCACAGGTCTGCTTTCAATTTCTTGAGAAATCACCCCATTTCAGTTTCACTGGTCTCCTATTAGGTCCAGTCTGGTGGAATGGATGGTAAACAACATGTCTTGATACCAGTGTCAACCTCAGGCTGTCTCTTAAAAATGGTGTCTAAATTATTCAATCAATCTTCATGTAGATGCTGTGTAACCAATCATCCCTGCTGCCTTTTAGGAACCAACTCTAGTTCTGTGGTGCCTCTTTTGATATGAGGGAAGAATTGTAGTCATTAATCAAAGCGTGAATGAACCATAGAATCAGTAAGGTTGAAAAATACCTCTAAGATCACCAAGTCCAACCATTAATCTAACACTGCTAAACCCTCTAAACCACATCCTGGAGTCTACATGTTTTTTTAACATCTCCAGGGATGGCAACTTCACCACTTCCCCGGCCAGTCTGTTCCAATACCTGATCACGCTTTCAATAAATACGGTTTTTTCATAATATCCAATCTAAACCTCCCTTGGTGCAGCTTGAGGCCATTTCCTCTCATCCTGTCACTAGTAACATGGAAGAAGTGATGAACTCCCACCTCATTCCAACCTCCTTTCAGGCAGTTGTAGAGAGTAATGAGGCCTCCCCTCAGCTTCCTCTTCTCTAGACTAATGTTGTCATAGTAACATCTTGCCTTTTGATCAGCAACAAGTGAGAGGAAAAATAAAGGCTTGAAGAATTAAAAGAACATATAAGGCAAGATAGAAGTAGACCCACAGATATTAGTTTCCTGGCTAGTATTATAAGCACTTCAGGAAACTGAGCAAGGCCCCTTTGGTTTCTAGTGCCTTCATAATCCTTCAAAGCACTCATGTTATAATTCCCAAGTTTTTATTGAAGGGAGGAGGTAGAAAACTCATTGCAGGAGAAGCTTAAATGTTTGGATTGCCCCAGATGAAACATGCAGATAAATATGACTTTTTTGTTTTTGTTGAAGTGCACAGTTTTGGAGCAAGGTGTGTTTGTTAAACAGGGCTCTGAGCCCATATGAAATTCACAAGCCTGCTGAAAAATCAGATCATGTCTCACTGGAAGGAAAGTATACACACAGTCAACAAAAGGTCCAAATAATCAGGTTTATGAAGTCAAAACAGAAAACAATTGTGATTCATCTCTTATTGCTGGTTTCTAAATCTACTCCAGACTACTGAAGGTAACTCACTTTAGTTTACTGTAAAATAGCAGGTTATCAAAGACATTTAATCATATTCACATAGACTAGTGACTTTCAGGTTGAACTAAATCAACATGCAGATCCTTACAGAAGAACCATGGAAAGGAGTTTCTTGTAATTCTGTATCCTGTGTAATCTGTTTGAATTTAATAAGCTGAATGATTTCTATATAATTGTATTCAATAACTTATATCTAAAGACACATGCAACTGTTGGACAAAGCCCTTCCTTCAGCCTGTTAGTTTCTGGTGCACACTGAACAGGAGCATGCACCTTACTATGAGTAACACACATGTATTTATGGGGTTGGCAAGCAGCTGAGAGTTCCAGGAACATATGCCACGGTCTTGTTAATAAACACTATTATGACAACTCTGTTTGAAACTACACAGAGGCTGTAGAAAGTTAACAAAAAACCTATCATCTGCAAGCAAGGAACAAACTAATACCAGTCACTAACATTGTGCAAATACAAAATACACACTGCTCCACTCAGACCAATGAAGGGGCCCAGATCAACATACTATCACTCCTGTGATTGCCAAACAATCAATTTTATTTTAAAAGGACAGCTTTAAACCAAAATTGAAGCCAAACACTGCCATACTGAATTACGATAGGTTTAAATACTGCTGACAACTATGTTTTTCTAAAGTTCTACCAAGTCAAGAAAAAACTAGGACCAGCAAGCCTACAAGTTACTACAAGCCCATTTAAAGAACAATCCTGGCTCTAGAAGCCTTTTTAAGAAGCAGAGTATGAAAAAGGATCATTCACAGGAAATCCATGGCAGACTCAAGAATGGAAGCTAAAGTTCTTTTTTCTCCAGGCTTCTGCTCTAAAGAGACACATATTGTTTTAAAATATAAAACATTTTATGAATAGCACCAAATGTTGCTATCCCTTATGTCCTATAGAAGTGCTTTTTTAAATGGAAACACCTTGAGAACTAGTATGGTCTCCTGATTTCTAGTATGTTTCAGTACATTACTTGCATTCAAATATACAATAATCATTACACAGTAAAATAACAGGTACTTCAGTTTAGCATATTTTATGAAGCACACATATGCCACACTAAAATTCTTGTTATAAGTAAAATAGGAACTACAGATATTATTAAAGTTCACTGAACATTTGCCTTACTTCCCTATTACTTACAACATAACTAAACTAACTGTTCTAGTTGAAATTTTCCAGGCTTGTTTTCCACCTCAGACTGATTTTTTGTTTTAGTTAAATGGAAGGGAAGATGTAAGGTTTCAGCCAAAACAGACCGATCATTGCTAAAAGCTTCAGCAGAAGAAAATGAGACTACTTATTCTTTTTAAGAACAGTTTACTTACCTTTTTCTAAGAAAGGGAGAATGTCCTTAAGCTCAGGAGTCGCAATCCTGACAGTGAAAGAGAACAGCTCTTTACATTGGTCTTTTATTCATCCACTGAAAATTCACCAAACGTGGCCAGGTTATTACAGTTTGAAAATTCACAGTTAACACAAGCTCAGAAGAGATTTGTTTCTTTTTACCAAATCACCTTCTTAAAGACTCACTCTCCACTAGATGCTTCCCAGGTGTGGACACACAAACACACTGCTGCTGATGGACTAAACTTCATTTGCCTCACCTGAAAGCCCTGAATCTTTAGCAAACACTTCTTTGTACTTCAGAGTCTGATTTTGTTCCTGAGTTAAACCTGATACAGAGGATGGAAAATAGAGAAAAAGGGATAAAGGCAGGGATTGAGACTAAGGAGAAAAATGATTCCTGGATATTAGGATGTAAACTTAGAAACTAATCAGGCCAGGAAATGCTCAGTGAAGACACTCTGAGACAGAAAAGACCGGTAATAGTAGCTGTGGGAGAAAATGAAATTAGTTTAAGATGGATGAAGGGAAGTTGGAATTTACTAAATAAACAAGCTAAAGCATAGTAGTAATTCCCATGTATGGTCATTCATGTTCAGTAAAAATTCAAACTGTAACAGGTACAGATAAAGTTCATCAGAATAAACAAGGAAATAGAAAGTATATTTTAAAAGAAAACAGCAAAATCTTGAATTGTTTAGGCTAACAAAAAGTTATTTTAAGGGATATGTCTGTAAATACTTTGTTATTAAGAGTTATCAAAGCTATAGGACAAACTGAAATATGAGTGTATATAACCACTACAAATACATGTAGGCTATAAATTATTCAGTCCTAAATGTTGGAATGAAGAAATCCTGGAAAAACCTTCCAAGTGAAGTAGATAGGATAAGAAGCAATATATATTTAACATGAGGTTTCAATAACTGGCATAAATGACTCTGAAAGACATACCATTTACTAGGAGAAAAAAGAAATGAGGCATATTGGAATGCACACAAATAATACTAAAAAGCAACAGAAGAGGAGAGAGGTGGAGGTGGAGTGGACAGAGACTTTGTCTGACTGGCATGGCAAGATAAACGAGGAGTTTGACATGATAGATGAGGATTGGGTTAGGGATCAGTTGAATAATCTGGACATCCATAAATCGATGGGTCCGGATGGAATGCATCCAAGGGTGCTGAGAGAGATGCCGGAGGTCATTGCTGGGCCACTCTCCATCATCTTCAGTAAGTCATGGGTAACAGGAGAGGTGCCTGAGGACTGGAGGATAGCAAATGTCACACCAGTCTACAAGAAGGGCAAGAAGGAGGACCCGGGTAACTATAGACCGGTCAGCCTCACCTCCATCCCTGGAAAGGTGATGGAACAACTTGTTCTTGTCACTATCTCCAGGCACATCAAGGACATGGGGGTCATCAAGAGCAGTCAACATGGTTTTATCAAGGGTAAATCATGTTTGACTAACCTCATAGCCTTCTATGAGGAAATTACTAGGTGGATAGATGATGGTAGAGCGGTAGATGTGGTTTATCTTGATTTCAGTAAAGCATTTGACACCGTCTCCCACAGCATCCTTGTAGAAAAGTTGATCAGGTATGGGTTTGGTGACCAGGAAGTGAGGTGGATTAGGAACTGGTTGAAAGGAAGGAGTCAGAGAGTTGTAGTCAATGGGGCAGAATCTGGTTGGAGGTGTGTGACTAGTGGAGTCCCACAGGGGTCGGTACTGGGACCGGTGTTGTTCAACATCTTCATCAACGACCTGGATGAGGGTATAGAATGTACCCTCAGCAAGTTTGCTGATGACACTAAGCTGGGAGGAGTGGCTGACACACCAGAAGGCTGTGCTGCCATTCAGAGAGACTTAGATAGGTTGGAGAGTTGGGCGGGGAGAAACATGATGAAATTCAACAAGGGGAAGTGCAGAGTTTTACATTTGGGGAAGAACAACACCATGTCCCAGTACAGGTTGGGGGCTGAACTGCTGGAGAGTAGTGTAGGTGAAAGAGACCTGGGGGTCCTGGTAGACAGGAGGATGACCATGAGCCAGCAATGTGCCCTTGTGGCCAAGAAGGCCAATGGCATCCTGGGGTGCATTAGAAAGGGTGTGGTTAGTAGGTCAAGAGAGGTTCTCCTCCCCCTCTATTCTGCATTGGTGAGGCCACATCTGGAGTATTGTGTCCAGTTCTGGGCCCCTCAGTTCAAAAAGGACAGGGAACTGCTCGAAAGAGTCCAGCGCAGAGCTACGAAGATGATTAGGGGAGTGGAACATCTCCCTTATGAGGAAAGGCTGAGGGAGCTGGGTCTCTTTAGCTTGGAGAAAAGGAGACTGAGGGGTGACCTCATCAATGTTTACAAATATGTAAGGGGTGAGTGTCAGGGGGACGGAGTTAGGCTTTTCTCAGTGATGACCAGTGATAGGACAAGGGGTAATGGGTGTAAATTGGAGCATAGGAGGTTCAAGGTGAATATCCGAAAAAATTTTTTTACTGTAAGAGTGACAGAGCACTGGAACAGACTGCCCAGGGAGGTTGTGGAGTCTCCCTCACTGGAGACATTCAAAACCCACCTGGATGAGTTCCTGTGTGATGTACTCTAGGTGACCCTGCTCTGGCAGGGGGGTTGGACTAGATGATCTCTCGAGGTCCCTTCCAGCCCCTAAGATTCTATGATTCTATGATTCTATGATTCTATAAGTTATACATTTGGTCTAATGTTGGAAACAAAGACCAAGGCATGTTGCTATCAGTGGACTGATAGATTTGGAAGAGAAACAGAGAAGGTAATCTGGGGGAACACTGGAGGTGAAAACTTTTTGTAGATGGCAACATTTATCTGTCACCATTAACTGACTTCTGTTCAGGAGAGTGACTTAGTATCTACTTTTTTGCTTTATGGGTGATTTATCTGTATCTAATGTTCAAGAGGCTGTAGATGAGCCCAGCAGTATAAACTTAAAAGTTATAAGTCATACTAGTTTTCTACTTTGACTTCTGATTTTGAGATGTGAATCTTACAAGTTAAGAAGTATCAATTATGAGGAAAGAGGGATTTAAGCTAGGCCAACAGTTAATGGACTGGGGATTAAGTGTGGGTTTATTAAGGATTACTAGAACTATGAAGTTCGTAGAGTCCTTATTGAGCAATCATCTTTGGTTTTCTGCTTTCTGAAATGTTTCGGTAATATTTGGTGTAGATGCTATCTGGTTTCAGTGAGCTATGGTAACCTAGATTTTTCTTTTCTACAGGTTGTACCTTACAATACCTTGAATTAGTGTAGTAAATATGCTTATTTGGCAAAAGATATCATATATACGACACTTCTGTCTAATATATAAGTCCTTTTTAAACGCTAACATTTGTTTTGCTCTGTGCCTTAACATCATTCTAGCACTAATAATACTTTTATTCATGTTACATCTCTTTTTAGCTGGTATGTTTCCTATAATGGATGTCAGGCTTCTAATCTGCAACCCTAGGATCTCCTTGGAGTTCTGTAAAATCATTTGCCATGGACTATGAAACCTCATTGGCTAATTCCTTTAGTACTCTCTGATGGATTTAATCTTGTGAGAGTGACAGAGCACTGGAACAGGCTGCCCAGGGAGGTTGTGGAGTCTCCTTCACTGGAGACATTCAAAACCCACCTGGATGCGTTCCTGTGTAATGTACTCTAGGTGACCCTGCTCTGGCAGGGGGTTTGGACTAGATGATCTTTCGAGGTCCCTTCCAACCCCTAGGATTCTATGATTCTATGATTCTGTGATTTGTTTTACCAGTAAGAACTGGGAATGACTCCAATTTGAAACAAACAAAAAAAAAAAGTATTGTTTTGTTCCAAAACTATGGTAGGAAATATCTTAAGCCTAACAGCTATTGATTTAGATAGCAGCTTTATCTGCTGAATGGATGGAGGAAACAGGAGTGGTTAATGTGTGAGTAAATGTGAACTCTGTTCTAAAATCTGCAAATGATTACCCTTACAGCTTTCCATTATCACAAAGCCCTAGAGCATATCTCAGCTTTACTCTTAATTGTCTTTCACGGTGTTCACATTGAAATTAGTTCCATGAAATCAAGAGCAGCACCACACCATGTTTCACCTCAGTCCTTTGAGCCCACTGTCATTCATTAATACAGAAGAGCTGAAAATGAACTTGGTGTTTTGCAATACATAAAACCACAGAGTTGTTTCTTCTGTCAAGCACTTAAAATCTATTCTGGACAAACAGGATCATAATTTCATTTATGGAAGGACACCAGGGTCAAGACACTGCTAATGCAGAAAAGGACACATTTTTTATCTGAACTTTGAAGAGGAGGCCAGAGTTGTCCCCTAAGAAGTGGGAGAAAGCATGAAACTGTGAAACAGTGTGGAGAGCAGCAGACAATAAGCAATGAGCTGAAAGAGTGGAGGAACCTGAAGAATGGAGGACAGGAGGTAAGAGAGGACAGCAGAGGTGCAAGCAAAGAAATAACTGTGAAGAACCTTCCAGATGGAGACAAGGAATTCCTGTTTAGTGAAAGAACATAGAATTAATAAATCATGGAATGGTTTGGGTTGGATCATCTAGTTATCATCTAGGTCCAACACCCCTGCCACGGGCAGGGACATGTTCCACTACACTAGGTTGCTCAAAGCCCCATCCAACTTACCTTGAACACTTCCAGGGATGGGACAGCTACAACTTCCCTGGGCAACCTGTTCCAGTGTCTCACCACCCTCACACTAAAGCATTTCTTCCTAATAACTATCCTCTTGCAGTTTGAAACCATTACCCCTCATCCTATCACTTCTCTTCTAAAATGTCCCTCTCCACCTTTCCTGTAGTCCCCCTTCATGTACTAGAAGGCCACTAAAAGGTCTCCCTGAAGCCTTCTCCACACTGGGCCAAACAACCCCATCTCTCTCAGCCTGTCTTCATAGGAGAGGTGCTCCAGCCCTCTGGTCATCTTTGTGGCCCTCCTCTGGACTCACTTCAAGAGCCCCATGTCCTTCATATATTGGGAGCTCCAGAATTGGACACAGTACTCCAAGTGGGGTTTCACACAGGTGGAGTAGAGGGAGAAATCTGTGAAATAACCTTATGTTAGTACAAACATTAAGAAAAACCTTCTCTCTTTCCAGCTGTCATCTTTTGCCCAAGCACTCTTGCTAGTCAGCCTGGTGGTCTTGCCCAAAATCAGTTATTCTTCCCATGGCCCTTGATTCCACCTTCTTTCTCTGCTGAGCTTCCTTCATTGTTTAATGACAGGTGCGAGTAGAGTTCCCGATTTGGACAAAAATGCTCATCTGCAACTCCTAACAACCTTGCTTTCTGATCCAGATTTGAGCTGTTAGATGACACTCACTCTTGGTGTCATACTGCATCCAGCTCTGGACCCCACACCACAAGAGGCACATTGACTTGCTGGAACAAGTCCAGAGAAGGGCCACAAAAATGATCAGAGGACTGGAGTACCTCTCTTACAAAGGCTGAGAGAGCTGGGATTGTTCAGCCTGGAGAGGAGGAGGCTTCAGGGAGACCCTATAGCTGCCTTCCAGTACCTGAAGCAGCCTACAGAAAAGCTGGAGAGTGATTTTTTTACAAGGGTGTAGTGGCAGTATGAGAAGCAGTGGTCCTAAATTAGAGAAGGGTGGACTTAGATTAGACCTTAGGTCTCTTTACAATGAAGGTGTGCAGCACTGGAACAGGTTGTCCAGACAGGTGGTGGAGGCTCCATGCCTGGAAATGTTCAAGGCCAGTTTTGATGAGGCTCTAAGCAATGTAAACTAAATCTATCTAAAAAGATCCCTGTGCACTGCAAGGGGTCTGGACTAGATGATCTTTAAAGGTCCCTTCCAACCCCATGCATTCTATGATTTCTCAAACACGTTGTTATCATTCTGGTACCTATGTGCTTCCCTGGTTCAGCCCTAGTGCAATGCCACCTGCCCCAGCAAGTGTCTCAGCTGGGTGATGGGTATTGGCAGTGCAGAGGTGTGTTGCATACAGTTGCTTTTTCCAGCACACCATGAGACAACACAAGGATTATTGCACGACTAAAGTGGAGTCAGTGCAACACAACCTGCCTGTGGTGTGTGGCAGTGGCTGCTTCCCGGGTCCAGGTGACTATGAGGAGGCAATGACCTAGAACACCTAAAATCATGCTTTACCTTCTGTTCTTGGTTTTTACTACACAGGAGCACCCTAGCTGGCTTCTTTGGTTCTAAAAAAGAGACAAATACCTTCTTGGGTATTCTCTCTGAGAAAACCTGCTCTGAGTCTTTCTCAGCACTGGTTCTGAAAAGAATAATTTGTTTCTCCTTTGTTTCATTTTTGAAAGCCTCTCTCTCGGGAGGGATTTTTTGTATCAAAGATTGTTTTTCTTCTGGTAGAAGCAGGCTGTCTTGTAATAGCCTTAATTGAAGTCTACACTGAAGAATATATTTTTTTTTTAATTATAAATTAAAAACAAACAAAGCCTCACTGTCAGCTCAAGTAAAATCCTGCAGTCTCACCATTGTGATTTGGCCATCAGATTCATGTGCAGTATGATATCCATAAGGAAGAAAACCAAACTAAACAATACCTTTCTTAACCCTCACGAATCCATAACGACTGTACTAATTTGGTACCGGGGGCTGGACCTCTTGAATGACTGGGGAGTCAGAAATGAGGAGAAAAGCCATCATAGGGTTCATAGATGCCTGTCCTCTGAGAGGAGATGTTTTCTGTCTTTGCTGCAAACACTTCTTTGTATTTACTTTTAGGCAGGTATGGAGAACTGTAATATTTCACATCCTATCTAATCAGGAGCTTCTTTCTGCAGCTATAGCAAGTGTAGGGCCTGAAATCTTCCTTTCTTTCTTATCCTTACATTTCTAAACAATAGCAACAACATCACTAAATCTTTAGCAACCCAGTCAATATTGAAATTAATTTTTACCAAATGTTTGGTTGGGATTAGATGGCATCTTGTCCTTTCAATCAGGTGACTGTGTTCCATGACCCATCCTAGCTCTTCAGCAGTATTACTGATGCACAGGAGGCTGCTCTGAATAGTGTGTTCAAAGGATCGTCATGTATTCGGCATGAAAATTGGCTGGAGAGCCACACAACAGGCAGAAGAATTTTGGATCTGATTACAAGTCATGTGGGTGGCCAATTTTCTGAGGAGAGCCAAAGCTAAATCCCAGAATTGAACAAGATTGGGCTTTGGGGAATTTCAGATTTGGCCATTGCACAGTTTCCCAGAATCCATTGGAAAGGATGTTGAGCTTTGCCCCAGTTCTTCCCTTTCACTCTAGACAGATTTATCAGCATTTAAATTCCACATATAAATTTAATCAGAAGAATCACCGTCAAAGTGAACCTGCAAGTGTAGCTACAGAGACCTCCAGTGTGAAAGCTGAGTTTACAATCTGTAATAATGAATGGTTGCTTAATAAACAGCTTATGGACAGGGGCAGCCCAGAACTACTCTTGCTATTGGCAAGTTCACAGCACACTAAATGTTAAGTCAAAGGAAACATAACAATGTTATCTAAAACACACAAAGGGCTTGAACTGATATGGATAATGGCAAATAGACTATATAAATAATCTTAAGAAGATGTTATTAAAAGCTAACATTGCTGCGCAGCCAATGAAAAGTGAGATACACTGTTGTTTGCCATTCGCTTTCAATTGGACTATAATGGAAACTACTTATTTCTCCACTCCTTCCCTCGACATCAGTAGCAGAGTTTTCACCAAGTACCTTACAAATGATGCTGGTGGTTATAGTGCAGTCCTCACGACTTAGCTGAACCTACACATCTGAGTGCTAACCAGGACTGCCTGCCCCACAATCCAACATGTATACAAGAGAAAATGTGCAACAAGTTGCCCAACACTTCTAGTCCAGCCTGCTGGAAGGAGCAGCAGTTCCCATTTTGTGCTGAGGTTTTATTCGGTGATCTACCTTCCCTAAACAATTTTGGAAAGCAGTATTCTGATCCTAACATCTTATTTCCCCTCACTCTTGTCTTCTTGCTGTTAGAGGAAATTCTTAGCATCTGCTCCCCACTGTTTCTCCCCACAGAGAAATGTATGCGTTGTGAGAGCCAGGTAAAGTTTGGATCCCACTATGTTAGATACTGTAAAAGAAAAAGAGAGAGACATTCTTGTTCCAAACAGCAGAATTTTTTAACATTTTATCCAACATCCCTATCAAGAGAAAATATTAGATCTTTTGCCACTGCTTCTGGAAAGCAGCAATGCAGCAAGACAAACTGTTCCTCAATTTTTCCTGTGTTTTATAACCTTTCTAAGAAACTTGGCTCTCCAGGGTTCAGGTCACATTTACATAAGATATAAAGCCCTGGCATTAATTACCATTTAATAAGCAACTCTCAGTACCATTGACTGGACAAAAACGGATGTGCAAGTCCCAAGAGAAAAAGAGAAGGTTTCCAGGAATTGGAAACAATTCTTATTCAAAGTCTAATATAGAAGCCTAGGTCTGTTCATTGTCATTCATCCTCTAGAGCAGACATAATGAGCACTTGTCTTAAAGTGACACAAACAAGTATGAATTCACTGACGTTAGTAGAGCTATTTCTGGTATAAGATTCAAATCAAATATAGTCTGTGCTCTCGAAGTACAGTAAAATTCACCTTATTTTAGTCTAATACATAACTAGAGTATATCAATTATCATCTGTGACATGTGAATTTTAGCAATGAACATTTACTTAAATGCAGTTCTCTCTCCAATTTTGTGACTGGCACACTACAACAGTAAGCTAACAGCAAGAGATTACTTTCCTCTTCTCTCACCCAGAAGCCAATTACTATAGGAAAAAGAAATGTTACATCTGAGAGGGGTGTGCAGAGAAGAAAAGAGGTGTTTTTTTCTGTTTGGTGTTGTGTTGTTGGTTTTCTTTAAGCAAAATGCAATTACTGTTCTGTTAATGGACTTTTATTAATAAACTGCTGCTGTTGCTGCTGGCACCTTGCTTCTGTTATTGAGATGAGTCCTTCCAGCTTCCAACTGTGCTGGTGTTTTCTCTTGGGAAGGGATATGGTCTACAAGAGTTTCATTAGCCTAAAAGAGAAACATCTGCTTGGAGTGTGGAGCAATCTATTGGCCGAGCTTAGCAGTAGGTTAACTGCAGCTGGTCAACTCTGCCCCATCTTGCGTGCGTCATGGAGACCAAAATGAAATAACACGTACTGGTTTTTAGTGGATTCTTAAAAGGAGATATGATTCAGATGAAAAAGATTATTATGTTGGCCATTTTCCTTAATATAGCATTTAGTTACACAGTATGTTTTCCAGAAAGATAATACTGTTGAACTATAAAGAAGGAACAGACAAGTTATTATTGCATTTTTTTACTAGACGTGGAATGCTAAGTGACTGCATCCAAAACCAGGCTAGGAAATTACCAGGGTGGGACTACTTGAATGTTGTTTTGGGTCTGAAGCATGCCAGTGGCCACTAGTTCTAGCACTGAAAAATAACATTGCCAGTAAACCAAGAAAATTCTGTTCACGTAATTTGGAATTGCTTCCAAATCATGAGGTGCTTAGTAGGTTTTGTTCCATATAAAAAAACCCAACAAAAACACCTATGGCAGAGTCTCTGCTTCATATGAAACATTAGTAAGACTTAAATGTGTTTTTTCAAGGAGGTTCTTTCTAACTTAACAGTAGAGGTAGACCTTAAAGTACTAGGTACATAGATCCACAATTTTTAATTCCTTAACTCATGATTCACAAATGTCTTATTCAATTTTATAAGAATGAAACTCAATTAAAAACAGCTCTGTAAAACTAGAGTTCAATTAATTTATCTGTTACTCTGCTCTAACTCCACCAGGTACACCAGTGTGTACAACACAGACTGGCAAAGCTGATGTTACCTGCTTAACTTAAGTTGTTTTAACATAACTAATTGGCAAAACTTAACAATTCTGGTTAAGTCTGTGGTACACTGATAATGCAAATTGTTTTAATAAAGGCAAAAAAGGGTGGAGAGACAAAAAAAAAATAAATATATATATCTGCAAGTTTGTTCTGCAGTGATTATCTGAGTAGCTTGTGCTGCAACCCATACAGGGTCATATTTGTTTTGCTACGTATGCATGCTTTTATAAGGTGTTTTGGGATCCATTAGTATGGAAAAAAAAATATTACTACCTGAACGGCTTTTTTCCAAAACTTACAGGAGAAAGAATTTACTTCTGGAGAGCAAACCTGAATTTCCACATACTGCCATCAAAATAATGATTTTTTTTACATAGAGGTCCAAGGATTTTCTCACTGCTTCCTTCACATGGATATAAAACCAGCATGCTTTCTCAGGCCTGTCATGCACAACTTTCATATCCAAACTGGTCTTCCCTAATTCTGTGTCCAATGGAACAAAGAATATAGCACTAAAAACAAGTTCCCTCTTCTTTTCACCCTGTAAACACTATATGCTCACTATGAACAGCACCAGGAGTATAATAAACTAGGAATGCAAATACACACACAATTTACAGAAGAAAGTTTTATATGCAGAAAATGCAGTCAAAGAAACCTTTCTAAAAGTTTCTAAAAAGACACTTTTTGAATCAATATAGTAGAAACAAGAAAAGCTCACTGATAAGAGGTGCAAAGAAAGACCAGCACCTGCATAAATATTTTTTTTCTGTTGCTGGTGGTGTCAGAAAGAAAAACTACCACTTTGAAATTGTTTTTAAGATGAATTATTCTATTGCAATTTTCTTAAATATTACTTCTAGCAGATTGAGAGTCATAACAACTTCACCATCCACTCAAAATTCAATACTTGGATGGCTTAGTGCCAAACCCTCAAACAGCTATCAGTTTGTTTGTCAGACTACAAGATATGCTTTATAGTCTTTAATTTTAGAACCTCAGTTAAAGCTGTTTTGGATTATATATCAGGTTCCAGTGCATTTGCTCAGGCTTGTCAGCATCATGTTATATACGTTTTAGACCCAATCCCATTTGATTCTCTCCTTAAAATATTTTTTCTTTCTTTTATTTTGTCAAGGATACGGATGGTTTCAATTAAGATCTGCTTAGTTTATCTTAATAAAGCAAATACATTGCTGTTGAGGAATTTGCTAACAAACCTGTTCTATCACTGTGAGGATCTAGTCCATCTCTTACCACTCTCAAAGCTTCAAACTATGCCATAACTACAGCAGGTGATAACCACTTTTGCATTTTCACCAAAATTGTGAATTACCCAAGGCACAAACTCTAGGAAAGAAGGCATAACTCTGTTCTCTTTGTTGTTTTAGGAGACTGGTCTTGATTCTAAAAAGGGTAATTGTAAGCTAAGTGTAAAAAAGAAAAATCACAGTAGAATTAACATAGTTTAGTAAAGAAATATGATTTTCGCTAGCGTTGTCTTAGTACAAGGAGACGTTTTGTACTATCCAGCTGGAAGAAACAACTGCTGCTCTGTAACAAGGGTAACCCTGAAAACACTGGAAACATTTGGAAGCAAATTTTAATTGAGTAATGCAGTATTTGAGTTTGAGATTTGGTTGCCTTTTTTCTTCTTTTCTTACACAAACTCAATCCAACCCATCCAAACTAGTGGATGTCAGAGAGGATGCTCTCACAGACTACAATAAAATTATTTTACCCTCCTTGGGACTTCAGCAACAGTGGCTTATTAGTTTTTGCTCAGCATGCACGTAAACAAAGCCTGGCTGACAATTTAGATGTTGTCCAAGTGAAAAGTGAGTTAAGGATTCTGTCAGATTTATTGGCTTTATTCTTTTAATTGTTTTTCTTAAAACTCTTGCGAATCATAAATAAGACATCAAGAACTACTTGGTAAAAACCTCAACAAGGCTCCAAGATTTGGCTCAGATAGAGCAGCTTTCATTCCTATCATCAAGCTTTCTATTTGTGCTTTCAACTTTGTTTTTCTAGGCTAGATGGAGCATTATTATTCTCATTTTATACAGAATAAAACCGAGGTGGAGTGCTCTGAAGAGATTTGCCCAAGTCCTCATAGAAAACGATCCTTAGGACTGAGAAAACAGGTGGTAAAACTCAACTTTTCTCCAAGAAAGATTTCTTTGCTATAATAAAATTTTGAAAGTTGGCATCCTGCATCATTCTTGATCTCATTTCCTGTTGGAAAAACACAGGCAAATCATGCCACTAGCAAAAGTTCTTGGAAAATTAGTAAAACCGTAAATCAAATAAACTCCTTAAAAACAAACTGAGAGAAAATCTATGAAGATTAAAGAAGCATGAGTTTGCAGAAAATAAAAGTTCTGAGAACAGTAGGTGCTTTTCAGCTTTGCGGCAAATTGTTTATAACCAGAAAAGGATCTGCTGTTGAACATGATAGAATATTATTAATGGATGCTGGATGCTGTGCTTGCACTCATTGGATGGCATGGTCTGGCAGGCAGAACTACAGAGTGGCCAGAAAGCATCAGTGCAGTGTGGATGCTAGCAAATGTGAGTGCAAGAAGAGTGCAGAGAGTGAGTTGAGTGTTCAAGTACTCCCAGGGATACATCCCCCCTACACTGCAGTGCAAACCATACAAGTCTTGTGTGAGGCACCTAAATCCAAACAGGCTTGGGAATGCTGCTGTGTGCTGGAGTCACTTTGACACCAGGGTAGGTGCACAGAGGGCCACAGGTGTCAGCTTGATGACAATGACCTGGAGCAGCTGAGAAGCAGGATAACAGGGTCTGTTAAGGAGGCCATTCTGAAGTGGTCTGTGAAACCATAAGGCACACTTTGCTTTGGCTAACTTTAGGAGTGTGGGCAGCATTCCCCACTGAATTTTTTCACAGTTGGTGTTGCGTTAAGCTATTCATTTATAAACATCACAATGAGACAATAAAAATTCTGAGAAAAAGAGGTTTAGATGTAGATGAGTAATCGTATTGCTAGCACCAAGGAGAAGTAGCTTAAGTTTCTTAAGAGCAGGGACTGGCACCTAGAAATCCTACACAGCAATGATACATAAAATCCATGGCCTATCCTTTCCCAAACTATTTCTTGCCAAGATGCTTAAGCTTCATGAAAAAGAAGACCATATTTAAACACAAATATCTAAATTATCATCCTAGTATCCAAAGGACTGAATATTTTTGAAGCTCGGACTGCTTACTTCAATTCTATGTTTATAATTGTAGTGCCTTAAATATTACACATTTTTGCAATATCATAGGATTCTTGCACCAAAACTGCTTAAAATTTAAAGAGATACATCTTTTCATCTTCAACCAAATATAAAAAATTCAATTGGTGCATAAATATTATAAAAATGCACACTGCACAAGCAGGTAGGATATTCCCAAAATAAAACTGTTACTTCCTGATCGTAAAATAACATAAAAATCAAAGGAGAAACGTAAAATGTGGATTAGGCAGTGGTAATGACAATATTCTTTGCGGATTCCTCACTCTCATGTCAATTACCACTTTGATCTCATGAGTAGTCTCAGGAATTCATGGATTTTAATTAATGGTGGGGCAAAACATATTTGTGTGGGTCACAGTGGCATAATTTTGTCCAAGGAACATGAGGCAAAGTATACAGAAGTCAGTGGAAAGATTGCAGTTGATTTTAATGGGCTTTGGACTGGGTCCATAGCATGTGAGGCATAATGACCAACACCAGACAGCTTCAGTCAACTTTGCAAAGATTCATCTTTGGAAGAGTTGTAGATCGAGGTCTAAAAAAGACTAATAACTTACTGAAGTGCATGTCAACAAAAGAAACGTGCACAAAAATGCTCAAAGAAGTTTTAAGTCTTCAGCTACTCAATGTCTGGGGGACCTGCAAAGTTCCCAAGTGATAACTGCCATCAAGCAGCACAATAAAAATGTTTTACTCCAGCAATTCTGTGTGACGCATGAACTTTCTCTTTTAACTGGCATTCCCTGAGGATCAAGTTCTTTTGATGTGTGTTGACAGTTACTCCATCTCCTGAATAAAAATCTGATTGTTAGGATTAATAAGTTTATTCTGCCATAAATCTCCAGATTATGGGTGGGAGACCGAAATGGCAAACAAATACTGAACACGTCAAAAGCCCAAATGGTTGAAACATAACTACGACTTACCTCTGGATGCACATTATCAACATTTTAGAGTAACAGTAATTATGTTGCTGCTGCTAATGTTTAGCACAAAAATAGAGTTTCTGTTTTCCTGTGTAAAAGCAATAATTCTGAGAGAATTCACCTCCAGATTGGCATTCCAAATATTTTTGGATTCTTTAGTTTTGTAATTTTGCCTCTCTGCAATATTGTTCAAATCTTCAAGTAACCAACACTCATTCTGCTGTGTAAAAAAAGGTAATAGAGCAGAAAAATGAAGGTTCTATTTGTCATTCATGGGTCTGTCATAGGCAGACCTATATTTTACAGTCACATACTCACTGGTTAAAACATGTATCTTGGTGTCTTCCCATGTAAAAGGTATCAAAGCAACCCAAAAACCTGAGCTGGAAAAAGGTATTAATAAGTTGTCTAGCCTTGGCTGTCAGCCATTTACCCAGGGGCTTAGTGTGACATGTCTGAACACCTCACAAACATTAATGTAGTACTTCCACTTCAGGAGTAGGCTCATTTTCTACATGCAGAAATAGTGCAAGGAAAAGCAAATTGCTCACACTGAGTTAAGAAAGCTTCTTAGATGTGAAAATTGAGAAGAGGTCTCCCAGCCCCAGATTTGGTGCCTTAAAGATCCTCTCTTGATGGCCCTTTCATTCAAGCACACCCCTTTCCTCCTCCCAACATGAAGGGCTCTGTAAAATTCAACAAAAAATAAAGTAGAAATAAGCAGCTGCCCAAAACAAAATGGGGCAAACTTTCTGGCTTGTCCCTAATTGGTAAGTTCCGAAGTTAGTGCTGCAGTAAGTTGATGTTACCACACAGTAATGCATGGTTGTGTCTTTTTTCTCCTCAGTGCTGAGTGCTATCACCTCTTCTACTCAGGGATGCTTCTTCCCTTCCCCTTGCCCCACAGCCCCTTCAGATGTACAAAAAACTCCAAAATTAACTGCTTGTTTCAAGTGCTGTTGAACTAGGCATTAATTAAAACCAAGAAGTAGCTGAGGAAGGTTAAAAGCTCCTAAGAAAACAAGATCATTAGTGAACCCACACCTTCACCTGTCCTTGAGATTCTCAGAATTGCCAGTTTAAATCTTAGCTTCACAGGGAGTTAACAGGCAGAAGGAACTCAAACTGGTCGTGTAATGGGACACATGAAGCAATGGTCCTGATGGTCAGACTCTGCCAATGTCCATCTCAAGGTTAGGAATAGTAAAGAAACAACAGTCCTTTAAAGAGCCATAGTTCCACACATGGTGATTATGTTTCTCCTAAAAAAAAAGTCTAAACAACCAAAACCTAGTCTGTGGTTTGAAAAAATGGCAATGATGAGAAAAGAACAATGTTCAGAGTGGCTCAATCTCATCACAGGTTTTCCAGAGCTGGACTTTTCATGTAAACATAAAGACTGCAGTTGCTGTGCTAGCTCTGCACTACCAGAAGGTCTCTCTTGGATTTCAGCAAGCAGTAGCACAGCTCTGAAAGGAGCACATCTCTGCCACATGCAGCCCTGCAACTAATCTAGGCTCCCTCTGTGACTAATCAAGAGAGATGGAGAAATTAAGCCCACCGTTCAAATACATACATATAGAAAAATTGCTCTCCAATATTTTTTAAACAATTTTTATATCTCTGGTCTCCTGTCAAAGTTGGAAACACGGACAATCACCTTAGACTTAGGCCTAACTTTTGGATGGCCAACAGTGAAGCCAGTTCATGGTCTCTGTATTTTGGAAATGCAGAAGAGAAATTAGAAAACTTAGAAAAAATACCATCAAATTCAAAATTCCAAGGCTTAGGAGCAAGTGGGTCAGGGCTCTAGTGCAGGATTCAGGCCGGTTGAGAGCACTGCAAAGAGGGGAGGAATGAATAACAAGGCTGTGTTTACGGACATAACAAAGTTAAAATAAGACTTGGTAAAATTGCATTTTTCTTCTCTCAGCTAAAAATGATACAATCAGGACACATTACTGGAACTGACCTCCCATAAATCATGTAAGAAGGAGTGGGATCTTTTGTATTCTGTCAGAATAATGTGTTCAAAGGTGAAAGGAAAAACGAGAGTTCATTTATAGCTTCTTTATTTTGTTAAAGACCTCAAGTCACCTTATCCAGAAGCCATTTCTAGAAATCTTTGTTGGTACATCTTATCAGATAACATTTCATTCTGTTAGCATTTTAGGTGCTAAAACTGGTTAGTTTTATAGAATATAAATTACTTAGCAGATAAGATGTATCTGTAACTATTTTAGATTAATTAATTGCAAATAAATGTTTTCCTGCGTTAGTTTGAAAACAAGTATTCCACATACTACATCACTACCAGAATAGGCTATCTAGTTCTCTCACTCCTCTCTCTTGGAGATTTTTGAGTTTTGATAATTTAGAACAAACCATCTGCCATTACTCCTAAAATTCAAATGAATTGGTGTACTCTTAGAAACATAAAATTGAAAGACTTGAAATTTCATTTTAGAGTCAGTTTTGGCCTGGTGATAGTTATGTTCACTGGGACTCACTGTGCCATAACTTTTTCAAATGTAATTTTAAGTTTTTTATGACACTGAGTTGTTTTTACTAAGTTCTACAATTGCACAATACATAAATATCAAGTTCACAATTCTGTCATTGAAAAGGAACAGAAAGATAATATAACGGGCCTTACTGCAATTGCACCT
>NW_009954185.1:3195659-3262940 GCF_000747805.2 Chaetura pelagica | reverse complement strand
GTGTTCTTTTTCAAAATTTTGCTGGTTTTTCAAACCAGAAATCGATAGACAGAAAAGAGAAGCTGAAGAATTTTTATGCTAAGAAAGAGTATTTTAAACATATATCTTATGTTGCTAGATCCTGACTCTGGCAACAGCTCTTTGCCATGTCTTTCCTGTACCTGGTACAGGTACTTCGAGAAATGCAAGTATAACACAAATGCAACTGCATGAAAGTGCACAAACATTAGATGTTATTAGTTAGCTGCCATTTTGAGCAATTAATTCAATGTTTGTGTATCTCATTCCCTCTCTGCAATTAAAGGCAAATGCATATACAATCCCCTTCACTAACAGAAGTTTATGAAATCCTGTGTTAACTAAAATAGGATTTGTGCCTTATCAGATTAGTATTCTTGCTATTCCTATTGGAAAGCTGTTCTATTACATTAATCTTCTCGTTGCTACATATTGTCTTTTAATTTCTAGTTATGCTATGGTTACGGGCCATGGACATTAATTAGTTTCATCAGTGAAAGCAAGAGAGAAATGAATGCCTGTAACAGACTAGCTAACATACTGGTAGACCATTCACGCTTAATCAGGCCAGGGATGTGAGTACAAATTATAACATTCTATGCAATCATCATAGCCTCTGGGCTAGCAATTTTTCTAGGGCAGGCATCCCAGCTACCAGCCACAGTTCTAGTCCTACCAAGTTCTGCCTTGAACTCAGGGAATCTGTGTTGTTGAAAGCTTTATTGGAAGCTGGAATATTTCAGAAAAAAAAAAAAAAAAAAGCTGTGGTTCTGATGAAGTGCCACTTTCCAACACACATATAAACCATTTCAACAAATAATTCCTGACCACATTTATTATATAACAGAATTTTTAAAGTTACCTCAGAGGATAAGTGAAATAGAGTCCAGTTACACTTTCTGAGAGACCTCTTAGCTTCCTGATTTTATTGTGGTTATATTCCCAATTAGAATGCATCATTCTACGGGTTATGATCTGCTGAACAACTGAAAACATTGTTGTTTTCACTGTTATTTTTAGGCAAGTCCATATGAGCAAGTTCAAACATTGCTTCCTCCTTTTTACTGAAATAGATTTAGCTCCCTAAGGGATAGGGAAACATTAGGATGACAACTGACAAGTACATGTATTAATCAAATGATGATTATTTCTTCAAAGAAGAGCGCTTTTTTTTTTTTTTTTTTTTTTTTTCATAAGGAAGAGCCAGAAAACAGTAAAGACCCTATTAACTTCACACATCAGCTTTAACCAGATACTTGTTGGCCCCAGGGCTGAATTTTCCTCACATCATTTTCAGCCATAAAATAAAAAATGAGATTATCATGGAGATACTCCCACCTGGGAGACTGGATTGGGTACACAGACAGAAAAAAATCTGCCCCTTTTCCAGAACTGCTCACAGTTCCTTTTCTGAAGAGCAAGAGTGGTGCGTGGGAAGAACTGTAACCCTGCGAGGTTAGAGCCAGGTCCCAAAAGCATAGTCCAACCCCAAAGGGCCTGGTGAGCTACTAAAGAAGTGATGATTAATTTCTATGGAAGTTTCTTCATCTTCAATGACTGGAGATTATTTCTTCTTTGCTAAAGGTCAGCTTTTTACACGACCTATTCGCAATGAGCTGCATTTAGTGCTATGAGCAAGCATAGCTCAAGTGCATTGTAACAGCAAACAGAAGTAGATACAGTGTGAATACTTCACTGAGACAACAAGCAACTTTCAACCAAACAGTTACAAAGGTCTTATGCAGTAATTGCCCTTTAAACAAGCTTGTACCGTGATCAGGGAAAGTCAAGTTTGGGAGGAAGTTTATTTTTGCAAGCTGTTGAATGTGATAGGGTGTTTTTCTTTAAATCATAAATCTGCTGACTTTTGTGGAAGCTCTTGGAAACTATGAAACATGCAATTGTTTCAGTGAGGGGTTTGCTGAAAAATGCCTGATGGTTATCTTTAAATTATTAGTTGAACTAAACAAAAGAGGCTGAATAGCTATTGGATAGATATTTTGCAGGGAAATACCTGGTTGTGTCTGCATCATCCATCCACACTTCCCAGGACTCCTCAAAGCCCAACAAAAAAAAAGCTGCTCTGGGCCTCAGTGAGCTACTGGGATAAAAGCAAAGGATTTAAATGTAGTAAAAAAAGTTATTGTAAGGAATCTCTGCAAAAGCAGAGTTGAAATTTGTCCCTTGCCTAGTCCAAAACCCATGCAGTAAATGATAGTTTTGACCTATCATTAGACAAGCAATTTAGTGCTTCTCTCTGACTCCTAGCATCCCTTAAATGGTGACTGCAAGACCATAAGTGTCGAGCTTTTCATACTTTAATGGCACTCATATAAATTAGAAGTGGATTCAGGCTTGAGGAGAAAGGGACAGCGGATCTAAAAGGCATGTAGGACTTTTTTCTTTCCCCTGCATATTACAGAATTTCTCTTCAGTGTTGGATTTTTTTTTTTTCCTGGGTTTTTTTTTTTTCCTCAGGGATAAAATTCACCTCAGAGGAGAGAATCAGGGAATGAAAATAATACAGCCTCTCAAATCTACTTAAGTCCAAAGGGTAATTTTTATCTTCACCTTCAATTACTCCTATTATCAATTAATCCAAAGAAATAACAATCACTAACTGACCCTTATCTGACATTAGCATGTACTGAGCTTAACGTGCTTTATAAGCATGAGCTTTGGCTCACAGCTGTTGTGGCCCTGGCAAGCTGGTTTAATGCTCCTTTTACTGACAGAGAAGCTAAAGCAAAAAGGAAATTGCACCTGCTGATAATCACCCAAAACTCCAGAGAAACATTCCCAGACACCTAATGAGGGAAGGACAGCTGGAAAGGGGAAGGGCAGTAAAGGTAAGTGAATGGGTTTTGATCCACATCCCCAAAAGTGTTCTAGAGGATTCTGGACTATTCTGGGAAAATTCATGTCGATATGGATTACTTACAATTTTTTTCAGACAGCTATCAGGTTGGGAAAGCACACTCAGCTCTTTTCAGTAAAAAGAAAAAAAATATGTCATGTGCAGTTCATATCAAAGAAAAAACAGTAGAAACTTCAATTTTATTTCAGTTTCCCCTTTTCTAAAAAGATGAAAATTATGCTTAGTAACTTCATCATAACATATGAGAAAAATCATTAAGCTTAGCATACTGATGGCAGTTTCTATAGGAAACATCAAGCAAGAGACCATATAACTAATATAATGTCTGATCACCTTCAAGACTCTTGTCCAACCACAGCAGGGTCATATGAAGATGCTGGCAGTATCAGCCCAGGACAAGAACTGAATGGACGCCTCAGGATTTGTAATGACGGGCTTGTACCTGATTTGTCATCACAGTATTCACTTACATCTAATGAAGGGTGGAAAAGACCACTCTCAAGACAAATAATCTCCATTTTCTTGGTGTCTCAAGCCATTACTGGGTCAAGGGAAATTTGAGATGATCCCATTGATGAAATTAAGACACAAATCAGGCCAAATGTCACATAGACACCAAACCATATTAAAGTTACCCAACAACAGCCTTAGGTGCAGGTAGGATAGGAGAAGACAAGGAAAGTCAAGAAAGTACAAGAAATACAGAGAGTTGCAAGAGACAGGATAGTCACCACCATGGATCCAGCAGTATTCCTATGGTCTTCGAATCGCAGTCAGTTGGTGGGGAAGATCTTCAATGTGCTGTTGGGCTGGAGCTCCTTTATGAGTGATGTCTCTGCCTCTTCTCCAAAAAGGTGTGAAGATACCTGGAACTGATCTGCATTATCTCTTCCCTCCAGCATGCATGAGCAGGGTTGCCAGGGGGTCCCTGCAGCTTGCCTTCATCTTCTGCCAGTTTTTTTCACCAGCTTTTACCTCTTGTATTGAGCACATGTGCTCTGAGAGGATGCACACCTGGCGGATGCTGCGGTCAACAGGCCCAGCACATCTTGTCTTGTTTTGTTTACTACTGAGATATATTGTTAAGCCCCAGCAGCAAACCTGCATACAAAATTTGCTCAAGCCTTACAGTTTGCTTCAGAACAATGTCGAGGCATAACAACAGTCTTACTGTCATTTGTAAACTGAAATAAACATCTTCTAATGCTATACTTAAATGGCTTTTTCTGAGCTTTGATATAAACTATTATTCTCAGTGTAAGCCAGCAACTAATTCAAATTAAATTCATATTCAATAAATTAATTTATAATATGACCAAAACACTGTATTTGAGTTACTCAAATTAGTTCCTATGAACTTACCTAAAACTTTGTCCAGGATTTATAACTTCCATAAATTGGCAGTGGTAGGAGTCAGCTGAAAAATATGAAAGAATTGAATGTTTTTGGTAAAAAAACTTTTAACACTATATTTTTCATTTCTGTTAAACAATCATGGCTATAAATTTCTTGCAGGAGACATTATTTCCCACACAGTACAAAAATTACCTCTGGGACTTCATTTTACTCCAGACAAAGCACAAATTCTTTTGCAGCCTATGTGAACATTTGTGTGTGTGAAAGTTGTTTATAATGTAATAGATTATTCAGCCTCCTCTAGTATACAAATAATAGATGGAAGTTCTCATTGCTTCACTACAATGGTAGCTTTCTGAAGTACAGGAATAAACCTATTTACAATGTGAAGTAGGGGCCAGCATTTCATTAATTACTCTTGGCAGACCAGGACCAGGAATATTTGTGAGTGAAATTAAAAATAAAAGAAAATAAAAAAGTACTATATTGCTTCATATAGGTGTCTTAATAATGAAATAAAATGATCCTAAATGTTAAAGATATTATGGCTGAGACAATGGCTTTATTCAATATAATGGTTATATGTGTATTTCAGTACTGATGCTACATTTTTAAGATGGAAGCCATTATGAAGAAGTAAACAGTTCAGTTTTTACTGCCTTTCCCTCATGGCCACCTATGGAAAAGCTCCTTATTAAAAGATGGTATTTTCTCTGCTAAAGCCAGAGACTGGGTTGCAGGGTTCAGTTTCTCTCTCTGTCACAGGGTTAACTGGTGACTTCAATGTGTTTACCATAACTCCATTAAGTAAAACAGTGACTTTAACATTTCTCCCCCTCTTTCTCTTTTTTTGTTTGGATTGCCAGCTCTTCCCAGCAGAGTCTCCCATAGAAATTACTTCCTGTTAATACATCTAGAATTTCTTTTAAACAGCTGAGAGAAGTGGGGAAGAACAGAGCACAGAGCACAGAGCTCCATGGAAATATAGAGAATTTTCCACTTTTCTTGGTCACCAAGCCAAACACCAAAAAATAATACTAAAACATGTGCAAAGGCTAATACTGATGTTATAATAAAAATAATAATAACAATACCAACAACAGTTTATCTGGGATAAATTACTAAAATTAAAATGATGTGCCAATTCTAATATATTTTCAACCGAAAAAAAAAGTTCAAATACCACATTGCAGTTTATTTTGGTTTGGTATCCCTATTTGGCTTTTCTAAAGAAAGCACACAGTTTGAACTTTGTAATTTTTATTCCTTCTGTGCCATCAGTCTTTTAAACAATATATTATACACAATACTATATTTAAACAATGCATCACAATAAATGTGGACATTCTCAGACTTTTGTCACTTTGGGAATTTCTGAAAATTTGCAATTCCCAGCAGAAATTCTGTGTGTTATTGACCAAGATTTTAGCCTAACTTTTGCTCCATGGGAACCAAACTCCAGAAAGTCATAAGGGACTGACTGTAAAGTGAGAGAAGATTAACAAAACAAGACACAAAAAGATCACAAATAAAAACTGCAACATAAATTTATTGAGGTACACAACCTACCTCGATAACTTTCACTAATTCTTTTCTGTTAAATGCCTAGCATGGACATTTTGGAATAATGTAAGAATATCCTTCAGTGTGAAGGTCCTTGGTAAAGAGCACAGTGTGGAGAGAAAATAACAGCTTGCAAACTCTACACATTGTACATTAACATTACAATTTTTTTCACATTAATGTGACCACTGTGTTTTCACCTACCTGAGTCAGACAAAAACTTTCCCAGGACATCACTGCAATAAAGAATTACAGAAATGATGAAGGCACACTCACAAACCCAGGCAGGAAAAAGCACTAGGCTTCTTTCCTATTGACTATCAGAAACAACAGTTGAAACAGATGTACTGTAAATTGCAGCTCTGTCACACAGACTTTCAAGATGTGATGTCCTAGTCAAAGAAGGATACAGCTTTGTTTATCCTAAAAAGAAAAGAGACAACAACACTGATCTTGAAGATAAGATCGAGTATAAAGTGTCCTAAAATAACAAACAGAATATATGTAATATTTTCAAGATTAATTTTTCAAGTTTACAAGTGAAATTCATGAGCAATTCTGGAAAGGCTGATCCTACAAAGTGTTGTTGAGAATCCAAATGCCATGAAACTTCCAGAGGAATTTTGGATGCTCAGAACCTTCCATGTTTGTTCTGTTGGGGAAAAAAAAAATCAGAATGCCCCACTAGATTGAATAAAAGGGCTTAAAACTAATGGCTGTATGCTGCTTTATCTTGATTTTAAATAGTTTATTTGTGGAGCACAGAAGACTTATCCTCATTTGAGGAAGGTGGGGTTAGGAAACAAATAAACTGGGTATACACAAATGCATGGAACCTGATGGGATGCAGTCATGAGACCTGGCTGATGCTGTTGTTTGATATCTTTGAAAGGCTCCGGTGACTGGAAGAGGTTTCTGAGGAATGGAGTAAATAAAATGTCATCTCTATCTTCAACAAAGGCAAGAAAGAGGATCCAAGAAACTACAAACTGGTCATCCTCATCTCCACCCCAGTGAAGCTGATGAAGCAAATAATCATGGTAACAATTTTCAGATACATGAAGGACATAAACATTATCAGGAGCAGTCAGCATGGATTTACAAAGGGGAAATCTTGCATGACCAAATGGATAGACTAGTATAATCAGGTGACTAGCTTTGTGGATGAAAGGAGAGCTACGGATGGTGTTTATTTCAGCTTCGGTAAGGCTTTTGATGCTCTCACCCATAAGATACCCATAATCAAACCGATGAAGTACAGGTTAAATAGGTGGCAGTGAGGTGGACTGAAAACTCTCTGAATAGCTATTCCCAGAGGAGTGCAATCAGTCACAGGAAGTCCAGATGGAAACCAATCACTAGTGGTGTATCTCAGGGATCAATACTGTGTCCTTAACATTTAACGTTTTCCTAATGACCTGGACAATGTGACAGAGTACACCCACAGTGAGTTTTCAGATTATACAAAAAGGAGAGGAGTGAGTGAAATATGAGATGGTTGTGTTGCTGTTCAGAGAGACCTGGACAGGGTGGAGAAAGAGGCCAATAAGAATCTTGTGAAGTTCAACACAGGGAAATGCTATGTCCTGCACCTGGGGAGGAATTACCCCAGGCACCACTACATGGAATGAAGAGTAATAAGCCAGACTGCTTCTCAGTAGTGCTCTCTGACAGAATAAAAGCCAATGAACACAAACTCAAACACATGAAATTCCATTTCTGTGATACCAGATTAGCTTGAATGTAAATCCAGCCTCAAAAAACCCCACAGTCAATCAATAACAAAAAACCCAGCTGATGGAGACGAGTAATAAAATCCATTAGAATACTTTTAGCTTCTAAACTGTCTGTTAGACCCAGGTAAGTAACGTAGAATTATTTCCTGTAATACTTGCCTGATTTTTATCTTTCTTCCAGCCAGCTGGGTGATCCTCCCATATTCAGCTTCGAAGTAAAACTGCATCTGAATTTCATTACTGCAAATTTTAATCTCAAGTTTAAATACTAATGGAAAACAAATTTTAAATCTTGCTTCCACAAGCAGCTTCTCTAGAAACATAGGTTCAGAATTAGGTTTGCATAGTCAGGGATATACAAGTCTTACAGATTGTGACCAGTCATAATCCATAAACACAGCTTGAATTCCAGCCTCTTAAGATTAAAAATGCTGACATGGAGAAAATAAAATTCATCCTAGTTAGACATGGCTTTCTATGACTTTAGGAAGTAACTCCATAGGAGCTGCTTTTGTGTATTACTTATGCCTTATAAAGCTGCACACACACTAGCTAATTAATATCTGCTGCCATGTTAGGCACAAAAAAAATATTCTTGTGCTTACTATTGCAAATTTTTAATACCTACAAAGTTAAAGTAAATGACTCACTCTGGTTATGCACAAAACCAAATGGCAAAACTGCACTAGACACTCAGGAGCACCTGGTGTCTGGTATAGTAAGACACACCTATATCTTTTGAACTTCATAAAGAAAACACACTGAGATCACTGATTAATAAATACTGGATTGCGACATGCATATCTGCATTGTTCTCAAATTCTTTGCTATAATAAAAGTTCAAAGACCTTTCTAAACCTCTACATTCGTGGCAAGGTATATTTTGAGTTAGGCAAAATTTATCCCCATAAAGAGAAAATTCCTATTTTCAAGATTTATGAGACACTTGCACAGTGATAAGATTTGTGCTAACCCACTGCACAGGAGTATATTTGACCCTTGGTGAACTCGAGGGTGTGTGTTATATATCAAAAGTCCCAAGTCTGTGGTGGATTCAATAAAAGGCCTTATCTCTTGAAATCAATAGCAACATAAATATACATATGTATTTCAAGCAACATGTATTACTTAGAAAAAAATGCATTTGATCATGTTCAAGAATTGGAGAGAAGATAAATGATGGGGTTTTTTTTCTTTGGTAATTCCTCGGTATGAATATGAATGGTATGACAAACAGACAGGCATATGAAAAGAAGCAGTGCATGTTAAAGTATCAAGACTCTTAGATCAAGGAGTGCAAGCTGTATATCAGTTACTTCAGAGTCCCTGCTTCAAGTGATACTGAAACCCACTGACTGTTGCATTCTTCACATTTCCCTTGCTGTAAAAACTCAGGACACAGGAAACGTGTTAATTTCACTTACACAAGGCAATATAACCCCAAATGTAGTGCTCACCAGTTCACAAAGGAAATAAGGACTAAACTTGAGCCACTGCTTTGTCAAAGGTGTTAAAAAATGACACAAGGGCACAGTAGTTTCCCAGTATAAAATGTTTGGAGTGGAACAAGTAGTTTTTCAAAGATCATATTTGTTTGCATTAGGTAATTCATTGGGTAATATCAACAGTCTCCAAGTGTTGGATCACATGAGGGATTTTTAAGCAATAATTCCATTCCAAATAGTGACTAAACAGAAAGATGCAGACCTTTCATCTTCCGAGAGGATTTTCTATGATGAGATGAAAGCAACAGACTGCAGCACTCTATAAATTTCTGGATAGAAACATGAATTTGTAGCATGGAGTCAGAATAATTAACACAGAAATTCTTACTATGACCAGTGTTGTTGTCACTACACTTGTCCCTTTCATTCCCAAGTAGCACAGAATCTGCCTAGTGAAATAATATTCTAAAAAGATGAAGGTTTAAAATGTAGCCTCTAATTCACTTATAACATTTTTCATTTAGGGGAAAAAAAAAAAAAAAAGGGAAGTGGGAAAGTGGAGATGATTGCTTGCTCTGATTTGCGTTACTGAGTATTCAGGCTGATGTATTACACAGCACAAAGAATCAGGAATTGGTTATAGTGATTTATCTTGACAAAGAAAGAAATAGTTAATCAGTACCATTTATCTTGTTGGAGAGAACAGTTAATTGTACACAATTCTAAAACAACATAAACCTCTATTGTGTTCAGCTATAACAAAGTATATAAAAAACACATCACAAAGTTCAGGCCAAGACGTCAGCAAAACTGCAAAGGTGTTATATACAACAGATCTGAAAATCAGAGGGGCTGGGAGCAGAAAGCAGGACCTCATACCACAGGCATAAGCAGGTACTGGAGGCATGCTCTTTCCAGACACCTTATTAAAGTCCAACTTTTAGGGGGCACAGCAGTACAGCTGGTCAAAAATGACATAAAGCTCAAGGAAATTTGAAATACATTACAGAAATGTGACTAAATATTTCACACAGTCAGGGCAGTATTTTGAATATATGTGTTGCTTCAAAAAGGAAACAAATGATACTGCAAGAAGCATCTTAAGGTGTTTTGCTGGTAAGTACCTAAAAAGACACTGTAAGTACCCTCAAATTACAGCACCATTCCATATCACAGAACTGCAAGTATTAGAACTACATGAGCCAGATACAGTTTGTCTGAAGACAATTTTTTTTCAAACCTTGAGTTCCTTTTTACTTGTTTTGTTAAGTAAATTACTTTTACTTACATTTTAATGTTCTTAGCCTTTTACTCTGGAAGATGCCAGTATTTCTCTAATAATATGCTTAACAATATCTCTTAGAAGAGGACAGCCAAGTTTCCCATTTCTGCAGATCTGTAAGATTTAAGAAAGCAAAGACAGGGCCATATAAATAACAAGAAGCAGGGGCCAACTCCTGCAGAGATCAAAATTAGCCTGAAGAACCAGACTAAATTCTAACACAGTGATATTCCATTCTGGCAGACTGAAGACTATTTCTGAGGAATACAAAATAGTCACAAATAATTTAAAGAAATATACTGCCAGTTGACCTAAATTGTGCAGGTTTCTACCTCCACCATCAACCTAAATTATAGAAGTTTACACGTTGGAGAAGACTGAAAAACAACTCTCTCCTTTTTAACCTTGAAACTTAGAATGTTTTTTATTTAAACCAAAGATATTCATCTTCACAGAAAAGCTGAAGCCACTCAAACTATTTGTGCTTAACTGCCAGGTTTTGGGAAAAAAAAAAAAAAAGGTTTTTCTTTTTAGGAGCAGATGTAAAGCTACAGGTAAAATCCAGGTAACTAATGACCTTTGATACACATAATGATACATCCTTCAGAATGACTAAGGTGTATATTTCAGCTTATAGATGGCTTCACAAGCTGCACAAGTGTACTGATACTCAGACTTTTACAATTAAGCTAAAAATCCTTAAACTTTGATCATTTACTCCAACTTTGATATTGCAAACATCACACACTTACCATTTAAGGCCCCTGTGAACCACCAAGATAGGACCCAGAAGACTAGAGGAAGAATCAAGCTCCAGATATTCCCTTGGATTTCAACAAAAGTTTAACTTGTTAACAGTATATTACCTGTAATGAAAGGTGTGAATAGTTCATGTAAACACTCCCAAACTGGGTTTAAACTAGCTACTTCCAGTATTGATAACAATCTAACCCTGGGATTGTAAAATCAAGTTTCTTCAACAGGTTGTGTAGGCTGAGCAGAGGTCTAGATTATCAGCCCCAAGGTGTTCTGTTTAAAGCCAGGTAAATCTAAAAGAGGTGCCTTTACATCTGACTACAGTGCAAACACACTTAACAGTACTGAGGAGAAATACAACCTGTACAATTCAGGACGTTCAAAGAAACCCAGAATCCCAAGGAACTGTACAATATGGTCTTTTATGGTGAAAGTGTCAATGCCCCCACAGTACAGGAGCCTGTAGAAAACAAGTGTGCAGGTCAAAGACCAGAAAAAGAGGTCTACCTATGTTAGCCCCAGTGATAAATCCTCTTGCACAAAGTCCCACTGAAATAATTGATAAATTAGATTGTTAAATTGAAATTACTGTTGGACATGGAGGTCAATTACTCCCCAGATTCCCAGTGGCTTAAAGTTTTCCAGTGAAATTGTTATTTCTAAAAAAAAGTTGTTAGAAACCTGCATTATGCAGTTCAAATACTATTGAAATTGATGCCAAAAAAAATAGTTGTGCCTGGTTGGCAGTGGAGATAATTTGGCAAGCTACCAAAAAAGTTTTACTATACATCCCAATTTATTGCTCTGTACACAAAGCTACCCCTTAATCCAAAAGCTATGTTAAGCTATAACAAGTTTATATTTTATGCAGAAGAAGAAAAGGTGACAAGGAAACAGAACATTTTTCAGTACTGAAGTGTATGCTGAGAAAGTATTTTCTAGCAGAGTACAATCATTGGAATGCTTTTGTGGAAGAGAACTTTTTGGTTTGGTACATTTTAAAGCCTGTAGGTCATCTGGAGACTGTTTCCAGCTCAGGAAGTTTTTGAGCATGTGGTTAGACCACAAAGTGATCTAAAACACTTTAAGAAATTGTGGTTTCTTTTTCCTCCTAAATTTCTTTATGTCACATTTGTCATCAAACACATCACTGCACAAATGCCATATGATCCCACAGCAAACCACCCCTAGGAATTGAGATTCTGCCTGCTAAGCTCATTTAAGACGCTCCTAAACCATGTTCCCTTCTTGATGGCCACCACACCCCTTATCATGAAGCTACATAAGCTTCATTACCACAGTGCTCTGAAACAATGTTATTAACCTGGTGGTTCAAGACACTAGGAAGGCAGGGCATGGTTTCATGAAGCTCAGTCAGTGAAAGACTCCTTAACTCTTCCACCAGCAGTGAGACAACCAGAATTGATTCATGAATCACAGAACCGTCATGGTTGGAAAGGACCTCTGAGTTCACAGAATCTACCACCAGTACCAAAGAACCAAACCAAACAAAAAAAACCCTAAAAAAACCCCAAAAAACCACAAACACACACACTTCACCAAAGAAACACCTACAAAAAAACCCACAATGTCAGCCACTAGAGCATGCCCTAAAGTTCTACAGCTACGTGTTTCTTGAATACCTCCAGGGACAGTGACTCAACTACCTCACTTGGCAGGCTGTTCCAGTGCCTGATCACTCTTTCAAGTACAGAAATTCTTCCTAATATCCAATATAAACCTCCCTGCTGCAACTTCAGTCCATTTCCTCTAGTTCTATCATTATTTACTTGGAAGAAGAGGCCAACATCCACCTCTCTACAACCTCCTTTCAGGTAATTGTAGAGGGCAATGAGGTCTCCCTTCAGCCTCCTCTTCTCCAAACTAAACACTCCCAGTTCCCTCAGCTGCTCCTCATATGTCTTGTTCTCTAGACCCTTCATCAGCTTGGTAGCCCTCCTCTGGGCACAATCACTTCTGTAGTCCTGCTGGCCACGCTATTCCTAATGCAGGCCAGGATGCTATTGGTCTTCTTGGCCACCTGGGCACACTGCTGGCTCATGTTCATCCAGCTGTCAGCCAGCACCCCCAGGTGCTTTTCTGCTGGGCAGCTTCCCAGCCACTCTTCCCCATGCCTGTAACATTGCACTGGGTTGTTGAGACTGAAATGCAGGACCTGGCACTTGGCCTTGTTGAACCTCATACAATTGGCCTCAACACATCAATCCAGCCCAGTTTGGTGTCACCTGCAAAGTTATTGAAGGTGCACTAAATCCCCTCATCCAGATCATTGATAAAGATGTTGAATAAGACTGGTGCCAAAAATCGGGCCTGAGGGACACCACTGGTGATCGGCCACCAAGTAGATTTGACTCTGTTTACCACAACTCTCTGGGCACAGCCATCCAGCCAGCTTTTTACCCAGTGAAGAGGACATTCATTTATGCCATGATCTGCCAGCTTCTTCAGGGAAATGCTGTGGGAGACTGTGTCAAAGGCCTTACTAAAGTCTAGGTGGATGACATCCCCAGCCTTTCCCCCATCCAGTAGCTGGGTCACATGGTCATAGAAAGGATCAAGCTGGTTAAGCAAGACTGCTCTTTCATAAACCTATGCTGGCTGGCCCTGATCCCCTGGCTGTCCTTTACTTGCTGTGTGAGCTCAAGATGAGCCTCTCTGTGATCTTTCTGGTACTGAGGTCAGTCTGACAGGCCTGTAATTTCCCAGATCCTCCTTCCAGCCCTTCTTGTAGACATTAGCCAGTGTCCAGTCACCTGGGACCTCCCCAAGCTCAAGGTGACCTTGTCTGCAAGGAGAAGTATAATATTTGGTACTGCAGTCAGTGAGAGAGAACTTCTATTCCCGTGACAGAAACATCTGAATTACTCGAGGAAAGACTTTGAGTGCACAAAGCTTTATAAAGAGCAGAAAACAAGAAAGGCTTTCATGTGTTCTGAAAAAAAATAAAAAAAAAAATTAGACTTCAGATAATTTCTATAGTCACTACCCTTGGTGAAAATTCATTTTGCTAACCTCAGCTATTCCAAAATTATGAGCGGGGTTTAAAAAAATTATGGGATTGAAAAAATGGTACGACTAAGAAAACATAATTGAATACTGAAGTAATGGAAGTTGGCATCAGTAGTGTTGATGTATTGCTTTCAGTCTGAGCAAGGGCATGCTGAATGAAGGAATTCATGTCCCTGTTGGCCTGATCACCATCTGGTTCAGCTTCTGAGACAATTTCTTGTCTTCAATTAGCTCCTCTAATTTGGAAAAAAAACCTTCAAAAAAGTCATAGTTGAACCATAATATTAAAACCAATGATACCGATATTATTATCAGTCATTATGATGATATTATTATTAGATAATGATATTATTTCCAATAATAGATAAACAGTAATTTTAATTTGTGTTTGCGTATTTATTTTATGCACATAAGGAATTACATTGCTTCTCGTAATGACTGAAGTTAATGAAAGATTCACATTCTATAATGTCACCTAATTCTCTCCATAATGGAAATTTGGTTAGGATATAAGTTACCAAACGAAGCTATCCATACAATCCAAATATAGAGTATTTGCTTATTTGAAACAAAGAGACAATAAAACACCAGCAATTCACAGAAACATAAAATATAAGCATTGTGTACACAAATGTATTTTACATCTAACCAGCTGTATAATAATTTGATTGATCCCAGATGCTACAGGAAAGCAAGGGGGAGCATAACTACGCAGCTTATTTGGAACAGATATATATTCTTTAAAGTTATGCCTGTAATAACAATGTGATGGACAGGTTATGAGGTTTAAACTGAGTTTACTACATACAGCAAAAACCATAGTCCTGTCAGCCTGATTACTCGAAAATGAAAGGTACTCCAATATTTACTGTGAGAAAGTAAGAGTTTCCCAGATAGCCTTCAAGAAAAACTCCACCTTATTTCTTCCAAAATATATAAATTATAAAGATTCCTGAAGGAGGAGCTCAGCTCCTGCATTCACTCAGGACATTCTGAGAACTTTCACAGAGTAATCTTCTCATTGGAGCTATGCAAACAAATACAATCCATAAACCACTTCAGACCTGACAGAGCTTTATGCCACAGCAAAAGGTATGAGGAAGGTCAGACAAAGATTCATTCACATTGAAAGCCTAAGTAAGTAGTGATAAGGCAGGGCATAGTAAACAGGGGTACATGGAGAGTGGAAATGGGCAAGAATGAACACCTAAACTGTGGAAAGGGAAAGCCTCCAGATTTTCTCAAAGTGTCAAAATTCTGACACCTTTTGCCTGCTATCTTCTCTGGCTATGGCACGAAAGGAAGTTACAGAAAGACCTTTTTTAAATGATATTTTAAGTTTACATGAAGTAATTTATGCTACACTCTCTTTGCCCACAGAATGCCTTGCTACTTGCAAAGTCCAGCAGCTTTATCAGTGAGTAGGAAAGGAAAGGGAAAAAGAAAAAGAGGTTTTGTGCTACATCTCTCCACACAGAGCCTATTGCCTTGCTTTTCAAGCAATTTAGATGAAAAGCATACAGCTAGGGGAAATCTTGTTAAGTCCACCTTACTGCTTGTTTCATGTAGGTATAAAAATAAGGGGTCTTTTCTCCTTCGGTCCATTTTATCAAATTAAATACTATCATATGGCAATAAATCTAATAATACATCTCATTTAGGACTCCAGACAGTGGAACAACATGATTTTTAGATGTGCTTCCAGGTAGATACCTACTGAGTTGACATCTACTCAAGTGCTGCTCACAGGTGTTCTCAAACCAGCTTCAATACATTGCATTGCATTTGGCACTGGGACAGAAATAGGTCATCACTCCCTGCCTCCCACAGCTCTTCTGCCAGAGGTTGCCATAATCCTCCTGAACTGGATGAGGCTGAATAAGACATCAGTGTAAACAACTGTAGCCTGGAAGTTATTGATTTAAAAAACACAAATTATGTTGGTAAGTCAAAAAGTGAATTGCAGAGGCTCAGGTATTTTATATGTCACATTCAGATTTCCTGTCAGAAATATCTGGAAAAAATTCCATGAGCACCAACTGCTGGAAACCAGTGCAGCCACCCCTGCAAAGCTACTACCTTGAAAACTAGCAGCTCAGCCACATGAGCCACTCCTCATGGGGCTGAACAGATGAAGCAGAGTCAGGACAGCCTGAGGTGCTGGGTAAGTATCCAAGCAGCTGGCACGCACCAAGCTCTGTGCCACCACCACTGTATTGCCTGTACTGCTACAGGTTTTGGTTTCTGTAAAGCAGCACTGAGTACAGGAACATTACATCATGACAGACAGAAAATTTAAAACACAGAGCACATAGAAAGTATAGGTCTCATAAAAAAGCAGGGTAGATATTACCTATATCCCATGGGAAGCACCTGAGATTCAAATGACCCATAAACACCCAGTCAATTGTCATCATGGTTTGCAGGGGATGGAAAGAGTAAAGGTGCTTCTACTAACTGCCAAAGCATTGACTGCTGCTGATCTGAAAAACACTGTAAATCTCCCCTTGCAGTGATGCCACAAAATCAAAACCCTTCACTAACCTCTGGATACCTTTCCAAGAGAAGGAAAGGAAAGGAAAGGAAAGGAAAGGAAAGGAAAGGAAAGGAAAGGAAAGGAAAGGAAAGAAAAGAAAAGAAAAGAAAAGAAAAGAAAAGAAAAGAAAAGAAAAGAAAAGAAAAGAAAAGAAAAGAAAAGAAAAGAAAAGAAAAGAAAAGAAAAGAAAAGAAAAGAAAAGAAAAGAAAAGAAAAGAAAAGAAAAGAAAAGAAAAGAAAAGAAAAGAAAAGAAAAGAAAAGAAAAGAAAAGAAAAGAAAAGAAAAGAAAAGAAAAGAAAAGAAAGAAAAGAAAAGAAAAGAAAAGAAAGAAAAGAAAAGAAAAGAAAAGAAAAGAAAAGAAAAGAAAAGAAAAGAAAAGAAAAGAAAAGAAAAGAAAAGAAAAGAAAAGAAAAGAAAAGAAAAGAAAAGAAAAGAAAAGAAAAGAAAAGAAAAGAAAAGAAAAGAAAAGAAAAGAAAAGAAAAGAAAAGAAAAGAAAAGAAAAGAAAAGAAAAGAAAAGAAAAGAAAAGAAAAGAAAAGAAAAGAAAAGAAAAGAAAAGAAAAGAAAAGAAAAGAAAAGAAAAGAAACCTGCTTTAATTGAGGCAGTGCAGAGACACTAAACCTTACAGAGAATGAATAAACTGGCACTTTAAGAATACAGTGTGGGGCTTTGACAGTTTTCCTTAAATTGTGGCATTTAGTTTAGATTCATATATATGTAATTTTAAGGAGCTTTATTGTTGCAGAGTTGGATTTAGAATATAAAACTGTGGTGGTTTTTATGAGCAGGTCTGGACTATCCAAACAAAAAAATCCTTGTAGTAGGCAAGTATAAGGCACTACTACTCATGAATTTTAATGAATAGGCCAGCATACATATGTAACACAGTCCTGTGCTGAATGGACTCCTAAGTGTTTTAATGTGTTACCACTGGCTAAATTCTGAGAGAAGATGGAGAGGTGCAGACATGTGCTTTAGATCAGAAATATGTGCATTTTCTTCTCACGTTTAAAGCATGGTCATCAGCCAAACTCAGAAATCATATTGTAACTTTGTGTTCCTAATGCTTTTTTCTCCTTGCCTCTAGCTGATATGTTCTCCCAAGCTAGAGAAAATGCTGTATCTAGGTAAACCTGAGAAGAAAATAGGTTAAGTGCCAATGTTTTTTAAGGGAATACGAAAGAAGCACTCTGTCAGGATTACCATGAAAAAAAAATAAAAAATCTAAACATATAAAAAAATTATTGGTCTGTTTTTGTTCAGATTTCTCTGATTCTAATCCTACAGCAAAATATGCAAACTCTGCTGTATTTCCCTTTGATCTGAGCCAAACCTATTTCAAGAATACACTTAACTAAGACAACGTGGACTCCAGTCTCACAGTTGGATTAATATGAATGGTCTGTCCTGGTTCCTGGCCACTATAGTGGTCCTTGGAAATGAATGAGCAATCAAGAAACAGGCTGCTGACTGAGGGCTGGAACTGAGGAGCCCTGCACAGTGGTACTACTTGCTGGATATGGCTAGGCTATGAACTAACCTGCCTGGGACAGATATGAACTCTGAAGAAAATAATTCCCTCATCATCCACTTCTCCATTCACTAGGACATCACATTCCTTTAGGAGGGCCAGCTACTGCTGCCAAACCAGGTGCAGTCTATAAGCAGCCTAAGCGTGGGCTTTGCCATGACGAAGAGCAGTACAGTTTTGACAATAGATATCCCCAGCTATGAGGGCAAGTGGACCAGAAGGAGCTGCCAAGGCAGACATTGCCAGCCAGCTCTGGGACTCAGCTGCACATGAGACACTGCCCTGGAGTGCAGTGGTGGAACCTCTCAGGAGTTAACAATCTTTTGCTTGTGAAATTCTCCTCCACACGACACTCCTCATAGCTCAAAAAAAATGTGTCTGTGGTCTTGATTATTTGAAGATTTGGACATACAGCTTAGACAGTGTGAAAAGTTGGCCACTTCAGTGCACATTCTATGAAGATTTGTCAAAAGCCAGTTGTCCTGGAAATGGGCAAGGAGTTTCCTGAAGTAGCTGCTGCTGAAATAGATTGGGTGTGGTTATTAGGCCAATTGCAGCCCTGCACAGTTTAACAGGAGTTTATTTATGCTTTTAAGTCACTTCTTATGTGGTTTCATCTCATCATTAACTGGTTTTGATTGTGAATCGACTTGCATCCTCATTTTCCTCTGAAGCAAGGTCAGATACACATCTGTCAAATAGCTTATGCTTGCACAACTGTAGAAGTCAGTTATCATGGTAGGGATCTGAGTAATTCCGGCTGAACATTTTAGGTGAGGGGGTAGGAGACAGTATGCATATCTTAGTAAGCTATCCATTGAACCTTAAGCACTGTGTGAAATAGTCTACACAGGCCATTCTATCTTTCTGTGCCACTATCTGTCATGTTAATTATTGGGGGAAGACAAGGGAATGTATATGGAAGATGTCGGCAAAGCATATTTTTTGCCTGCTAACAAGTGTGAGCAGAGTCTGAGAAAAATTTCAGGCAACACAGGCACAGCTCCCTGGACAAACTGCTCAAGGTTGCTAGGGAAATTAACTGAAAACAACACAGACATGAACTTGCCTTCATTGGGTGACTAGGTTATTTTAAATCTCTCAGGAGATTCCATTGCACTTACATGTAGTGTGATAAGACATGTTCAGTGATAACTCTGAGAGCTGTCGTGTCTGGAATATACTTCTCTTTCCTTCCCAGTTCGAGGTTTGTGGTGCTTGTGACCTTCACTAGAGTTCTGCACTGCAGGCAGCAAAGGGGAGAAACAAGGCTGAGACACAGTGAGTTTTCCTTAACAACAGAAGGAGATTCATCACAGACTGCAGCTTCCAAAAAGAAGATGTCTACTTAGCAATTCTGGCCTTCCTGGAAACAGAAATTAATATGCCATATGAATTACACCTCTGCTGAGGGGACTTCTTCTGACAGACAAGTTGCTGAGTGAAAAACACAACAAGTTAAATGGAAAACCTGACCAGAACAAAGAACACAAAAGCCAAGACCACTGCATTCAGATCATTGACTAAATACAGCCACAAAAGGAATCACAAATGGCAAAGACATAAGCAGCAGTGGTTTATGTGTACCTCACATGGATGAGCTATAGGATAGCAGCGGAGGCAAAACCAAAGAGAATTTCAAAACAGTGACAGACAACCAATATAACCTAGTCTGAACCACTGTCAGGATAAACCAGAAAAAGCCTCAGCCATCTGCTGATAGATGTCAAGAACATAATGAGAGGTGAATTGCCCGAATACTCAACAGAGGAAATACAAGCTACAAGAGAAAAACAAGATGTCACTCACAGTATTCCCAGCAAAACCATGTTGCAAGTTCATTTAAAAGAAACCTCTGTCATTTAATCCTATATCCCTCAGCATGCTTAGTTATTGAGGATGCCTCCAGCAGGCAGTATCTAGTAGCCTAGGTTAACTACAAGTTTTTCCAAAACAGAGGCCATGGTAGGCAATCCAATCCATACGCATCCTTAACTAACTCAGTTTTCTTTCCACACTGCTGAACTTTCAACATGTACTGAATTTAAGTTCTGCAATAAATCACAGCAATTAAAATAGTTAACAGTTGCGTTTACATGAGAACAAGAATTTTGCGATAATTATTCTGAAAGTTGGAAGTGGAACCAAGCAATCTGTCTAATTAGCTTTAAACTTACTCCTGCTTTTTAGAATCAGATTGGAAAGGATTTGAAGGTTTTGAATTTCAGAAAGTGTTGCTCAAACACTTAAGCTTTAACACCAGTCTGGAAGTTCAATATGTGTCACAAACCACTGTAATAATAATGATGATGATAATAAAACTTTGATAGCAGCCATCTGCCCATTCCAGACAGTTGAATCATTTCCAGTGCTCCCTGAGAGCCAGTACTGACATAGATTTTTATACACTATATCACAGACAGTATATGGCAGGGTCTGCAGTCAAGACCTTTCTGTAATGACGTCAAAGAGGTTGTGCAGCCAGCTTTTAAAATCACTGCAGGCTTGTCCTAATGACATTAGGATATAACAAACGAGGAAAGGAAGATATGTATATCATTGTTACAATAACAAGCAAGGACAGAGATCTCTAGCTCTGGAGGCAGCACCTAGGTTATCCTCCATAGAGCTGATCTCCAAAGTTTGCATCAGTGAAGGGGGTGGGGTATGAATTCCATGATGAAGGGGCATAACTCAGCTGGAGGACTTTTTAGTGTGAAGTCTGGAAAAAAAGTAAAGGAAGAGGCATTGGAATTGTTAAGACAGAATTTAAACAAGAAAATGCAAAGAGAAAAGACTTTAGCAAGATGTTTCAGTTGGCACTTGCCAAGTGAAGAGTCAAGTTTACTGTTAAATACAGTCTATAACACACAGCAAAGGTGTTTCTGCAAAAGTAAACAAAAAAATCTCAAAATAAAATAATCAAACAGTATACTCAAAGAGCACTCATGGACTGCTGACAAAGATGCACAAGTCAGGTTTTTCTCAGCTCTGGTTGTAACCTACATACAGTCATATGTTTGGGTGACCACATCTGAGCTGGAGCTTTGCTGGTACATAAAGGAGGGACGTGGTAGCCAGCTTTTTCCTTAGCATCCCCCATAAACCTGAAAGCTGCATCTCTTCTCTGGTACACCTGAATCTTTCAGCCCTGTGGATCAGCTGGGAAGCTCACATTAGGTATTTTAAAAAGGGATGCAAGAGGTACCTTTCTTAGCAAAGGAACAGGAGTCCAGTTGCAGGTTTTATAGGACTTAGTTTAAACCAGGACAGTTTTTTGGAAGGCTTTGATGGACAATTTTTTATTTTTGAAGTCTAAATTAATAAGTGGTTGACAGATTTCTGACAATAAGCACACCTATATGCTGTGACGGGTGAAAAATAACCAGAAAAACATACTGTATCTTTACCAGCACTTGTGAAACAGGGTGTAGATGAGTTCCTAGTACAAGCAGGTGCTCCATTCACTGCATGAAATATAATTTGTGGAAAGTTGCCATTTACACTCAGTAAATACTTCTATACATGCAAAGGATGTAAGAACTATTTGTATGAAATATTTTAATAGATCTGTGTTGTTTTCTTTACTTCTAAAATATCCTGTGATTTAGCCGTTCAGTCTGATAGCATAATGTGAGCATTCAGAGTTTCTTTATGTTATTTAATTTTTCCTTTATATTTTCACTTTGCTTAGCAGTGCTTGCAGCACTTCAGATATATCTCTCAGAATACATAACGTTTAGCATAATTAAGCTTATCTATAATTATAAAAATTAAAAAGCTAAAGTGTTACACCCTCTACCTTTAGTTTAATCTTATTTTCTGGAAACCATTAAAAAGACCACCAATGTATAAAATCATTTAAGCTTGACAATGTTTTCAGTCCTTGCTTGTAAATATATCTAAATATATCATAAAAGCACACTGTTAAAAGTATTTTAAAAGGGGGAATCTAACTTTTGGGGAAATCATCCCAGGGCAGATTGGCAGTGTGCAGTGGGGGTTGGCAGTTCCTCAATGGCTGGAGCTGTAGGGGAGCCCTGGTCCATGGAGCAGCCAGGGGCACAGTGGCAGATGGTACTGAAACAGGGTCCTGGGCTGTGACCAAAGCGGAGGAATCCCCTGGGGGGCGTGCAGGGGCAGTCAGGACCTCCAGGGCCTTGAGACAAATGCATTCTCTTTCATAGCTTTGATTTTATGGAAACCAGATTTGATAACAATTACATTGCATAGAGATTATTCTACCAAAGGGTAGAGCCTGTGCTAAGTAAAGCAGGTACTCTCACAGCGCTCTGCAAGCATTAAGAAACACCTAACACCAGTCAGATTGCAGAACAGCGTGGGAAAATTCAGGAAACTTAGACTGCTCACTGGCCATTTCTGTGGTTTGATCTACATTCTTCCTTGCTGGGGTCTCTACAGCAGTCTTGCATGTTTCCCCTGGATCATCCATAATAATAATGGTTTGATTTGTTACTTTTATCAAGTGTTGTGGCAACTTCTGATTTGCTGTATGGTAACAAGGTCACTGCCTGAGGGAAAGGTAACATAAAAAGACCTGCAAAAATCAGAAAAGAAATTAACTAACCCAAACGCACAACTTTTGTGGCATCAAACTTCTGCAAGTGCTTTCCTGTCTCCCTGTGGTTTAGTTATTACCAGCTGTTCCTCATCTGTGAAATCAGCTTATTTGAACACTTAGCCAGGCTGGTGTCAGCGTTGCAGGGTAGAAGACAAGTAGCAAAATGTCTTTCTTGTCTTGTTCTTTTTCTTTGTTTTTCCTGGTTTTAGTCATATGATGGGCTAAGGCAAGCAACTCAGGAAAGTCTTAAGCCCTCAGAGTCTGTACATTTTTGTAAGGCAGTAAACTTAGACTGATTTCTGACATAAACTACAGCAATGGCGATGCTTATAGTAAGCAAATAAACTGGTGGAAAATAGTATTAAAAATCAGGTAAAGATATAAATGCAAACTAAAAATATCAGACTTCAGGGTGAAGATTTGAATTGGTTTTAGTTCTGATGACAGATTATGCCAACATAAGAACTACTACCATTGCTGCATGAGGAAATGAAAAACAGCTGAGGATTGACAGCGTGCACTTGGTGTCACCTCTACAACAGGCCTGGGACAAAATCATAGCCTGGCATAACATGGACCAGGAAGCCTCCTGTTGCAGAGTTTATTCTGAACCTCTTCCAGCTCTTCACTGAACTCAATAAAGTGTCAAAAATGATGAGCAAATGCTTCCATTATGATACTTCTACCAATTCTCTTAAAAAAGGCTCACTTGATATTGGTCTCCAAGGACAGAGATAACTCAGCAATTGCAATGCAAAGGACTTACCCAACTACTTGGCTGCTGGAAGCAAAGCTTTACTATCAAGTTTCCCAGATGTTTCCACAGTGTGTCTGAAGCTTCTGCTATCACAACTGCCAGAGTTCTTTTCTCAAAGAAAAGAAGGAAAGGAAATGAAGGGATTAGGAATTCTGAACAGAGGAAACATCAGAACAGCAATATAAATACAGAAAGTGAATGGTGACTTTGCTGACCTAAGAAACATTAAAAAAAAAACCCAGCAGTATTACAGATTTCAACTATTTAATGTAACCTAATGTATTGATGTTGCATTTCTACTTTCAGTATTTTCACATGAAATACACCAGATTCATTGCACAGAAGCTGAAGACTGTCTCATGGGATATAGCAGATTGGAAATAGAGACCATATATAATTTTCAAAATTTCTGGGAGGCTTAAGGGGAAGAAAAATTTGATCTTTGGGATACCCCAAACTAAGCTTCATAAGGCTTATGCATTACTCAGAGATCAGTTTTTCCAACTTAGAGATAATTATTTGGATGTTTGACTAATCCAGTCTTTAAACACACACTGTTCATGTGGGCATAGACTGTTTGTATGGATCAGGAGGGGACTTAATTTCCCTTGAATCCAAGCTCACTAAAAAAGAATGTGTAAAAGTAGCTACAAGACTCTCAACCTTACAGCAGTGGAGAGGCCTGTTCAAGTGTTAATTCAGAGCTACCTTGAAAAACATCTATAGATTTTTAGGAGGGGGCAATTCAGGATTACAATCTGGAGAACAGGTGGTCTGAGAACACAGGACAGTATTTCACAGGGGTAACAACATTATTCTCATCTTGTGTTGAAAAAGTGAACAAGAGGGAGGAAACAATGTCTGGGTTCTACAGAGAAGACAGAGGCTGCTCTTGCTGTTCAAGCTACACATCAACAGGGCTGCACTGCTTTGAAAAAGGCATGCAATGTAACAAGATGTGTAACCAGAGTACAAGCACACGACAGCCTATCTTTCCAGGCCACTTAGATCCAGCAGTAGTCGTTTAGTGCTGGGCAAGAAAGAAGCAAGTCAAGTGAAGAATATAAAAAATGAACATAAGCAAAGAAATCATATTACATGAGAGAGGGCTGAAGAAAGTGGGATTGTTCCACCTAAAATAGAAAAAAACGGCCCAAAAAACTGAGAGAAGACGTGGCAAAAGCTTCAGTTATAAGAGAAGCTGTAAAAGGAAGAGGATTATTTTTTTTCATGGCTCTGGTTGATACATTTGAATGGCAAAAAAAAAAAAAAAAATTGGGAAAAATCATGAAGTAGCATATACCACTATTTGGGAAGTTCCCATGTATGGAGGTCTTTAAAGAACAAGTTAGACAATCTTGACAAGAGATGAGGGATGAAGCAATCTTTTCCTGGCTATCAGGTCATTTAGATCCTTCTGCTTTTATGATTTTATCATATCTAATAAGAGTCTCTGAAGGATGAATAGACAGGGTGGTGGGATAAGGTCATAACAGGATTTATCCCCAGTCACTCTGATGTTACTCACTACACTGGGTAGTTTGACGAAATGGTTCTCTTACCTAGACTCCTTTAGGCATTGGTTTGGAGCTGGTAGCATTGTCCTGACTGAATGAAACTGCAGCTCCCAACATGCAGTGGTTAGGGCTATTTTTTAGCATTGCAGTACTGGAATATATCATATAACATGAGAATAATTCATTTTCTCTTATCAAAGTCAATCTGTAACTCATCTTTATCTCTTCACCAGCTATATATAAATAGTTGGCTCTGGAAGTGCTTAAAAAAACATTGAACATATTGCCCCATATTATGAAAGAAACCAGATGTGTGCCAGCTCCTTCTCAACATTTTTACAAGAGAGGATCAGAATGGATATACAGCATGCTCCAGCCAGCTCTGCAAGATCACTACATCAGGGCCCCAGGCCATGTCATGAAGCACTCCTGAGCTTCAGTGAGGATATATGGCCTGCCTGGTGTAATGCATCAGACAGATGGCACCTTTGTCATTTAGACTGATGTTTCTGAAATCCTGGTCTTCTTATCATCTCTGATAAGTCTGTGGCAAAAATGTGCATTCATTCTTTGAAACTTTCTTATGCAAAACTCACCTAAAGTACCCCATTTTTTGAGGTATTATTTTTATGTTTCCTTTGGTTTAGGATTTTTCATATAATTTTGTTTACAAGTCAATTCAACTGTTTACTGGAAATTAAACAAAGATGAGAAAAAATACTGTATTACATACTATTACCAATACAGTTGTTGCATACCTTTTACTATGGACAAAAAAGTTTATACAGAAATATCCTTCATTGTAGGAAAACTTACATCACATGCATCAATATGAAAAAGGATAAAAACCTAGCTGTAAATATAATTTTATTTTCTCTTATAAAACAAAAGGGCTTCAGGGGGTTCTCTCTTGGTTAATTCTTTGACTTTATTATATCTTTCTTCCTTTCATAATATCCTAATTCTTCACCTAAGAAGAAAAACCACTAATTTCTAACTAGAAATAAAAATATTAATAACTTGGCCCCGTGTTTGCAAAGACAATAGGAATTTTCTAATGTTTTCTGGGGACTCATAGGCTGCTATGGTAAGGCTACATAAAACTGAATTTCACTATGGCGTTATTCAGATTAAAAGATTACATATTAATTTTCAAAACAGCTCATAGATGAAGTTTTGTGAAAAGAAAAATATGATTAAGAGGTTTGTTATCTGTATATTTGGTTTCCTGAAAGGCTACACACTGATTTTTTTTTCTCCCATCATAAGCAATCACTAATATGAAATATCCTTTTTAAAAAGCACATAATCAGATTATAAAACATTTTAAGTAGTTGCATTCTCTGTTTTTTATTAAGGTGCATTGATACAATAAAGATAAATTACCAATTTCTGGGGCTGAATTGTCAAGAGTAAAACCAAGGGGACATTCGTCCTTCAAAGGTAATATGAATTGTTGTCAGTTAATGGCAGATTTATGGGTTAATTTTTTAATATATAAAACTTTGCTGAATGAAGTGAACCATATGCTCTGTGTCATAATGGGAAGCATCAATTAAATCTTAGAGAATTGTAATTTCATTGATGTGCTGAAGTTTGTTGTAAGAGCTCATATTGTTCAGCTTAGATACAGCTGCACAGCATTTGGTAGTTCTGCTGGGGTTTGTTAATCTTGTGTCAGGGAAAAGAGGCCATTTTTCATTAACATTTTATAGACTGGTTAAACTTTGAATATTCTATGTCAGAACTAATTTAGCAAGCTCAGTACAGAGGAAGAAGGTTAGTTTGTGCTAGAAACTGAGGTTAACACTTAGGGAGCCTCAGAAGTCAGTACAGGGCTGGTAACAATTGGCAGGGGACTCTCAGAACTACCAAAATCTTCTTCTTACTAGTCCAGATCCCAGAGTCTGGGATCTGTTCACCCCTCCTCCCTCCTTCAGCCTCTAGCAGGAGCCTGAACCTAAGGGATCAAGTAGGTCTGGCAAGCAAACATCAAACAGCAAAGGAGCTGGTATCAGTGCCACCAAAGTAGCTAATTGGTCACTAGAAAAAAATGTGTAATTCCTGATTGGTTGGGTTTTTTTCATTGATTGTTTGCTCCACAGCAAAAGATAAAGACATCTCAGTCTCACTTAACATGCTTTTTACGCTTTCTTGTCACGCAGGTTCTGACTGTAAAAGGTACTGAAGACATTAGATGATAAATTAAATAATAATTGAATTAATGCCATGTTTTCACATCATGAATCTCCTTTTACATCTTCTCTTTATGTCCCTATTGTGATTGAAAATCATAACATAAACTGAGGCAACAGCAAGTGAATATGACCTTTGGAGTACCACAAATATAATATATAAAAAAAGCAAAGCAAACCAAATCAAACACGTTAATGAGGCCCTCCTGTATCTCAGGTGGCTGCTCTAGTAGTAAAGAGAGAAAAACACTGATTAGTTCATTCACTTTTTCTGCATCAGTCTCCTGTGCATTTCAACAGAGCATCACAAATAGTCTCTTGTCCTTTGGTCTCCCTCTGTGCATATCCTAAATATCTTTCCCCTACAGATTATACAGTCACCTGTCAGAGTGAACCCACTTCTGCTGTGGTCTTTCTATATACTGCTTGACACTTTGAAAGTGTTCTTTCCATCTAAGTAAAGACTCCAGTGAGCTTGAACAAGGTTGTATCAATAAGTATTAAAGGAATTTAACTGGTCCAGCTTCACAGTTTCTTGCAATTCTGAGTTGGTTTACTCTGTAAATTCAAAAGAAGTAAAATGACAGAGATTATTTCACATATTATTTTCAGCTGTATCACAACTTTTGGACAGAGTAGGGTTGAGAGAATTTGTTTGGCTTGACCTGCCTAAAGTTTAGTTCATTTGAGCTGACTCCAGTAGCAAGACAAGAGTAACTATGCAGATTAATGAAGACTGAGCCTATTATAACCTTTTTAAAAAATCTCTGGCTGACTGAGTTCACTTGATGAGACCGTTTTCCTGGAAAAGGGATGATGCAGTACTAGCAGATCAGGTAGCTTTTGAGAAAGTTCTTGAACTTACCAAAATCTAAGGCAGTTCTGATGTCAACTACAGTATATTCAGTAGTTGTGATGTGCAAATAGTTGAGAATCAGCAGATTCTGTTGAAATGAATGTTCTCTGTGACACACACACACACAATTTAAAAAATAATAATTAAAAAAACCAAATCAGTTCAATACATTTAGTATAGAAATCTCTAACGTTCTGGAAATTCTTTCAAAAGAAGAGGCCAGTGAATATGATTCTTGACTATATCCCAAAGAAACACTGTGCTTATTGGTAGCTGACTCATTCCACTGTGACTACCATAGCACTGATTCCAGAGTGTCATATGCAACTTCTGGTCCATGTTTTTAAGTGCACTATATGTGAATTTGCTACAGATAATGTAGCTGAAACCAAAACAGTCTGTTGGTATACTGTAGGAACAGTGAAATAAAAGTGTTTTTTTCATAAGCAGACAGATCTGATTGCTGGGTTAAAAATTACTTCAAATCCATTTAGTTACTCTGTTGGCCAACTTCTTCCTCCCCACCCAGCCAAGGAGTGATGCCAAGCTCTGGATAGATCGTTGGCAGACGTTTTCATGACATGATTGGCTTGAAAAGGCATGAGAGGAATTCCAGCACTGAGAATTCATCTGCAGGTGGAAGAGCACCATCTGGCATATGCAATGGCAGTCATCTCCATGCATTGGCATTTATAACCTGTTTTTCTGGCTCACAAAAAAATGTTGTGATCATAAGCATTTAGTGTAACACCCAATTACTTCATGCAAGCAACTCTATCAATACTTGCACAGGAATATGACTGAAGCTCTTGGTTTGTCTTTGAAGTAAATCGTAAGAAGTGGCAAATGCTTAATCAATTTATATTTTGTTCAGTTGGTGTCAGCATTCCTCAACAGAAAGAAAAAAGGTGCTTCAATTCCATCTCTCAATGAATGACTGTGAATACTTCCAAAACCACAAGAAGATGCATGGCTAGTAATCAGCAACAGCCTCTGCTCATTGTCATGGATGAGCGCGGAGTTGGACAGAAGTTGCTTGGTATTTTTTAATGCCTCTGTGTGCTGGCAAATGCCTCTCTAAGGATCTCCATTCCTAACAGGCAGTAAGGCATTTTAATGATTCCTGACTTTTATGAAATAAAGTTGTCATAGCAGTGATTAGACCAATAAGGAAGAAGACTCAGTCCTCTTACCCTGCTTCCACTGTCACAAATACCAAAACTTAATTCAGGTTTGACCTTCCTTCTTGCAAGAACACACTGCTGCTTCATGTCCAATTTGTTGTCCACTAGGACCCTCAGGTCTATTTTTTTGCAAAGCTGCATTCCAGCCACTCGGTCTCCAACCTACAGAGTTGCATGGAGTTTTTCCATCTAGATGAAGGACTTACATTTGCCTTTGTTGAATTTATCTTCAGATGCATCATTGGCATTTATTTTGTTGCCACAGCACAAGAAAATAACATTGATTCCTCTAGTTGCATAGTATTCCTTCTTAACTCAGAATTCCTGATTTCTGAAATTAACTTAAGAGTTTTTGAGTCATCTAGCAAGTTTAGGCTGAGTTGCATCTACAATCAGCACACTTTTGAAAGATGCTATGATGCTTCTTATTCAGACAAGCCTCAAACTCTCAGTACAGTACAAATTCCAAATTGGACATACACAATTTGGGAAGCTCTTACAAAACTGGTAAACATCTGACATCACTGATGTCAATTATAGCTCACTAGTACGCTAGACAAGATGCAGCAGTACAGGCAATATTCTTCCTTCAGCAAATAATGGATACAGGAATGGTTCAGATGCTTTGCTCATACAGAACTTTTGATCCCTGCAAGAATTCTTGGTGTGTGAACAGTTAAAGAACTCCCTGTTCAGCAGAAGTCTCAAGATCTTCACCATTCTTCAGGTACAGAGATGGGATAATGCTGGCCCTTACAGTTACCATATACAGGTGAAATAATGCTGGCAGCTCCTGACAGCCTCACAGTTGTCCAGAAAGTGTTTCAGGGTTTTGGTAACATGGAAAACTTTAGAAAGACTGATGATTAATACCTTGGACTTAGATTCCCAACAGCATGCAAAAATTCCTACCACAGGCTTCTGCATTAAATGACTGAAATAATGAAAGACAACTTTTCATCTAAAGTAATGTCAACATTTTCCTTTCACAACTGGTTACAATCTCAGTAGTCTAACTATTGAATGTCCAAGACTGTGTAAACAATTTGATGCCATAGCACAGTAGTGACAGAATGCATCTCAACTGATAACAATCATCCCAGAGCATTATTTGTTTCCACCTGTGTAGAAACACCCACCTGTTCAAACGTTTCAGACTCTCCAAGCCCTTGCTCCGGGTATTCTGAATGTTCTAAAGATTCTCTTCTTCATTCTCTCTCTCTTCATTTCCCTTCATTCAAGGGAAACAGCTTCTACTTTGATACTTGCAGAGAAGAGATTTTGCCATGGTCTTTTTGATTCTATCTGCTGTCATTTGACTGAAAAATCTGACTTTGTTGTGGGTTTTTTTTTCAGATATAGAAGTCAGCATCTTGAAATTCATATAAGGAATGATGATGGTCATCTTGTCTTGTGTGTCTTACTCCATGATGTTGATATACCTGTAAGGTTCTGGTATGTTGGCAGATTAAGATCATGCTTCCTCCTTCGCAAGGCAGCATTCATATTTCTTCAGCACAAGGCATCTTAGTACATGTTCAGGCTGACTCAGTGGTTAGGTCTATTTGTCTGCAATCACAAACATCAGAGATTGATTTAGAAAGACATTGCATTGATATGCTTTGTCTTGATTTTAGCTTTAAAACACTTAAGTTAAAAAGCTTAGCAACAAAGCACAGCTCAGCAATAAAGGCAATAATGCCTCCTAATTTTCATTTGTGAAAATTAAATCTCTGGACAATGAAAACTTGCGTAGGCAATCTTGCCTTCAGCAAGATTATGCTTTTTGTCTTATATAAAACAGGTCAAAAGTGATAGTATAATGGCAAGTATCTTGGCTATACAGCTGTTTTTGCCTGGGATTGCCTGTATGTCTTGCTCCAAGATAACACGAGTGTGCTCGTGATTAAGATTCCCACAATACTGGCTGACTTCAGTCACACTCCCCAGCACAACCCCACAAATGCCATTTCAAGTTTTAGATTAATTGCCATTCAGATCCCCTATGAAAGCTTTTTCCCAGAAACTTTACCATCTGTAGTCAAGCCAATGACCTCCTATTTCTAGAGCTCGTCCACGCACTTCCCATGATTGGGAAACTTAGTATTGTGTGCAGCTAGCAGGAAATGAGCCTAACTGTTACTACCATCTGTGTGACCAACAGCACAGAGACAGGCCCATCCTGTATTGTCACAACTGCTGCTGCCATGCAAAGAGAAAGTGGGAGGAACTGTGTCTTGGCTGCTCTCTCCACAGAGCGAGGTACAGCAGCCTGGGGGCACAGGGCTGTCTCCCCAACAAGGCCACCCAGCACACAGTCTAGGTTGCTCCCCAAGCCTCTGGCTCCTCTTTATTGAGGCTACAAGTTAGCTGGGCTTTTTGCAAAAGCAGCAGGACTTCTGCTTCTTTCCTGTCTCACTGGAGTGAAAACCAACAGAAAAAAAAGTAATTGTCCTGCAAAGCAGAAAAAAAAGTATTTCCAAAAGAGTAATGTACTACTGTTGGTTAAACCTTAATGGCCTTGGGTTTGTGGCAACTCACCAACAAAGCCTCAAAACCCAGCTGACATAGGAGTTGGTGGCACGCTTAGGGCCATACAGCCTACAAACCAAAGCCACTGTGTAGACAAAAGTCTAAAACCAGAAATCAGCCTTCCCTGTGAAGCTCTGTCAAAATGGGAGACTACAGTGAAGAAATTACTTGCCAGATTGCTATCCACCATCTCTGACTGTTGGGAGAGAAATAACCTCTGGGGCTCAGTCCTTGATTAGTCTCTAATTCCTAACACAATAGTAAGAGCAAAAGTTTCTAATATAGAAAAATAAATACCTGGTTGTAAGTCTAGACATATAGAAATCCCTAAAAGTTGTAGCCCTTTTTTGGTGTTATTTTTTTGTTTGTTGGTTGGTTCGGGTTTTTTTAGAGGAGTAGGAAGGACTGTTTTCATGTAATTTTGGCAAAAGCAAGAAGGTAAAGATGGAACTTATCTAGATTGATGGCCATTGACCATAATGCTTACTGTGCTTAATGTTCAACTTAAAACTGAAGAACTTAAAAAGGGAAGTAAGTGTTTGAAAACTTATGCTAATCTATTATTGAAGTAAGATTGAGCTAACAATGAACAATCTTCAACTCTTATAGGCATCTCAGTCCTTAAAAAGTCTTTCAAGTGAAAAGAAATTTAATTGTATTATGAAACAAAATGCACAGGAATTTGTTGTCACAATAAGAGAAGTTATTTCCCTCTAAATGAAAACACAGAGATCTAGAAATGATCCAGCAATGAAATTGTGTTATCTCTGATATGAAGTGCAATCCAACAGGAGACCCTTGGTATCATCTAGAACTATAATTAAATAAACAAAATAAATGAAGCATGAGAGATATCTGCTCTGACACAAAGTTCCAACAATAGACTGAAGTACAATTCACAGGAACAAATTCTTGGCTGCTAAAGAGTTATCAGCTTTGCAGCAGCTAAAATTTTATTTTACCTGTTTGCCATGGACTGTGACCTTAGTTCTTTCATTGCAACCTCTTACCCATCTCTGCATTAGTGATAATCATCTCCCCTCCCATAAAACATGGACCCTGTCTTCCGAGGATCATGAGACAGGGATCAAGGGATAGGTTGCAGTTGAAGGACAATAAAAAATAAAATAAAATAATAATAAAGGTTAAGGAAGCATTTGCAATAGGCCAAAACCAGAATTCCAAATACAAATTCTTCCAGATTATTCAGACTCCAGCCCCTGAATCATAAATCACATTCATGGTTTTGGCGCTGGCTCCTATGCAAACAATGTGGAAGCCTCTCTTCCAGTGAGGTTCAACTACTGTCAGAATCTTTAAGGAACAGTCTGTCACTTTCCTGAGAATGAGATGCATGATGAAACTTTCACCAAGGAACAGACGACCCACATTGCTCAAGATGAGGACTGTCCCAGAAGATGAGCATTTTTCTGATGAAAAAATCTCATCCAGAAGTTCGCCAAGTTGTTTGACTCATATAAAGCAGAACCTGAACCCTGGCCCTGACTTGGCCATTAAATGCAAATTCTGACCTATGTCTAAATCAGATCTCAATGCTTATCCCTGAATCTACCTTTATGCAAAACATTCATAATTTCTGGTTAATATTGGGAACATAAGCTGTGCTATTTCTTTCTCTTGTGCATAAACTAACATTATTTGTTAATAAGGAGGATGGGAAGAAGAGTGAAAAATGTGTTCTGGTTATAAATAGAATTCCTTAATTGCTCAACCTGCTGTAATTAACCCATTGCACAATTACAGTTGTCAGTTCTTCACTGTAAAGAATCCTTCTTAACTGCTACTTCAGAACGATGATTTAGACAACGCAGCACTAACAATTTCCATGTGCAGCAAAACACAACCAATTATAATCAACACTGGCAAATTCTAATTTGACATTAGATATAATTAACTACATGAGAAATTACCCCGATAATAATATTCAAAAGGAAGCAATGGCATCTTCAGTAACTCATGCTCAGTATTATGTGCAGTCAGAAAATTCCTGTTGGCTCAATGGCTCAGTACCGGACACAGAGGTCAAAAGTACAGCAACCAGACCACAGAGCCTTGGGCTGTTTTGAGTAGCCCAGGTGTCTGTGGTACTAAATTCTTGCAAGTGAAGACTCTTCTTCTCTCTCCTACTGCTGCAGAGCTTGTGAGGATTCAGAAGAGGGAGCTGAATTCTAGAGGCAGACTGAGGAGAGCCTATGGCACAAAACATACCTTTCATTCTGGTCTTCCAAGTGCTTGATACAGGAAAGAGAGGTGAATTCAAGTATGCTCTTGAAGTGTTGACAGCCTTTCAGTTTAACATCAGAAAATTATTTTTCTTCTAATTTTGAAAATTCTACTCAAATTTAAAGGCTATCTTCTCTCTTGCTTTACTTCTGACACAATGGTTTAGCCTCTCTGCCTGAGGATATGGTCACTCAAAGGTAGCTTGTTATAGCAGCTTAATGAATGACAGCTTCCTGGCCTAGCTCAGTAAATGATGGAACTGATTTTGTGGTGGCAAATAGCCTCTTTATCCAGGTCTTCTCCTTGTTGCAATCTTTGCTGTCCTTAATACATCAACAGTGGGTCAGAGGTCTCATTTTAGTAAAAAAATGTAGGAAATAGGAACTGTTAAATCACCTTGCTAAGCTTTGAAAACACAGAAAACCCTAATCAAAGCTAATTAATATTTTTGTAGTTCTCAGGATATCTTGGGCAAAACCAGAAGATGAACAACTGCATTAGACCAGGCAACGAGGAGTGAAGGAGAAAGGATGTAACTGTCAGTATTGAAATCTGATATGCCAAATTTTTCAATTGTCATTGCTTCAAAGAGTTGAGTGTGACAAAGAAAATCAGTCCCACATGGGAAGTCTGGTGACAGTGCAAAGACACAGAAAGCTTTCTGAATTTCATAAAATATATTGTAGTTCTTGGCATGCTCCGTTTTCATATATAATTGATGATAGTCTTCTTCACACTTGCATTTTGTGGCTTGCAAAACATTACCAGAAACCTTTAGAACCAAATCCTAGCCCCAAGGATGTTAACTGAAGTTTAGCCATTCAGTTTAAGGGAGCCAGAGTTCATATTTATAATCTTCTCATTTTCTGTTATCGTGCATTCTTTTTCAAACTTTCCCCTTTCCATTTAGAAAGCACTCTTAGGATAACAAAGCAAACATCCAGTGGATATAGTAACCTTGCAACAAATGAGCCTCCTTTTCTAAAAGCAATCCAGACCACTAAATTTTTCATCAATTAGTATTTCTCAGAAAGCTACTGATTAGCCTCCCAGCTGTTTCCAACACTTCAGTCTGAAACAGCCCAATAACTACAAAAACAACTTTCAACATTTTTAAAAGCTGATGGCTCACAGCTTCTAATTTTTATGCAGGCAAAGCTGAGCAGAAAGAAAACAATAAAAAAAGAGTAAGGAAAGCAAGGACAAGCTGCATGAGGAACCACTTCAGAAACCACAGATGAGGACAAATAAAAATTAAAATTAATCTTCTGTAAAACTGTGCCCATCACTTCATGACAAGGGCTTGTTTTTTTACTGGCAGTCCTAACCTTTCTAAGGTTAAAGTACCGTCAGATAGTACCATACATATATGTGCTTATGATATCTTCAGTATTATTACTGCAGATAAAAAAAAATAATATGTAATCTGAAAAGGATTTTCAACTCATGTTAATTCACTGGTAGGTAGACACACGTTTCTGTAGGAATATATGTAGTGAAACAAAACACTGACATAAACTTTTAAAAGAAAAGGTGACACCACATTACTCCTATAAAATGAAATATCTACATTAACTTTACTCACAAATTCATTGTTCTAGTTCAGAGCTGAGGAAAAAATGCATCACAGACCTGCTCATTTTCTGATCCAAATGTGAGGCTCATTTCCATGACCTTGTCTTCATAAACTAATACATAGCAACATGCATATTTAAAATAACAAATTAACAGGACACTTCACTGCACACACTTACATCCCTGGGGAGAAGATGAGAGAACAAACAACATGTGACAGATGTTAATCACATAGCTTAATGCACTATTGGAAGTGGGTCAACAATAGCAAAGAAGAGCACCCCATTGGAACCTTAACAAGATGGAATGGAATTAGAAATAAATTATAAAGACATATAATAGAACTTAAATATGAATAATGAATTTGTTTTGTTTCTTTTATATGAAGAAGTTAGCTTTTAACATGGATATTATGTGAAATGTAGCCTCTCTTATCTAACCAGCTAACATCAGAATCAATATTTATCTTTGGAGATAGCAATTAACTAGACCTACTGCACATGGAGATGTGCTTAAGATCAATCAGACAGGGAAAGTGAGTAAGAGCTTAATTGATCTTCTTAATTGCATTTTTCATACAAATACCCTCTGTATGGTAATTTTCAAAGAGATATAGAACATAACCAGGCACTATCTTTTCACAAGATAAGGAAGACTTTCACAAAGATAAATCTACTTTTTTATAAGATGATTTACATTTAGTTTGCTTCTAACCTCTGTTCAGTACCTGAAATTAATATGAATTGCAAGAGCTCAGAACTCATCTTAATGACTTTTTTTTTTTTTTAAATTAAGAAAGGGGTGAACTTATTAGTAAATAATTGAATTAAGATACCAGATACAGAGATTCATACTTATTCACCCACAAAAGATGCTATAAGCAACTGAAACCCTCAGCAAAGGCATTAACAACAATGGATGGTAGGAAAGATTTTAAGGATTTTGGTCACAGTAGGACTTTTCACTCTTAGCAATCTCATTTCTGTCCTTTCAGCTACAGCCTTTGAGAAAACTATGACTTTTGTTTCTTCAGTTGACAACAGTTTTAATTTCAGTTAGCATTCCTGATTCAGGGACACTGTTTTGTGTTGCCTTTTTGCAGTGAATATAAAGCTCCAGTTGCATATAGCATTTTCTTTTATCCATTTTTATTTCCTTAAATATAAGTTAATTGAGAAAGAACTGCTTTTATGTATTAAACTAATGCCCAGACTAACATGGCCATGATTTTGACTAGGGCCTCAGATTACTGTAATTAAAATAAGAAACAACAGTAAGACCTTTGGAAGTGCCCTTCCTTTTGTAATCTGTCCTAAAGGGGACTATACAACTTAGAATGACATTTTATACTGCATTTCTGTAGAAACAGAAAAAAAGAAAAATATATAATATTGACAGAAGCACTAGCCTTCTAAACAAATTTTGGTTTGGCTGCAATTTCTCTCAGTGTCTACAGCATAAACATTACAAGACAGAGTAAATAAATTAATGCAAATTTTGACTGAAAGAAATAACAACAGCTCCAAGCCTCTCTAAACAAAATAGCAAAAATGTGATAACCAGGTCTAATTGCAAGATCACAATAGAAAACAGCAATTTAAATGTTTCAATTCAATAAGAAAATATAAAAAGTGTTCAACTTCAGAAATTAGGACTGAATTTTATAAACCCTTTTATTTGGACAATTGATTAATTGGAGACTTTTAAGAAAGAATCAGCTTTTCCATCATCTTACATCCCTTTAATTTGTAGATAAACCTCTGTGATTAAAGTACAAGACAGACAATGCACGTAAAAGTAGAGTTTATTCTATTGCTGATTCTTGTTTCAGTGAAAAGTATGACTATTTGCAATCACATATTCAATTTTATTTTTTTTTTTCAGGCAGCGATTTCTACAGCAATAGGGCACATGCTGTTGTTTTTCTCTATGCACTTAAAATCCCATAGTTTAGGAATAATCTAACATACTCATATCGAAATACCAGTAACATAAAATTGAGAGGATCACCTCATCAAGGGGCCATTTAAGGCCAAGACACCTACAGAGGTCATGGGGTCCCATATTCTGCTCAAAACACTGTTTTGGTATCACTGTTTACTCAGGTTTCTGAAGGCCTTGCCCACAACCTCTCTGGGAAGCCTGGCCCAAAGCTCAGCCAACCTCACTGCAAATTCCTTCTTTTTTTCCTTTAAGTCAAAGTTTGCCTTTTATTTTGTATCAGAGTTTTGGATTAGATTGAAAATACTCATATTTGTCTTTGTAACTCTTGAGAAAAATGTCAAAAAACAAAATGTGCTGGAATTCAAGAGGGATTATAAATATGCAGAGAGATGAGATAGGGACTATCTTGAGCTTTGACTATCATATGTCAGAAGTTATTTTCTAGCGTGTTTGAAATATGCTACCTCTCCATTTTTTTAGTCCCGGATTGAGATGAGGAAGGTGTTAGAATGTTGGAACAGCTTAGGTTGTTTAATTGTAATACTCTATGGGGTTTCCAAAGGGAGAGAAAGCATACACTAGCAATGTGCCTAAACCCAAAACCTCACATCCTAACAGGCCAAATTCTGGAGGGTAGGTATGAAATTTAAAACAAATTTTGTATCCAAGCATAGCACTGACACTGTAGACTTAAAAGAGAAAGATTTTTAATGTTTCACATGCCAAGTCCCTCATCTGCCAGTATCAGAGTGGATAGAAGCTGTCAAGGGCCAATCTTAGCAGTGGTGGGTTATTAAATTACTGTAGTTCAAAACTTAAAATATTATTTACCTCTCTTGAGGTTCTATCAGAAGGTGCTTAGAATGTTTGGGTTGGCACTCACTTGTTCTGCTTATATTCACCCAAGTATGTGAATATGAGACAGAATACAGCTCCCAAGCAAACTTCACTGAATAAAAATCCCTGAAGAGATTGTCACTGGCTCCAACACTTGCAGCTACATTAAAAAGCACATATTCATTACTTTATCAGGTTAATCACATAAATTGCTTTCTTTACAAAAGAGAAGTCCTGTGCGTGACAAACTGTGATTATAAACACACTAGTCGAGCAATTTGGAGGAAGGAGATGTAACAGTGAGAGAAACATTCCAAAAGAAGATAGTAGACCCCATCTTCATCTAAATTAAATGCAAAAAAAGCATTACCTAGTAAGAAATATCTTCAATTGCTATTTCACTCAATGCTAAACAAGGAATTTACGATGAAATTGAGTAGTTCTAGAAGATAAAAAATATTTTTACTGATTCAAATATCTCTACCAGTAAAGATAGTATCCTCTGTCTTTATTACTCTGGCACTCCTACGAGTGCTGTTGGTTCAGCTCTTCAGTAAGAGGTTTTCTGTCAACAGTTCCAAGCAGTTAAAGAAACACTGCTCAGAAAAGCAATAGTAATAGACGCTGGAGTTAAAAACATGACTGTGAGACTGCAACATGGAAGTAAACTAGAAAACAACCTCAATACAATACGTCTGAGGTGAGAGAAGGTGATTTATTCATAGGTCTTGACTGCCTGTTTGCAAAAAAGAAATAATGGTGGGAGGGAATTGATGAAGCAGGGGGCAAACTGAGCTGGGAATCATGAACTTGATTGAAAAGGCAAATAGCAGTTTTGCTTGAGCACATTCGAATCTCTTCTATTCTGAAAACAGCAAAATTTGTGGAACCAAGGAAAATATGTTTTTATTGATCTTGCCAATTCATAAGAACCCATGAGAACCACAGCTTCTCATTTTACATATTACCAGAAAATATTTCTACCATACCTTAAGCATTTGCCTTTTGCCTCAAATTATCATTTACATTTACCTTCCTTATTCCCTCTGAACTGACTTTGTTGGGTGCTGTAATTCTCCTACCATTGTATTATATGATCCTCTTCTTATTATATATGAAAATATTTGTTCTTAAGAATTGTTTTCCACTTCCCCCTCAAAAATAGAAAAATCAAATAGATAAAACTGCTGTAGCTTTAAAAAAAACCCTAGCTCAAGTACTGAAAATGTAAGTAACTTGTACAAAAAAATCATCGGTTGTGCCTGCACATTAATGGTTGTCTGGAGTTTTCAAAAGGAGGAACCAGTATACACTTTATAAATACACTTTCAAATGAAAAGGAAAAAAAAAATCCTATCACAGTACCTGGCTGGAGTACCATGACATCAATGAATGCATACAAATGTATTTAGATAGCCTACAGATTACGGCACTAGTCCAGGCTTTTGAAAGTTGCAAAGTTAGCCATTTGACATATTACAAGCCCTTCTGTAGAGCCACTAGGCTTTCATCTTTATTCTTAGTACCTCTGCAGCTTAGTACTTCTGGTAGGCTAAGACAACAGGATTTTGGACAGAAAGATAGGAGAATGTTGGAGAAGTCCCATGCTATCTATTTGTCTGACATTAAAGAAGGTTGTCTAGTTTCCATTGCCAGAAAATGAAGTTTTCATAGCATTCTTCATGAATCAAAACACTGTGGAAACACAGAGAAAGATTCCAGAAAAATAGACAACTGGATCCCATCAGACTTATGATCAACTCCATCAAACTGATTGCTTTCTCTTGATTTTGGTTTCTCCAAAAAGATTTGAGTATTTTTTCTATTTCATCCACTATATGCTCTGAGGACAGAAGCTCCTCTACAGCATCCAAAGCACTTCACAGTGTATCATTTCAGACCTGTAAAATCCATGTAGGTGTCTAAATTAACTTAACCTTGATTCTAGCCCTTGATCCATGTCACTGAGACAAGAGTCTGCACATACATGCTGCATACTCATAGGAGATGATCTTCAATATATTATCCAAATTTTGTATGGCCTTTCCTTCATCCAGCTCCTCATATGTCCTTTCCAGAAAGATAACAGCAATTCTGTGACCTAAAATTGCATATTGGTGAAACATCTGGAAGTCTCTGGAAATCCTGAAGAGAGCTGTCCCCGCCAAGTGTGGTATGGCACCAACTGAAGAGCATTGACTTGCCTGTGATACCCTGAAATTTCAGTTTAATCCAAACCTGCAGAGTCCTTATTCAGTTTCCATAGCTGAGTATAACCTTTGCTCAGCCGAAAACTAGCATAATTCTAATGTTTTCTAAAAGATATTTGATCTAGACCTGGGCTCTTTGAACTTTAGAAGAGCTACCACTGAAATATACAGAAGGCTTCTAAAGAAAACAATTTATGATTTGGCTTTACATATTTAATGAACTCAATGAAGAAAAATTATACAATACCACTTTAAACTGTACAATTTGGGCAACTCTAGTGCTGACATTTTACCATATCTTCTGTTGAGAGATTTTACTGACAACCTCCATGAAGAAACCAAATGACTGAGATAAGAATCACATAACTGAAAGGCAAATGTCTAGACTTGGCCACAATTTGTTTTATTTTAGTATAGTTAGTACATTATTCCTTGTAAGTATCTTTTGAGTTCTCACAGCTCTCAGATTTTTATCACCCTAGTTACTGAACATTCAAGAGATACATAAGGCTTGTAAAAACTGATAATGATCAGAACAAAAAAATAATCCTGGGAGAAAAATAAGTTAATGATCTACAGACACTATATGATACTATTGATTAATATAATTTTGTTCATACACTAGTATTCATCAAATATGTAACTATTGCACAGTCAGGAAATGGCAGTTTTATTTTTATATCTATGATACCTTTTGTAAGGGGATCCAAAGCTCTTCTCCCTCACAACTCACAATTCATTACATGAATCCCAACAGGAGACACATATGATGCTAAGCTAGCGACGCTGAGCAAAGTGTCCTTCCCCTCCTTTTCAGATATAAAATACTTGCTCCCCTCCATTTTCTGTACCTGCTGGTATGAAATACACTAGACATTTTTCAATCCATCCAGAAGTAGTAACTCTTCCTTTGGATATTAGAGATGGAGATGGAGTTTGTGCACCTTGGACTCTCTTGGAAGAGTTAGATGTCTGAGGCTTTTTGAGTAAATCCCTCTGTGAACTTGTGTCTGAATGCGAAACTGTACTGAAGATAAGACTGCAAATAAACAGCTTGAAACTTTTGGCACCAGCAATGGCAAAGTCTGTTTAGTACAGGCTTTTGAAGACAAGAAGGGTTCTTCATATAGGGCTTTTCATCAAATTTTCTAACCATTATGTGCAAAGCAAAACCATTAAACCTGTTTTGTAGACAAATGCTAGAAGGTTCCAGCTTTCACCTATGTATATTTCTGACATAATTTATTGAAGTGGAAGTCATCAAGGATGAAAGGGGTGTAATTAATTTTATTAAAAGTCTAATAAAGTTATGACCACATGTTTAGTAAAGCTCAGATGGCCTAATGGCAATAAAATAAAAATGTTCTGTGATTGAAACGCTCTGCTATAATTTTAAGAACACCAAAGTACAGAAATATGAGATGTATCTCCCACAGCTGCAGGAACTCAGTTATATTATACATGTGACTACACTGTGCCTTGGACAGGGCAGCACAACTCCCACTGAAGCCAACTGTGCTACATTTTCATTCTCTGTGTGTGATAGGTCAGATTCTTGACTGATATAAATCAACCAATCCCATTAAAGTCAGTGACAAGCTGGACTGATTTACACCAACTGAATATTTGGTCTGATCTCTTTCCTGTCTTGCAGTAACTGTGTGACTGACTTATAAGGGCTCTTGGAAACCAATTGCCTTTATGCCTTTAGCTTCTCGGCACACTGCAGTAATGAGGTCACATTGTCCTTTTGCCCATGAAGGTAATGGGGCAACATGTCTTCTTGAAAGGGAAAGACATGTTATTTGTGGCCCAGGTCTCCGTTCAGAGCCAACAGAGGGCCCATTCACCCGTGGCAGTGGTAGAGGCGGTGCTAAGGCTCTCTAGATCTAAAGAAACAGGACTAGAAACCACATCTCACCCTCTGCCTGAAAGTCTTCAACTTAGGTGACTAACTCCAGTCTGCAAGCCCTGCCTACATTCTTACTAGAACCTTGTAAAGGAAAATAAAGAAAAACCCAGATCTGGTAGGTCCTACAGTGGTAAACTTAATAGGATAGAAGTTCCTCATGGAAGACCAAAGGTGCTATAAGACTAAGTGAATAAGCATATGATATACTACATATTCTCTACAACTGTTTTTCTGGTATTCAGGCAAAAAAATCCTTGCAAGAAAAGTGAAGCTATCTTTACCTTTTACAGTTTGCAGCTCCATAAATACAGGGCAGGGCCATTTGTCATGCACAAGCTGTTTTGGGTAATGAATCATTAATTGAAAAAGTAAACACAACATTATAAGAATGCTGGAAATGTTTTTGTTCGTGTTCAGCATCCTTTGGGAATTTCTTGTACTTGGCTCAAGATTGCATCTCAGGAAGATTTTTTTTTCCCCCCTTCAAAAAAGCTGGAAAAAAACAGTAATTTATTTTGAAAGCTGCAAATATTTTATAATATAGCTACCAGAAAGGAAAATGTTGTCCCTTTTCCTTCTTTCTTATTTGTTTTGACATAAAGAGCCAACAGCAGTATCAGCATGAAAATTGCAACTGTAATAAATTACATGTGCCTCAGCATGAGTCATTGCCATTTACGATGTTTAATGGGAGCTAACTGTCCTTTGACATCACACTGGAATGAAGGTGATGCTGAGGGAATTGCACTGTAAATGTGAACACCCAAAGACTGCTAGTGTGGCATGCACTATACTTCTAAAGCAGTCAGTTTTTGTTGTTAAATCAGTTTTACACAAAAGAGACAGACTTGTTCATCATCAGTCACCTTTGTGTGGTCTGTTGCTACAAACGTGATTTTACATGTGTAACAGAACTATTTGTTAGAAAAAGTATTCATGATGTAACCAAGATCTGTACAGTCAAGAGCATGATGACGTTCTACAGAGGCATCTTCCATTGGCAAAGGTCATCCTGTTCTTTCCCCCCAGCAGTCCTCAATGTTTCTTTGCCTGCCCCCAAGGTATGTGTTTGCATATGTATTGTGATAGACTAAAGCATGACACCAGCTATCTCTGCTCTTGACATAACCCTTGCCTCTTGCCAACAAAAGCTTCTGAGCTGTGGTATTAAAGGTTATATAGGGAGGTAAAGAAAAACAGAGTGGAAATTAAGTCCAGCCATCTTCCTCAAAACTTGTCACACATTTTTAAGTAATACTTTTTATCTTTTCATAAGAGGTTATTTGAAGAGAAGGGCACAAAGACGAGAGAGGAGAGAGAAACGGAAGGATTGTTTTGGTTTTGTGTACATTGTATAATCAATCTTTCTCTTTTAGCTTGCAGAGCAACATTCTTTGTAACTTTGATGCAGCATCCAGCTCAAAGTCCCAGCTAAGACCGAAGGAAAAGTCTTAACCATTTCAGTAGGGCTGCAGCCTCCCTTTTCAGTGAGGACAAACTCTAACCTTGTCTTTTCTTTCCTAGACCAGGAAGAATCAGTTAATTTTAATTCTGAACTAAACTTGTTGGCAAAACTATTAAATCTGTGAATGAATGTACAAAGGTAGGATTTCGACTACACATTCAGGTCAGTTTTCCGATCTGCAAAACTCACCATGAGACAGAGATGCATGTGCACAGTGACCTTTTTTCACACTATATACAGGTGAAAATCAAAAGTCATAATAACCCAAATACGATTGAAGTGCCAAAATTTTCCAGTGCACAGAAGCCAGAGGGAAGGGTGCAGGATGCTGTGGAGAGAGGCAGAGGATGGTTAATGTGGGGCATTTGCTTCAGTGGAGCATAGGGCTAGCTGGGAAGAGTGTAAAAAATATGTAAAGATATCATTAATATCTGTGCCAAGAAAAATCGATTTTGAAATGATGTAGTTCTTGACAACTAAAATTTTGGGGGTTAATCCATATTGAACAGTATGCAAAATATGTTTTAAAAAGAAAGACAAGATGGAAAAATTCAAGCAGCTACCATGAAGCCTTCCCAAGAAATTTAGGCATATTGAAAGTGTGGGTTATCAGTTTGTCTTTGTATTTAAATTCCTTATGTCTCTGAATTCATTATTTACAGTTAAACATGGTATTTCATATTGAAAGGAAGGTGATTTTACATATCAAAAAGCAACACAACAAAAGTTGTCTTCTTTATCTTCTTCATCATCTTCTTCTTTTTTCATAAAACCAGTAAAGATAAATCAGATACTTAAAAATTAATATTTCTACTAATTCCAATGCATCAGTAGTTCATTTGAAATCAAGAAGTACTATAGGTCTACTTAATAATATCTAAGTACTAATGAAGGATCAAGGCTTTATCTTTTTTAAGATCTGAGATCAAAAGTACTTACTGTAAAATATCTTCCCCTTTTCATTTGGAAATGTGACAAGTGTACTAAAAAAATCAATCTGAAGTTATTCATATCCACTTACAAATCATATTGCATCTTTTTAGCATGATAGACTAATCAGGTATAGTAATTTTTAAATATCTGTCAACATTTCCTTTGTTGAAAGATTTTGAGCACTTTACTTTCTCAAGGAGTGGGATAGTTTGCAAAATATGTTTTAGAAACAATTTTGGGGTTTACTAAGAAGTCTAATTAGAGCAGCTACAGAGAAAAAAGAATACCCTCTTACAATTCATTATGCTGTTATTCCTCTTTTTGTAAAGTTTTAAAAGTTAAAATTTTAACCTCCATGCTGAAGTTTTAAATTTCATTACCGGTACATGTAAACTTTTATCACACTGAAAAATATTCACTTTCTGTATGGCAATACCACAAGTAACCTTAAGCACAAAACTGTGCTTAGTTAAGAAACTAATGTCTGTAGCTCTGAAACCAGCAAATCATATACTAAATTTCCATTTAGCAAAAATGCATTGCAATTTTGTTGTTCCTAATAAAAGTATGCTGCTGAGTTAGGTTAATTTTTATGCTGAGTGGAAATTAGCAAAAACTGGAACCATGCTGATTTTTGTAAAACCTCAGTATGGGGGATAGTATTCTCTAAAAATTGAAGGAATATACTGTGTTGTCTTGAGTAACTGTCTATATCTTACTATATAACCTCACAAATCTTCATGTTATCTGTCATCAGCAAAGTGTCACCTTATTTTAAATAAACACAGGGGGGTTTTGGACAGAACAGGCATGGTACTTTACAGTTTTCCATTCTGAAGAGACCTCTGGAGGAAAATTCCTTAGACATTTTTAATTTTATCAGTCTTTTATTTTCTTACAGATACTTGCATGCTTTAGGTAAATATTAATGCAATTAGCTGTATTATTAGAGTCTGTCATTTAACATAGGCCAAAATCTACAGGCCTGCTTCATTATGTAAAATTTGCACAGTTGCTTAGTTTATAAAAATATTGTATCCAAACCAGTATCTGCAACCAGGCACAGGCAAACCAGACACTGAAGTGTGATGTTGTGTTTCTAGGTTTTGGAAAGACCTGAGTACATGGTGTCTGACGAGAAAAGCAGAGCTAAATGATTTTTCCACAGAAGCACTAGTAACTGAAGCACTTTAAAAGTGCAGGCAACCCCTCCCTACATTTCTCCTGTTGTAGAGATATGACAGGTTGGTCTCATCTTTTAGCGATATCTGGTTCATCAGCATATAAAAGAATACTAACAGATAATGTCAGTTCAATTTTAAGAGTAAACACCAAAACTGGGAATACAATGAGAAATTCAAGTCTTTAACGTATCATTGAAAGAGAGGCAAAACACATGGAATAAGCAGTTGTGTATCACTTTATCTGTTAAAATATATTTAGTCAAACTGCTGCTGCCACTCTCATAACCTCCTCCTCAAATACCACAGATTCTTTCCTCTGATGTTTCTGATAGACACATCAGAAGGTTGCACAGAAGTTTAAAAGCAGTCCACAGATGGAAAGTATAACCTGAAATCCACATTAGGGTTGCCACTTCAGTGCTAACGATGGATGAATTTCAGTGGTAGGCACATGAAGCTTGTAAACAGCACTATCTGCTTCTCTGCATAAACAACCCAGTCACTGCACAAGATCTGCTTGAGGAGCAGATGCAGGAAGCTTCTTCAATGAAAACAAAAGTTGGAAATTTTGCATTATTGGTTCTTCGCATTCAGTATCACTACAGCAGGAACCAAGTAGCTAATGTTTGTAATCTCTGAGTGGTTTCTAGTCTTCAGAGTTAACTTCAGAATATTATTAAAGGGCAGTTCACAGTTCTTGGCAATGCACTGGCAGTATTTGTTTTCTGCAAAAAGGTTAATATCTGTTTGCCTTTCTCTTTGGTTGGTTTAGTGGGTGTTTGGGGGTTTTTTGAAAGAGTCTAAATTTTCCATAAAAAGTTACCTGAACAAGATTGGAAGCTGCATCACTCATACACTACTTCTTGAGTAAAAAAATACTGAAAGTTCAAGGTTTTGCAAAAATCTTCTAGTAAGAAATTCCTTCACAGGGATTACCTTCAATCTCTTGCTTAACACCCACTCCCAAGAACAATCTGACACATTGGATCTCTGCAGGGAACAAGGACCATCGACTCAGACACCATCTGGAGTACAAGTCCAAGTGACTCTGTTCACTAAGATATCCCACTGCTATGGAGCCATGCTATCAAAAATTTAATCTGATTTACCTTTCACTAGTATGTTCCTTGAGATTGTCAAAGGAGGAGATATCAGCTTCCCTTCAAATCCATGACAAGCCAGGAAAAGTTAATGGAATACTTCCCTTCCTGGGGCAGGGGGAAGTATTTGGGGTTACTTTTAGTTCAGAAACATATAGTTTCCGTAGATTGGACTCCAAAAATAGGAGGTAGCTGCAGCTGGCCTGATCCTTTGTTTCAGTTTGTCCCTGAAACAGAAAACCTATAACCAGTAACAGTAACAACAGGCATGCAATTTTTTTGAACAGGCACTGAGCACAGCACAACTATGCTGTGTTAAGGACTCATCAGAAAATTGCCTTCAAAACATGGAATAAAGAATGCACAAGCTTAATCACTAGGACCTATCAGCTCAGATGCAATGATGACCTTGCAGGTGTCTGACTAGACTAGTAGGGTTGGCTGAGATGAATTTCACAGAAATTCAGAATCTACTCTAAAACTGGTGAGGCTGTGAAGACTGAGTCTTCTCTTTCCTGACTTTTGTAGAAGCCTGGGCTAAAAAGATGCTTTCTCACTGCCATGTCAGAAGAAAACTTCTAGGTCTCTATCTGCAGAGTTGCACAGATGCCATAGTTTTTTTATTACAGCACCTCACTAATAGAAAGCTCTCCTCCTGCACTAAGCAAGCAACACACAAACTTGGTAAAGTACAGGAGACATTTATTTGCTCCTTTTATGACAATTGGAAGTTCTGGGAGTATAAATGTGCAGATTCTGTGCCTCAGTCAGCTAACAGTAAATGGAATTTCTGCCCTGGAATAAGCATTCAACACTTACAGGAACATAAGAATACAAAACAATGGCGAAGACATTTGAATTACTCCACAACAGTAAAAATAATTATGGAAAGTACCAGATTGGTTAAAATTTGGCAGCATTAAATTAATGTTGTTGTTTTAATTAGTTTCCTTCTCAGTTCATGAGTAGACTTCAGAAAGCTTTTATTCTGTTTAGACAGACAAAAATGTTTGCAAGAGCATTCTGCAAGAGCAGCATAACAAAAAAAAAAATGTGTTTTTTTTTTCTTAAAAAAAAGATGGTTTTGTTCATCTAGCTATAAACCAGCACATAAGTTTAAAAATAACTTAGGAAACTATGTCTTTCTGAACTGTGATTTTGCCAACACAAAGAAAGTGCTCATATATTTATCTATCACTACAGCCTGGTTATGGGAACTAGAAAAAGGAATGCAGTGATAGGAACATTAACCTTTAACAATGGTTGAGCTATAATCCATTCTTGTTCCAAGACTCCAGTTGCACAATGGCAATGGGTCTTTTTACGATAGTTTAAAATGTGTTTTCTGATAGCAGAGTTTATAGAATTAGCCTGAGATGATATCTTCTTCCACTACTTCTCAGGACCCTAGTAAGGCAGGGGAAATAATGCCTCTGCATAGGGAAAATTAGACTGGAGCCATCTCCATGACTATCAGGGAAACGAGTCAAACAACATTTTGTCAAGATTTCCACTGAGCAAGTCACCATTCCCTGCCATCTCCTTCCTAAACCTAAAGGCTCACTGCACAAGCACTTGGATCTGCACTGGTGGACTCATTGGGGCAGACAAGAACTTCAGATGTGTTTCCATGCAACGTCCCACCACACATTCCCCATTTGGTTCTTCATGGTCCTTGCTCTGAACACTTCCTGCAGATATCTCACTTCCTTTGCATCCTCTACCAAGGATTGATAGTAAGCTCTGATTATCCACCTCCTTGCTTCATACTGCCTACATACTACATACATGTTGCCACACATGGCAACATGAGGAATTTTGTAAAAATAATCTTCTGGAAGCATGCAAGAGAGTTTACATTAAGTTTACATTAAGAGGTACACAAACAGTACATTTTACATTGCTTGACCTCCAAAAGAGGGTATAAACTAATCTACTGTCTGAGTTTAATTTTCTAAAGTATTGAAGTGCTTAGTAGAGAGTTCAGTTTTTGGAGCTGTGTTCAAACCATTTGAACAATAAAAAGATACTTTTGTAAACTTTAAAACTGAAATATTTCAGATTTTTCTGACTCAAGCAGTTCACCAGGATTGACATGAATTTGTGAAAAATCTTTTGATCTCTTTGAGTCAGATATTGTGAGGGGGAAGACATTTTACAGGATTAACTAAGATTTAGGAAAGTAAATGTAAGAAGGTAATAAATTAAAAAGATACCTATGTTTTGATGTCTCTTTTTTCAAGTTCTCAATACTGATATATGCTAGTCCATATTTAAGTGCAAAAATATGTGAGAATCAGGCTGTGAGTCAGAAAAGATTTTTCTTCCCCTCGAAGACTATTAGGCAGCAGCAAAATTTTCAGTAAATTGCAACTCTCATTGTAGTAGCAGCACTTCATTCCTAAAAGGCTGAGTTGTACCTATATCAGAAGAAAAAGCCCTACTTATTGCAATGTGAAATAAATTCACTTATATAAAGTTAAATAAAAGAAATTACAGCAGTTATGCCAATTAAAATAATTCTTTGCATGTATGAGGACTTGCTTTCAAGAAAAATAAAGCAAATAGATTTGAATACATCTAAAGGTTTCACAGGTCTTATGACTGTATTTACATATTAATCTATATTTGAGGTTAATTACAAAACTTTAACACTTCTCACTCATAAGATTCAGCTAGGAAAACCTGACTGAGTTGTGTTCAAACTCATAGGGTTCAGCCATCTAGCATCTGAGTCAGCAAAATTGAATTCTGGTTTACAATTCAGCCTTGCAACATTGCCTGCCAGAACACCCTTATTCTTATGCCTAGTTTTATCTGAATAGTGAAGGGATGAGCTGCTTCTTTACCAAGATTACCAACATGGAGTTCAACACAGGAGAGCAGATGTGAAACCTACATTTATATTCTGGTTCAGAGCAGTGGTGCAGTTTTTGAGTTAAATTCCCTACAGGGTATTAATTCAATTCACAGAGTGATTTCACTACATATGGACTACATTCCTTCAGGAGGAATCTGAGCTGGATACTTTGCCCCAGATGCACACCAAATGTACTCTAACTCCTACCAGGGACCCAGGGCCTGGAGGAGATTGACACTGTGGACAGCTTCAAACCACATGGGTCCTGGGATTTCTCATTACAGGGGACCAGACTAAATCCAATGCAAAGCAATTCCTCCCTCAAAGCACACCAAGTGCTGATAGTGGCAGACCAGCACCATCTGCTTTGGTTAGCTCTTTGCTTCTATTGCAGCTAATGGCACCTCAGTACTGGCAGGCAGACTGGACAGTCGAACAGATACTAGGACAGATACAGCTACCACAAGAGCTAAACCACTGTGCACTGAAACATTCTGAGACTTGTGCATAGGGAGGAAGACAATAATGTTCCCAAGTTCAAATAACTTCTGCTCCCAATATTAAGTAGAAATTCCAATTTTGCATTTTAATGATGTATTAACAAGGTGTTCTTTGTCCTTGGTATAATTCCTGTGTATTTTCACCATATGTGACCATAATTCAGTTACAAGTCTTCCTGCCAAGCAATTAGTTTTATATTAGTTAGGAAACAGCATTTACTCAGTGCAGCTTCTGAAACAGCATTTGTATATTGCCCCATGTTCTATAGTTTTCGAGATCATCTAAAGACATCTTGTCTAGCCCATCATCCACTGACCGATTTGGCAGAGGAAAACCCATCACTAACTGACTTAGCTGCTCAGAAAAAACAACAACAACAACAACAAAACTGAGCTGCTTTCTGTATAAAATGTTTAGATGTTCTTTTTTCTTACAAGTAAAAAATTCTCTGCAACACAGCACCAACATGCTGGAGACTCCCAGAAGGTGTTCTTTGTCCTTGGTATAATTCCTGTGTATTTTCACCATATGTGACCATAATTCAGTTACAAGTCTTCCTGCCAAGCAATTAGTTTTATATTAGTTAGGAAACAGCATTTACTCAGTGCAGCTTCTGAAACAGCATTTGTATATTGCCCCATGTTCTATAGTTTTCGAGATCATCTAAAGACATCTTGTCTAGCCCATCATCCACTGACCGATTTGGCAGAGGAAAACCCATCACTAACTGACTTAGCTGCTCAGAAAAAACAACAACAACAACAACAAAACTGAGCTGCTTTCTGTATAAAATGTTTAGATGTTCTTTTTTCTTACAAGTAAAAAATTCTCTGCAACACAGCACCAACATGCTGGAGACTTTACATCCCAGGATCAAGTGTCTAACAGAAGGGGGTTAATTGTCTTGATTAGATATAGTCATTGAGTTCTATGGATAGATATTACTGGTAATTGTAGACTCCTGTCCTTAGTTTATAAAATGGTGTTATAAAAAACAAATAATGGTTTCCATATATAACACAGTACCAAATATTCTAGGACTAATATACTGTACTTACGGTTCCTAATTTGGAGCATGGATGGATGCTTGCAAATCCAGAGAAAATGCATGGTGTCTTAGACTTGGTCATTAATTTTGTGACTTTTGTACTAAATAAACTACCCAAGAAATGTCAAGATGAAACTAACTCCTTTTAAATGTCACCATGCTTTCACCATTAATATTTTAATAAGTTGCATTTAGAACCATAAATTATAAAATCGTGTTCTGCTTCTACACACCCAAAGGTCTCTGGTCCTCTTCTTGGATTCAGCTGGCATGGCTTGGAACTTCTCATAGAAAATCAGCCTTTGATTGACATGACAAATCATGTCTCAAGTATTTATTATTTTTTTGGCATCAAGGGTCATCTATTTTGGAACTGTGTAAAATTTTACCAGGGAATATCTGACTACACCTGTCTTTTACCTAATATTTGTATGTTAGGATGAATATTTGATCTGGATTAAAAATGTGTCTACTCTCCTAAAAATAACTTTACATAGTTCCATATTTATAATGTGTCTACAAATTAAAGACAAAATTTGCTCAGTTACCAAGATCATTTCTGTCCATCAGCCTTTTATACACCTTCTAAGATTAAAATAGACTATAATTACTGGATATAGTAGCAATACTTATTAACAGAGAGTAAAACGTTACTATGCCTGAAGCTTCTCCTCCTTGTGAATTTGTTTGAATGATTTTTAACAAGAAAAACCTGATCACTTTAATATCATGCATGTTTCTTCTTGGGAGCACACTGATTTAGAACAGTCACCTAAGACAGATGTTAATTTGATTTATGCATGCTGGAAGGTGCTGTAGTATTAACATAGCATGAGAATACACAAAACAAAGCAGACTGCACACCAGAATCTTTCCTGCTGGTGGGTTTTGGCCACAGCTATGCCTTAAGTCTTATGAAAGAGAAGAAAATCTGCTATGTTCTTCAAATGGGGCTATTTAATGTGGCAGTGATACTTTTTGAGTGTAGTCCTGAATCTAAATCTATTTTATAGCAATTTATGGGTTTAGTTCTCAATGATTTCCTGTCTCATTAACGACGTCATACAAGATCTCTCTATTGAATAAAACCAGTCATAACTCTTATATGTAGATTTTAAATACAACTGATCAGAGAGTGAAACTGTTTAAGAAAAGGATAGTTTTAAGATACATTTTGGCCTCAGGACATACTAGTTGACTCACAAGACAAAATACAGGTCTTAAATACAAAATGAAAAATGAAATAATTCAAAAGCCCCTTTTCTTGTTGGTTCTCATATTCACCCTTTTCTTGATGGCTGGGCTTTTTCAGTGGAATGCATGCTGCTGTGGAATACAAACTACGTAACAATCCCTAATACTCCCTGCATTCACTACAGGGTGCAAAATTTAGTGACGTATTCATAATCATATTCAGGTCTGTTAGTAGTAGCAAAACTGGAAATTGATTTGGTGGCATGTGATTTTTTTCTAGCTAGGCGGGAAGAAAATAATTTTGCAGTTGTTCGAAATCTGTATTTAAATATTTCAGACAAATAGTGGTGTGTTGATGTTACAACTAGAAGGAACAGTTGTGATCAGCTTGATGTTCTTAACAGATCACAAAGTATATATTGTCACACTATAACATAGGTCTGACAAGAGTTTAGGAGTATCTTGGATTTATTAACATTTTATATCATTATGTAGCATAGTTGTATCCAAGGATATTAAAGACCACACTATATATAACTTCTTGTCCAACACTTCACCTTGACTATATTTGCATTAGTAAACTTCCCTGGGACTACTCATATTGACTTTGCAAAGATGAGTAAGTAAGAAAGAGAGGTCCAAGAGGTCATAATTCAGTACAAAGAGTTTGCTTAATGGTTGGGGGAACCCGATCATGCCTTCAGAGCTTGATCCCTCACTGCTACTGCAGAGGATCCCTCTGTAGTCAAGGGGAATTGGCTCAGGCCTGCAAGGCATAATCTGGTGATTAGCACCATACCAAGCAGTACCTCTGCAAGGCTGCACCTGGAGGGACGTCCTGGATCTTTCTGGGAACAAAACAATTTGTTACTCCTCCTCAAAGGGTTACAGCATACTGTTTGCTGGGACTTTAACTCTAGGGGACAGAGGTATAAAGTTTTAAAAAATAAAGATACTTTTTAGGAAGTGAAACAAGTAAATAGATTTGTCTTAAAAACTGATTTAAAAAGAAACAGCAAAACAAACTATACATGAGACAATGTCAGGAAGAAGCTTGTGCAGGCCAGTTTTCTCTTTGAAAAAGCTGTTAATTTAATCCACCATCTGGCTTGGATGCCGTGAATTTGCAGTTTCAGTTGAGTTTTAGAAAAAAAAGCCATAAGCACAATGGGCTGGATTCTGCCCCAGTTAAGTCAACTGGAGACTTGCCTGTGACTAAATGGGAGCAGGACAAGACCTAAATGACATGGTTTAAGACACTTTCTAGCAATTACCATTAAAATAGGCAAAGATTTAAAGGGTTATAGAGACTTCTGTATCTGCCTGATAACCCAACAGCTTTAAGCAGCAAGGCAGACCTTGCATTAACAGACATCTGTGACCACTGCTCATAAAAACATAGAATCATAGAACAGTTTGGGTTAGAAGGGACCTTTAAGATCCTCTAATTCCAGCTCCCCTGCATGGGCAGGAACACCTCCCATTAGACAAGGTTGCTTGAATCCCCATCCAATCTGGCCTTGAATACTTCATACATGATAATATATGGGTTTAAAATCAAAAAGAGGTTTGTTTTCTGATCGCTTACCCATTTCATCACCAGGTGAAGATGCTTATGCAGTACCTACTGTAACATCCAAGCTTCTTGGGTGGAGAAGCTCATTCTAATTTCAGTAGAGGTCAGAACCAAGAAACGCAGAAACACATGAAAAACAAGAGAGAAAGGAGATTTTTAAGAGAGGCTTGTTATGATAGAAGTCTGATACATAGTTTCAAAGGCAAAACAAGTGAAGTCTTTTTCTTCTTGAAATATTTTTTCCAAAAATCAGTAGATTAAGTTACCATTTAGGGTAACTTGATTTACGTACCATTTAAATTTAGGTACCATTTAAATCAGAGTTATTCTTAGTTTTACCAGTATCTAATTTGCCTGGAGATGAGTCGATCCTTTCTCACTTCTATGGTGAAGGAAAGCCATACAGAATGAAAGTAACCCAGTTCAAAGCATAAATAAACAAAAAACTGAGTTCCTCCTTGCATGGATCTAAATAAGGGATGTTATGATATTACAAGATGCTGCTGTGTGAGCCAGGAAAAACCTGAAATATTAAAGAAAGAGGCATACCATCCATTACACAAGCAGGCAAGCAAATTGAAACTTCCTAGTGCTAAATCTTTCCCCGTGAAACTCTAAGAACAAGTCCAGTCTCACAGCTAGTGCCAGTCCTGGTGACAGCTGCTTTGACAAGGCTCCTGTTGTCCTAGTAAAGTCAAATCCAACTTTATAAATCTGGTCTGCAATATAGTGACCTGGTCTGTTAGTTCCCATACAATCAGAGCACTACCTCATCACATAGCCAGTGGCACAGTCTCACCTTTCCTAGAAGACAGTTTCCAAAGCGAACTCTCAAGCTATTATTATGAGAAGAACAGACATATAATCTGCCTGTTGACCTGAGGTGAAGTGGGGAGAAAACACAGTTTTTAATCTGCTGAAATACATTTCTGTTTTGGTTACTTGTTTGCAGCAGATTTCTCTGTTTGAGCTCAACGCTTCAGACAAGGACCAGTCGCTATACCTGGAAAATCAACACAAATGTCAAATTGCTTATTCTGTGGTCTTGTACTGGGCATGGGGGTGAACAGAGAAGAGAGTGACTCTCCTCCCTCAGATGTTGCACAAAAAGCTCAGGTGAACTCTGACTGACTGGTGCTGCACATGGCATCACTCACCGGAAGATGAATCACCATGGCCACAAGGCTAAGAGGCAACAAGCAAAATTATTTGTTTCTACATACATGTCTCACAAGCAACAGACTAATACCTGACTGACTCTTCTCAATTCCTCGCTCAATTGCTGCTCAGGTCCTTTGAAATGTTGCTCAAAAAGCACCTACCATTCACCAGGGCTTATGATTTGCAGGCTCTCCTGTGTGTCTCTTCTTCAGAAATATCCATCTTAGCCACATAAATCGAGTAGACTCAAGCAAAAATCTTCCCCTGAACATAGAACAGTCCTCATTAACACTTCAGCATCTCCAGAAGGCAGAGCCACCCTCCAGGATGAACAAGACAGGCTGGAGGAATGGGCTAGCAGGAACCTTATGACGTTCAACTGGGAGAAGTGTAAGGTCCTTCAGCTGGGAACACCTAACCCAGGAGCACAGATCCACCTGGGATCCACCTGGCTGGAGAGCAGCCCTGTGGTAAGGGACCTGGGGGCCTTGGTGGATAACAGGCTCACCGTGAGTGAACATTGTGCTGCAGCAACAAAGAAAGCCAGTAGGATGCTGAGCTGCATCAACAAGGGCATCACCAGCAGAGATAAAGACAATATCATCTCTCTCCGCTTGGCACTCGTCAGACCACACCCAGAATATTATATTCAGTTTTGGTCCCTGCTCTACAAAAAGGATGCAGACAGAATGGAGAGGGTCCAGAGAATCATAGAATCATAGAATCTTAGGGGCTGGAAGGGACCTCGAGAGATCATCTAGTCCAACCCCCCTGCCAGAGCAGGGTCACCTAGAGTACATCACACAGGAACTCATCCAGGTGGGTTTTGAATGTCTCCAGTGAGGGAGACTCCACAACCTCCCTGGGCAGTCTGTTCCAGTGCTCTGTCACTCTTACAGTAAAAAAATTTTTTCGGATATTCACCTTGAACTTCCTATGCTCCAATTTACACCCATTACCCCTTGTCCTATCACTGGTCATCACTGAGAAAAGCCTAACTCCGTCCCCCTGACACTCACCCCTTACATATTTGTAAACATTGATGAGGTCACCCCTCAGTCTCCTTTTCTCCAAGCTAAAGAGACCCAGCTCCCTCAGCCTTTCCTCATAAGGGAGATGTTCCACTCCCTTAATCATCTTCGTAGCTCTGCGCTGGACTCTTTCAAGCAGTTCCCTGTCCTTCTTGAACTGAGGGGCCCAGAACTGGACACAATATTCCAGATGTGGCCTCACCAATGCAGAATAGAGGGGGAGGAGAACCTCTCTTGACCTACTAACCACACCCTTTCTAATGCACCCCAGGATGCCATTGGCCTTCTTGGCCACAAGGGCACATTGCTGGCTCATGGTCATCCTCCTGTCTACCAGGACCACAAGGATGATTGGAGGATTCAAGAACCTGCCTTATGAGAAGAAGCTGAGAAAACTGGGTTTGTTTCAGCCTCAAGAAAAGAAGGTTTCAGGGAGACCTTATTACCATGTTCCAAGTACTTAAAGGGTGGCTAACAAGAAGATGAAGACTCTCTGTTTACAAGGAGTCACATGGAAAAGACAAGGGATAATGGGCACAAGTTGCTCCAGGGGAGATTCCAATTGGAGACAAGAGGTAAATTTTTCACCATGAGGACAATAAAACATTGGAATAGTCTCCCATGGGAAGTGGTGGGTTGCCCCACGCTGGACAGTTTTAAATCTCAGCATGACATGGTGCTGAGATATCTGATATAAACTATAGTAGTACCTAGAAAGGTTGAACCAGATGATCCTTGAGGTTCCTTCCAACCTGGCATCCTATGATTCTATGATCTACCAGGGAGAATAGTGGGATCATGTAAAATTATATAATTTCTAAACTAAGGAGCATCAAAACAGATTTATTATTTTTTTTCCTGCTTTCTAGATTTTCTTCCTTATAGTCCGGGGATCATTATTTTGGTTTATGCCTTATATTCCAGGAAATAAAAAGAAAGGCAGATCAAGAGCAGTGGTCAAGCAAAAAACAGACTTCTAAATCTCTCCATCTCTACAAGCTTAAAATGTACGGAGAAAAACAAAAAAACAAACAAACAAAAAGCTGGCCATAGGCTCTGAGTCAAGTTTAATCATTTGAATACAAATTTTTGCAAAACTTTCTGACATGCCAAATTAAAAATAATATAAAAAAAGCAGGGCATAATTAAAGGCTTCCTCAGGCAAAATGGTAGTTATATCTTGAATTATACTAAATGCATTTGATAAGCAGTTTCAGGGGGCTGGTCAGTACAATCACAGACTTAGTAAGTCAGAAGGCTCAGCAGGAGTGCCTCATCACATTAGACAAACTTCAAATAGGATGACTTTAGGTAGCATGTGCACCTGCCAGACTAATCCAAGATCTACATGATTGATGGATTCAGCATAATTCCATCTTGATATTTGCATTAGGATGCTTATCCAGAAAAGGAGCTGAAAGAATGTTCTTTTCAATGGTGCAGGTTGCACAATACTTGTGGCACAAGGATGGCTGGCTATTTCCACACCATGCTTTGCAAAATGAACTTTGATCTCTTCTAGGCTCCTCAATGTGGTTGTCCTGATGTTGTAACACTTGCCAAGAGAACATGCTCGAATCACCAGTTTCTGGATTTGCTAACACACAATAATATCCAGCACATCTCAGATGTTTGCTTAATTGATTGCCCACTGCCAACAAAGGAGAAAACTTTTCTCCCAGTCATTGTTCTGCAACATACACGTACATTTAATGGCTCAAGTCCCAAAACTGGGGTTTAGAGTTGCCCACAACAAAATTAGATGCAGAGCATTAAGCTTTTGTTTCTCCCCATTATATATAGAGTAAAACCACTTGTAGAACTGACATTTAGATCCATTTGTGTCTTGCAAACAACGCAAACAATACAAGGTTCAGGAATGTTTGGACTCTGGATCTTTGCGTAGGATGTTCTCAGAGAAAGCAGCCATTGCTAATAATTACGGAAATGTAGATTTCATTGGATAAAATGGTTTTCCCATTAGTGCATTCAACACACAGCAAAGGCCTGAAGTAACAAAACAAAAGCTTAGTAAAGAGCATAAACAAAATTAACAGGAATTCCTCTAGGCTGAATGTTAGAATAGAGCCAAAACTATTGAAAAGTCCGGAACCCAGACAGCGCCTAACTAGTTCACAAGTTCATTCAGGGCAGGGAAGGGGGGAAATGTGGTCAGACACTTCTGTCATTTTGAAGAATATCTGTGGGACTTTGACAAACAAGATGAATGTTCTCATTCAAATGCACCACCAGTTATTTAACTTACTTCCCCTGAATGTCTGGACTTCAGCTGCCTGAAAGACTGAAATATTTTGTCCCACAAGCATTTCTGGTGTATTGGCTTACTTGTATTCTGCCCTGTCCCCTTCTCAAAGAGAGATTCCTGTTTTAAGCATCCACATCTCGAAGCAAAACAGGCTGTCAGAGCATGCTTTCTTCAAAACCCTTACCATCATGTAATTCTCCTCCATGCCACGAGGTTGCTTCACACAGTTCATAGGGGTGTTGATGCTCTTTATGGAAGTTCTGAATGGCAGCCTTTGCTGAATAGCAACCTAAGGATAACTTCCACTAGACTGTCTCTTCTCTTTGCTTTTAGCTATTAAACTGCACTCAAGACATCTAAAAAGAGCCTGTGTTTTCCAAACATTAATGAATAATTCACTGTCTGGGGTTGGCATGAAGACACTAGAATATACAAAGGAAACAACAGGCTATGTTCTGTACTTTCTATCAACTTATGTCTTATTATGATAACACCAAGAAGTCCCTAACATTCAGGGATATAAAACATTTCTGTTCTAACTCAGTACCAATTTTACTAATGCAACAGAAAGTTCCGAGGAATGCAATTCAGATCTATTTTGCAATACATACTTCCTTCTCCTGGGGAGGACTGTCCTGCTTTGATCGTGATTCATGGCTCATTCTTAAGTGTCAGTCATATCCTCAGGCCAGTGAATTCACATGGAAAGAAAGATTGTCAGGAAAAGTCATACCATTAACCCAAAATGTACTTTTGCTGGGAGCATTATACAGTCAGCGGTGGGGCAGGAAACAGGCTTCCTAGCTCACCATAGTCATGAAGTTAGGCTTGGCACTATACAGCACACCCTCTGGTTTTAATCTCCATAGAGGAAAGCCAACACCATCTTTCACATGGGCTTAGTGTTGTGAGAGTTCTCTTTTTATAAATGCCCAGAGTCACTTCAGGGTTGGTGCTAAATAAAGCAGGCAGCAAGAATGTAAACTACTGCCTGATGTTTTGTTTTGCTGCATATAGCCATCAGGAAAAGTGAAATATTTCAGAATCCCCAGAGTATAAGTGGAAAAGAGTTCACAGTGTAGTTCTGTCTTATTTTGGCTATGCAATGAAAAAGAAACATTAACCATTCTCAGACTGCACATCAGCCCTATATGACCTGGCATCAATGTCATATCTGAACTTGTTATGGTGTACACAATTTTCCAGGGTACTGAGAGAAGAGGAAAAGCTCAGCTGAGTTATCATTCTATTTGCTGAAGAAAACCACTAGTTGTATTATTTCTTGCAAACCCTGTCTGAACATTAGAAAGAAGTATTACAGCTAACACTTTCTAGTTTTAATAGCCTTCAGGCTATTTTATGTGTGCAGTTCTTTCTCTCTCAGGAGCTGTGTTAGGAGAAAGTATGAGGGGCAAGAAATTCCCACTTTCCACACGTGTATCAGCTACAGCATTCCTGGAGCTGCAGTGGCTTATATACTCTTATTGTGCAGTTTCCAAATAGCAGCCCATCTTCCAGTTCTAGTGATGTCCTTGCACTCTGATTTCATTACTTCAAGTTTTCTCTCCAACACACCACAGGTAAAACACTCCTTGCATTTATCTGCAGTTACTTCATCGATCTTCATGATGTTCTAATGAGTTTCTACCATGATGACCAAAATGAAAAAGTTCCTTCATAAATAATATGAAAACATAACTTACAGAGAAACAGAGCATTAATTCCAGATCCTGATGAGGTCAATGGGAGTTCTATCACTGCTTTCAATAAAAACACTAGTTAGTCCCCAAGTACTAAATAAGCCAAATGCAAGTCAGTATATATCCATTTGGCAGGAGAACAAGCCAACTTCTGCTTCCAGCTACTGCTACACAAATCCTCTTATTTTAATGAGATCATACACTCCCTACTTCATTTTCAGGAGGTATCCTACATAAGATTTAAATAAAAAAAAATAATCAATGCTTGATGGAACCTTGTGCTCATGACCAGAATACACTAATACTTTAATCTGTTTTAACATTGGATTTAGCTACTATATTTCATGGCAGGAAGGAACAAACATTTTAAACAGCCATCCTCTCACCTCCACTTTTCAGATGTAAGTACTTGCAAATCTAAATGGAAACAGAAACATACTTAACATACTTCTGTGTTTTAATGTTTATGGCAATGCTGTCAGCAGAATGACATAAGATCTTTATGCCAATTGATGTGCAGGAACCAAAAGAATTTCAATGGTGTTATGGTAACGGTTCCACAGTTTTATGTAGAAGATTTAATCTTCGAAGAGTCATTTACCGGAGAAATTAATTCTCTCACTCACCCAAAACTTCCATAACTTTTATCTTTATGCTCTCTACCATGTTCAGTCCCCAATTTGAAACTACAAATTCACCTGGGCTATGAAGTTTAAAAACATTAACTATTCAGATAAAAAGGTATTCAGCTGCACTAGGAAAAATGTTGTATTAATGGATAAGATCATTTGGCTAGCAGTACTCCACTAGCCACTGACTGGTTATTCTGTTTCTCTAGAACAGCTCCTATCCTATTCAACAGTTGATCTTTCCTTGAAAGGAAAGGGACCTTGAAGAAACCAAACAAATTTAATTGTGCCATTTAGTGATTCCCGGCAATATCTTAGTGGCAAATCATTAGCAATGTTGAATTCCCAGTCTAGAGAGTTTTAAACAATCTATGAAATACTTATTTTTTTTTCTTTTGGATTTTATTGATGTCACCATGTACAGTGTGATCTGCCATGTGCTACTCAGGCCATCATCAGCATTATTAGAGCTCCATCCTTGACACCTTATATAACATCTGATGCATTTATTTTAAAGAAAGGCAGACCAATACCTGCAGTGAGGGCAAAATAGTTCTAATGAGAAATGGAAAATTAAGTCAACCACTGCAGACAAGATTTAGTTCAGGGAAAAACTTGAATATGATCACATAAAATTGTCTTAGCTCTTTATTGCTTTTTTTCTTTTTTTCTTTTTTTTTTTTTTCCTCTCTCTACATATCAACTTGGATTTCAAAATACTTCACTAATGTCTCTTAGGAGATGGGGAGAGATTAGTTTACAAACAGTCTAATGCCATGCTTACATAGCTTCAGTTTGCTAACATTGACTGTTTTGGGATCTGAATCTCACTAAGCTCAAGAGATCAAGCCTTGATTTAAATTCAAGTACTTCATACAGGCGTCAGTATTTTTTTCTGTATATACAGTATTGGATATAGAATGCCAAGTTGTACCATTAAGTAAGCTCTGTTCCAAGCATAAGAAAATACACATATATTGGAAATGTCTAATATGTTTTGGTGTTTTCAACAATGAAAAATATCAATGAACGAGAGAAAACACATTATTTGAAATCTCTTAATGGAGATAATGTGAGTTATCTGTGAATTCAATCCAATTTTGTAAAAATATTTGTGTTTATGTGTTGAAGGAGAATTCTGAGAAGAGAAAGCATTAAAATACTAGAAAACTACTGCATGCAAAAGTAATTCTGCAGATCAAGGGACAAGCTTTAAATTTTAGTTTGCTGCTTTTCTGAGCAAAAATACTGGTGTAGCTTCTATTCAGTGATGATTAACACCTACCATATATTTGGTGCACTAATCTTGGTCATTTTTCCTTCAGCAGTTCATAATCATCTCCCTCAGGGATATGTATGTCAGCACATTACCTAAGTATAATCTGATAGCTGAATATCCTGTTAAATAAGATCTATAACATTATAAAGTGTCCACTTTTAGTATGTTTATGCATCTTTAAGTGTTACAGGGGGCTGATTTCCAAAAAGTTCAGAAAAAAAGAGAAGCTAAAGAATTCTATGTGATGAATAGAAGTAAAATGGACACAGAGTAGTAAATAATGGAACTAAACAATGTGGGAGATTTGTCTTCATAAGCTGATAATTCCAAGAAATGGAGGGGTAGAGGGGTGGAGATCAGTGAGGACATTGGAAAGTACAACATCCAAACAGTCTTGGATGCTTCTCAAGGGAAATAAGGAGCTGCAAATAGATGTAAGGACAAATGGCAACAAGTCTACAAGACTTTTTTCCCCTCAGGAAATGATGGAATATTATTTATGGGCAGCAAGCCAGCGGAACAGTCAGTCACCATTCCTGAATAGCCAGTGGTGGTATTATAATTGGAAATTATTTTATGATACACACTCAAGCTTAACAGCAATTGGCATTTCTTTTCTTAGTGTTCCTAAGTTGAAGCACCACAACAGGGCAGAAGGAGGCTCATGCCAAGTGCACGCATACAAATAAAGAATTGCTGAGAGGACAACACTATGGGGGAGGCTCTCACTTTTTCTGGGAAATCAAGGAGTGGATGACTCTCTGAAATGCCTCTGCACTAATGTGCATAGTGCAGGGAACAAACAGTTCTAAAGATCAGTGTGCAATGGCAGCGCTGCAAACTTATGGAGGCCACAGAGAGGTGGTGGGATAGTACATGACTGTAGTGCTGCAATCAGTGCATGCAGGCTTTTTAGGAAGGACAAATTAGGATGATGATGAGGGATGAATGGTCAGCTATGTGTGTGCATAAGTATTAGAGGGCTGACATCTAATGGATGTCTGCTTCATACTGCCTGATAAGGAAGAAGATAATTTTCCAGACAACTGTAAAAAGCCTCACATTCACAAACCCTGGTCCTTATGCAAAACTTGAACCACCTCAGTACCTCAGTCGCTGGAGCGACAACACAGCATGCCCCAAGTAAGACAGGGTATTTCCACAGGGCATTGGTGATAGCATTGTGGCACACATGATCAAGGAATCAACAAGGAAAGATGTTCTACTGAACCTCATAAATAAGAAAGAACTGGTCAGGGATGTGAAGGACAGGGACAGCCTTGCTGCAATGACCACAGGATGGTGGAGTTCAGGATCAGAAGGAAACAAGATAAAAAGCAGGTACAACACCCAAACATCAGAATAGCATACTATTTATTCAGGGATCTGCTTGGAAAAATCCTATGAGGGACAGTCCTAAAGAGAAGAGGGGTCTGGGAGACCTGGATGATGTTCAGGGATAAAGTGTCCAGACTCAAGCTTGGTCTGTCCTGGCAAGAAGAAAATCAAGTAGAGGTGGCAGGAGGCTTGCATGGATGAATGAGGGGTTTCTGAATCGTGTTGAATATGAAAAGAAAACGTATAAGACATGGAAACAGGGACAGATGACTCAGGAGGAATAAAGAGATGGCATGAGTGTGAAGGCATGGGGTGAGGAAAGCCAGACCCCACTTAGATTTTACTGTGGTGAGGGATGAGAAGGGAAACAAGAAGGATTTCTGAAGGTATATTAGCAGCAAAAGGAAGATTAAGGGAAAATACAGGTTTACTGTAGACTGATTCAGGGGTCTGGTGATCAGAAATGTGGAAAAGGCTGAGGATTTCAATGTCTTCCTTGCTTCAGCCCTTGCTGAAAGACCTGGCTTCAGAAATCCCAAGGCAGTGAGATGTATACAAAAGTCTGGAACAAGGAAGATTTAACCTCAGTGTTTGAAGATTAGGTTAGAGAATGTTGAAACAAAATGGACATACACAAATACATGGGATCTGATAGGGTGCACATGTAAGCGTTGAGTGAGGTAGAATCGTAGAATCATAGAATCATAGAGTATGCTGAGTTGGAAAGGACCCATGAGAATCATCAAGTCCAACTCCTGTCCCTGTGCAGGGCACACCAAGAATCACACCATGTCCCTGAGAGCATCACCTGAATGCTTCTTGAACTCAGGCAGGGTTAGTGCTGTGACCACTTCCCTGGGGAGCTTGTTCCAGTGCTCAACCACCCTCTAGGTGAAAAACTTTTTCCTGATATCCAACCTAAACCTTCCCTGATTCAGCTTCCTGCCATTTCCCTGAGTCCTGTCACTGGTCACAGGAGTGAAGAGATCAGTACCTGACCCATGTCTTCCCCTCATGAGGAGGCCATGGACTGCAATGCCGTCATCCCTCAGCCTCCTCTTCTCCAGGCTGAATAATCCAAGTGACTTCCACCACTTCTCATAAGTCATTCCTTCCAGACACTTCACCATCTTCATGGCTCTCCTTTGGACACTCTTCAACTGACATCATTGCAAGGCCACTCTTAATTACCTTCAAAAGTTTATGGCAGTCAGGGGAGGTTCCTAAGGACTATAAGAAAAAAAGGAAAAAACAACCCTGTCTTCCTGGTCTAGAGAACGGCATACCAGTCACTCTTACCTTGGTCCATGGAAAGGTGATGGATCAAATAATTATGACAACCCTTTCCAAACCTGTGGAGGACAAGAAGGTGATTTGGAGTAGTCGCTATGAGTTTATGAAAGGGAAATATTGCTTAACCAACCTGATGACCTTAGCAACACTTTTGTCACGGTGTCCCACAACACACTCTCATACACAAACTGAAGTAGTACAGGCTAGATAAATGGACAGTGATGTGGGTTTAAACCAGAGTGATTTACTAAACTGAAAAGGCCATGATCAGTGGTACAAAATCCAGTTGGAAGCTGGTCACTGAGGCTGTGTGCCAGGGTTTGTTTAGGGGCTGATAACGTTTATTATTGTCATTAATTACCTGGGTGATGGACAGAGTACATCTGTCTGACTCAGCAGCTCTGCAGAAATAAAAAGAAACTGGGAGGAGGGGATGATACGTAAGGTGTTTGTGCTGTCATTTGAAGAGTCAAACATAAGAGAGAACTGAACAAAGTGGAAAGTAATGAAGCTCAAAAGAAGAAAATTACAAGTCCTGCTCCAGAGAGGAATAACACCATGAACCAGGACATGCTGCAGATTAACCAACTACAAAGCAACTTGGCAGAGAACTGTTGGGTGCTGGTGGGCACCAAGTTCAACATAAGCAAGCAACACACCTTTGCAGCCACAAAGCCAAAAACATCTGAGGCTGTATTATGAAAAGGGTTGTCAGCAAAGTTGAGAGAGGTGATGTTTCCCCTCTACTGAGCACTGATGAGGCCGTATTTGCAGGGCTGTGTCCATTTCTGGGCTGCTCAGTACAAGACAACATAGTCTTACTGGAGTGAGCCCAATGAAGAGCCATGAAGTTTATTATCAAATTGGAGCATCCGTCATTTGAAGAGGCTGAGAGAACTGGAACTGTTCAGCCTGAAGAAAAGCAGCTCAGGAGGATCTTACCAATATGGGAGGATCTTATTCAATGTGAGATCGTAAAGAAGTCAAGAGTCAGACTCTTCTCACACAGGAAAATACAATTAAACATAAGAAAAAAGATTTTTACAATAAGGGCAGTCAAACACAGGAATAGTTCGCCAACAGTTTGTCAAGTCTGTGTCCTTGAAGAAACCTTAAACTCAACTGGAAACAGCCCTGAGCAACCTGCTGTAGCTGAGCCCACCTTGAGCAGGGGCAGTGGATTGGAAGATCTCCAGAAGTGCTTTTCAACCTCAGTTGTTCTGGGATTTTGTGAATTCTGTTCTATTCTGCAATTCTGTTGTGAGAACCACATTTTCTTTTTTTTTTCCTTCAAAACATAAATCCCTATTTACAGGGCTATTGCAACAGATGCTGCAAAAGAGATACTCGTACATGTAAAGTAAGCAGGAAATTATATACTAATGTGCTGCTGTTATAGAAAAAAATATTTCTATCTACTACTAAAATTAAACAGCACCAATTGTTGAAGCAGCTTTGCATGATTTTCTACCACAGACAGAAAGTAAAGGAGAAAAATCTAGAGTATTTAAAATGAACTAAATCAAGAAACTGTCAAAAGTAATTTCCGGAAACTGTGTTATAAAAATTTGAAAAATTACAAAATAGTTACTTCAGAGTATATTACATACTTTCTGCAGTTCTTTCTAGTTGGCCTCTGAAAAAACTACACTTTAAATACCTAATTCTCTATTCTTTGAACTCGGGGCATCAGTACTACCTGAGCAGACACACTGACTTTGACTGCTCTTTTGCCATGTCACAGACACTGCTACTGCACACATGAGGTTGGCACCAGTGCTGGTAGATCTGGAGGTGGGAAAGCAGCCCTGTCTGGCATGTGGGTGAGACACCATGACAAAGGCTAATCAGAGTGCAGGGATGGGACTGCAACAAGGAGTAGAGGCAGGCTGTCTGGGAGCAGCATTTCACCATGCAGGCTGGGCACCAAAACGTGGCTCCTCTGTTTTTCCTGTTTGCGTTCCCTCAGGCTGCTGAGTTCCTATTCCCTGTCACTGAAACTCTACCCTGAGAAATACACAGTTCCCTCAGTCATAGGCTTGGCTGGTCTGCCTGAGAAATAGCAGCAATGAGCGAAGGCAGGAATGCATTTTATCCTTGAGACATGAGGCAACTGTGATGCTGAAAGGCCAGTTCACTTATGCTAGGTCATATAAAGAAAAAAGGAAATGACAGGACCATTGGCAGAATCTACCTAGCCTGATTCAGTACTTGAACTATAGGAGAAATAAGAATGTTTTTTTGT
>NW_009954185.1:3173640-3195599 GCF_000747805.2 Chaetura pelagica | reverse complement strand
TATCCAATTGCACTAAGACTGTTCATGTTCAAGGGACAATTTGGCAGATCCTAATGAATCTCAATGAAGGAAAGAAATAAAAAAGTTGGAGTACTGACGCACATCCTCTGGCACAAGAAATAGTCTGTAGAAAGCACTTGCTTCTTATGTTGCCTGATGAGAATGGACAATCAGAGCACCATTCACCACACTAAGAAGAGCCTCAAGACACCAACCATCACTAGGCAAATCCAAGCTCTTGTCACCATACAGAATGGCATGAAAAGAGTTTGCAGAAAGATATTATGTAGCTAAACAAAATGTGGCCTCATGCAACATTAAGCAACCACTGAATGTCATCGCCAAAAGAAAAAAAGGGTTTATTTGACTGTTTGGTTTGAGGGTATTCCTTTCTTCTTCTTCTTCTGTATTTATGGACTAAGTTTTATTACAACACTAGTTTGTTTTACATTTTGCTTCCAAATCAGTGGGAAAAGATGTTTCCCTATTCAGCTGTAATAATCAAAATCCTCCTGAGAAAAACACTGAGGCAAAACAAAATTGCAATCAGAAGAGAAAATCTCTCTTTCCAAAGCACAGCCCTTTAGATAAGTTCACTGTCCCATATTCTCCAAAAGTATCAAAAAACACTAGCTAGATATTATTTGCTTAGAGCTGAACTAGTTTGCCAGTAATAAGTTTACTGTTTGGAAAACTACTTAGAAATGCATTTTAACAGTTATTGCTTTTAGAGACAAAAAGGTACTGACCCACCTACCTATAAAATCTAATATTAGTAAAGGCTCAGAGAGATTGAAAAGCCATTTCTTTGTCCTGAAATGGCTCAGGAAGTTAAAAACTTCAAAGCATTTATTCAAAACAAACCCCAAGACTTCAAAGTTTCTCACAGAAACTTAGAGCACCTCATACTGGAATAAATTCAGGTGGTTAGGACATTTGTCTAGATGGCAAGTTCTCCCATTTGAGGTTAAAGCAGGAATTGGAATGTAAAAAAAGAAGTGACTGTGCCACAGTATTTTGGTGTTTTTCCCTCTTTCCAGAACTGGGAAATGTCCAGAGATACAAATATATGAATTGCTGTGAAATAAATTACTCAGACTTTCTAGAATCTCCAGAACAGTTTGTTTGGAGTATTCTGAAAAAAACTATTGCTTCAGTTACCTGTTATCTATTTGCAAATACCACCAGATAAAAGTAGGGGAAGTACAGAGAGGAGGGAAACAGTGAAAAACTATACAAATACCATAATGTTGTAAGTTATTCTGCCATATTCGTCACTGTGGTATTTGTCTGGAGCAGAAAAAGGAAAATAGATAAATAAAAAAACATACGAAACCTCAGTGCAGGGAAAGAAAGCAGTGGTAGAACTTCTAATGAGAATAAAGGTTGCAGTATGGGTGGTTTATCCATGCCTCTTCCATTGAAATTCATGGAAAATTCTATGGCAAAATCGTTTAGCTTTCACTCAAATCCTTCATTACTGCATAATGCCATACATAGAATCATTCTCATTTGCCATTTTACAGTTTGCAAAGCATCTAGCCCTAAGCAATTGCAAAGGCATTTCTTTAGGCATGAGAGCAGATTTGGAAGTTAAACCACTATTGGGTTTATATGTGAAGAAAAAGTTCAGAAGTTTGTTTTTATTACAATACAAATTTCTGTAAGTGTTGCAATGTACAAAACCCATTTGTTCTGCTGCTGTAAATTGTCTGAATGCCTGAAACAGGCATTGTATTCAGAAGGATTGCTCTATTCAACATTATAATCTTACATTCAACAGTCTCTTCTATTAGAGAATCTTACACTCCTTTACAAACCAGACTTACTGCTCTGTGAGCTAAACTTTGGGTCAGTTCACCCACCAGTGAATTCATGACCAATGAGGGATGACAGCCATTTAACAGCATTTGGTAAATTTCTCTAATTAGGAATAATCTGGTCCAAAACTTGACAAAAGTATTAGAGACAATATGATTATTCTTGTGAAAAACCTTGAAGTATTCCTGACATTCAAGGTGGGGCTTTGTTGAAGAAGACTCAACTCTACTCGCAGCCTAGTGCAGACCAGGAAAATCATTCAGCTGAGCTTTGAGAGCTCTCACCCAAGTAGCTCACTGATCTCAGCTCATCCCAAAGTAGACATCTAGGGCTCAGTTCAGTTGTCCAAGCATAGTTATCTATTGTTATCCATGCCTTCCAGGTGGGGCTGGCAGATGTGTCACAGGGGCAATGTGAGACACAGGCTCTCCTGGGGGAGCAGCTGGTGGTCACGTATGGTACTGCTGGGACTACACATTGGTGCTGGTGCCCATTTAGGAAACAAGGCTCAAGTGACTCATCAACTTTATTAGCTCTCTAGACCCTCCTGTTGGCACTTACTAGACCTGCATTGACTAGACCAGAAACGTAAGTTCCTAGCTCACATGCAGATGCTTTTATATCAAGGCACCCAAATTTTTCTTAGACTTAAATGGAAACCCATCCTCCCAACCATGCAGAAGTATTAGAGCAGTGGTTTTCTGCCTTATTGTGCAGAGATATAAGCATTACTGTATCAATTATGTCAGTTCTCCCAATATCATTTGAAACAGCACTTCTGCAAGGTCTAGTAATGAATATGGCAAAAATCAGGTTACATCTCCTGAAGCTAATGATCAGAGAAACTGCTGCTGAGCCTTCACTGTAACTGCATATTAATGTTTGTGAGGTCAAAAAACTAGTAGACTGGAAATAAGAGTGGCACACCAAAGTCAAATTCAATAAGTTATTTTTTCTTTTTGTAAAGTGACACAAAAATTAATGCAGACACTTTTCTGTAAATCTAAAACCCAAATAAACTCTTCAGATCCACCTGAAGAGCTTCCAAGGTGATTAATCTGGCAACATAATTTCCACTTTCTTGAAATACTTCAAGCTGGTGACTACATGGGATGAAGTCAGGAATTAGGGGACCTAGTGTAGGCTGTGGGATAAACAAGTCCCCTAGAGATTTCCACACTAAAGGGAGAAGGGACTGATAACACAATACATTAAGAGGTGCTGCCATGGGAGAAGGGGGTTTGTCTCTTGAATCCAATTATCAGTATGCAAGGACATGGGAGAAAAATTTGCTACTCCCTCTGCAAATAGCATCTGCACTTCACCAAGAGATGTATGAGGTAGTGTTTTCCTATGCAACAAGCTCTGCCTCTGATGAGTTTCCTTGAGGGAAGTGCCAAGCCCTCCCAAAAAGCAGAAGGCTCAGTCTGCAACAACAGCAAATCTGCTTCTCAAGCATCCCCAGATCATCTCTCAGGCCTCTCTCCTCAAAAATTTCATGGCAAGTTGCTGTGAGATTTATGGAAAGCAAGGACAGCCTTACTGAATGCCTCTGTCTTTTGTAAATTAAGCTGGAAGGGAATACAGAGATGATTGTTAAATGCATCCTGTGTTGAAAATACGGAGGAAACATTTTTTAACCTCTTCCATAAGTACCATTTACAGATTTACAGGGACAAAACTCTGCTTTGCCAGAGCAGGTCATATTTTAGGTGGAGGAGAGTTTCCCAGGCTATGAATAAGCCAGGCAAACAGTGACATATTCTGAAACTGTGCATATACCTGATACCTGCTGTGGGGTTTCTTTCCCCTTCAGAAAAAGATGCATATATTTCCACATGCTAAGAAATTCTAAGGAGTTTCTCTCCCCAGATCTTGTTCTTTCCCAATAACCAGGGAGAGGTTGTAGACAAGCACTGCACTGATTCAATGCAATTTTTATGCATATTATTGAGCATAATAAGCCTTGTTAACAGCCATCAACACTGAGGAAAATAAACATGTCATCTATCACAAAATGTTACTCTTCTTGTTACATGCAAATGAGCTGCACCACAACCACTAAATCTTCCTATGAACACACACACTGGATAAAGCTTTTCTAACCACAGCAGGACATTGATTTGTACCTTAAAAAAAAATAATTTTAAAAAGTTACCTTCCTTATCTTAGCTTGAATACCTTGCAACATTATGAATGATCTTAATTACACAGCTCTCTTTACACACAAGTTCATTAATATGAAATACTCTGATTAAAGTAACACTGAAGTTTTACACACATTCATCTCTGGAGGTAGCTCCATCTGAGTTAATGGACTTGCAACAGGGATCATTTCTGCCTGCTGTGCCGAGGCACTGTGTCACATCATGCATACAACCAACAATTAGATGATGAAGTGGCATGGTAAAAAGGAGATTGAGCTTTCTGGGGTGAAACAGGGTGAGCATCATGTTACAACTACAAAAAGCCATATATGACTTAGCTTGAGGGAAAGCAGTTACACTGAAACAAAATAGCCCTGCTTTCATGAAAGGCCGAAGCTCCAGTGGTTTTATGCTTCCGCTTTAACCCGCTCGGTAATTACTGTGCACATCTAGCCAAAGCCAGCCATGACATTCCCAGTCACAGAGTGGAGTATGCCAGGCCCCCATCCAGCACGGCATGAGGACTCTTCTCTGTAGTGAGTCACGGGCTGCTTCTAGCTACATCTGCCACTTCCATTGTCCCAGAACAACCCTTCTGGCTGCTGGCATCACACCAGCCCTGCCCAATGGTGAAGCAAGCGAGAACAGAATGGATGTGCCAGATAACAACTTATGGCCAAAAGGTAACATTTTCAATGTGGGAATGATTGATCTCCTAATAAGTGACAAGCCTAAGAATGTTTTTTTGCCAGCAAGTTTCCAGTGAGCAGCTGTAGTGGGGCAAAGCAGGATCTGATATGAGCTAGAGGTAACTAGGGGGTTCATGTGAAAATAAAAGCAAAAGTCCAGGTTATCATTTTTGGTGGAGGCAGCATCACAGTGAACAAGAGTCAGAATGATCTATCTTAGCTACAGGAACCAAAGTAGGGCCACAAAGTCTCCAGTAGGACAATGAAAATGGCCCTACAGAGTATGGGAAGAAGCAAGTCTAACTTGGAACATGATATTCTTTTACTGAGTGCCAAAGAGAATAAAGGCAGATGTCTGAAGATCAGGTCTTAGATCTTCCCGTAAATCTATCAAGTTTACTAAGTAGATTGTTATGATTTTTTACTTTAGCAGCCAATTTTTTCTGGTTGTTATGGCAAGTCAGAGACCTCACAAGTGCAAAAGCTGAGCAAGAGATCAGATATGAATTGATTTTGTTGTGGGTTTTTTTTTTCCCCAACCTAAGCTTCAACACCAATCAGTTTTATATGTTCTACTTACAAGTGCCAAAAATTATTTACTCATCAGTAAGTCAGGGCTCCAAAATACAAGCTCAGCTCTGTGTATTGAGATGGGGAGTTTCTCAGGTGAAAAATGAACCTCTGGAAACTATGGATCAGGAATCCTTCCCATCTCAGAACAAATTTCTTCAAATGTCACATCTATTGAAGAACTATATTACAATACTCTCAATTTATTTTATCAGTAACAGGTACTTAACACCATACTAATGGAAAATAAATTGAGTTATGATATTCTGTGTCTCAAAGAGGAATGAGAGAGATGGAAGCATAAAAACAACAAAACACTTCACATTTTTTCATGTACCTGGATAGCAGCTGGTCTGAGAGAGAAGAATTCTCTTCTTGCTCTTCATGGCATGTGCACAGCTTTTATCTTCTGGGGAAGTGATGAAGCACCTCTACAAAAAAAACCTGTTATTAAAAGGGACAGAAAATTTTGGTAGGACAATTAATTATTAATCTGTTTTAGAGATGAGCAGAGCAAATTGTTTTGAATTAATGTTTCCCTGGTCCTCTAGCATACAGCAACATGTGTATCGTGTCCTAATTCAACCAAAAGTTTTATCTGTTTGGGGAAAAAGAAAGAGGAGAAAGATCATATTATGCATGCCTCAAAAATCCAAAGCTGCCATGCTTAATAAATCACAGCATTTCTGAAACTGACTACTATTGTTCTGAACACATCCCCCTTCTCCTTTCTGTGATGAGAAATGTACTTATACTTTGTATTTTCATAGCTGAGCGAGTGCCCTGGGAGCATGTACAACTTTTCTATTTATTTATTTATATTTTGACACCAAATAAAGTTTATGATCTTATGACAGAACAATGACCTGCCACAACATTACTGGGAATGTTACTCAGCTTTAGGCCTTGTGAAGGCATTATGTTTTTACTGATACCAATTGTTTGCTTACAAAGGGAAGAAAATAAAACCTGCTTCCAAAGGTTAGGGTTAAAAAAATTAAACAAAAATAAAACTAAACAAAATAAGATACGAAATGAACACCTTAAATCCCATTACATCTTCCTGGTGCCTAGATGAAGATAGGATAGAGAAAGGTGCATTTACATTTGACTGCCAGCTAAAAGGGCTGGGCGCTGTGCCATGTTGATCACAGATTCTGATTCAAGAAGCAGTTCCCCACTGACTTGAGAAAGTCCAGAAACATTTCCCATGGGGAAATCCTCAAACAGAACATCCTCAAAGGGCATACATCTGCCACTAGAGCAAGCAGAGACACAGGGAAAAAAAAGACAGAGAGAAGGACAAGAAACTATGAAAAGAAAAAGAGAACACAGTGTTTGGATTCAAGTCCAGAATCTGTCCAGATGTTCAGAACTGACAGTGGACTGGGATATACAGCAAGTTTTCATTCCCACAAGAAGAGAATAAATCAGCTCCAGCACACAAGCAACTCATCCTTGCTCCTCCCAGGAATCCTTTCCCAGTTGTCATGCTGCAATGTACACTGTGCTTCATTATCCTTATTTTCCTCTTCTCTTCTCTGCTCTCTCATCTCAACTAGTGCCAGACTCTCTCCTGTGTCTCCATATCTACTGGCGTAGCTAAGTAGCTTGTATCCATCTTCTGACTTATCTTTCAACTACTATATGTCTCCTTGCTGTGTACAGATCTCTAGACATCACTGGCAAATAAAGAACATGAAGCAAAGCCTTGAGCTCTGTGGAGGCCTGTTTGTCTTGGCTGTCACTGTAGTTTTTATTAATAAATGCCTCCTGGTAGACTAGACTCCATTTATCATGACATATGTTATCTAGTTTATGTTCTTATACAGTATTTATTACAAAATTTAAGTTGTGCACAAAACTATTTCTCTCTGTTCCCAGGCAGTGAGAAGGGTCGTTATGTTATTTTAATGAATATGCTTGTCTTATGTTATTATTGAGAAGCTTTGGTTAAAGAAGTGATCTTTGTCTTTTATTTTGAAATTGTGAAATTTGTGGTTGCTGTGGTCTTTTCCCATTGGAGAGGGATTTCAAATCCATCTATGCATTAATAATTCTCCAACTTTTTTTCTTTTTCTTTTTTTTTTTTTTTTTTTCCTTGGATCTCCCTATTGTAGATTTTCCCAGACTTATTTAGCTACTTCTCCTTCCAGCCTTGCCTGTCTGGTTGGTTTGAAGCTTGCTTTCACACACCACATGCTGTAATCAATAGGGTTGCTAGATGTGCCCAGCCAGAAACCAGAAAAGTCTATTTCCCCACTTGCCAGCACCTCCAACTGAACCCTAACTCTTGAAAAATTCTGTTCAGGATTACAGTGAAATCTTGAGATAAAATACTCATCTAATCTAATTTCAGGGCATGAAAAAATTCATAAAACCTTCAGAAAGTGGGGCCAAATATTATGGTAGTTTTCCAAATGGAATCTCTGCTTAAAAGAACAAAACAAAACACACACACAGACACACAAAAGGGTGCATCTCTTAGATGGTGTCTGCTCTTTTAGAAGGGTGAATACATTTCTGAGGCACCAAAGTCAGATTGCATCAATCAGCAGTCAGTCAGTATAATGCCTAGATTGCTATGCAATTTTACCTTTACTGGCTAAAGTGAGTTAAAAGTGCAAGCAAATTTTATGATTATCTAATGTTAGTAACAGTATCCTAAAAAAACCTACAGAAGAATATACCTTTTCTAGAGTAAGAAAGACATGCATGGGCCAGATTTAGTTAGAATGGGCAAAGTTTATGGTTGCTACATACAAAGTATGTATTTTTTCTTAACATGAAGCTGCATACCATCTTGTTCTTTTCCCTTCTCAAGAGAAATTTAGTGAACGTATTGTGCAAAATACTGCCTTGAGTAAGTTCTATCATGCTGATCCAGCTTGATAACTTCAGCATTTACTGTCTCGCTTCACAGGTCCTTCTATTCACAGTGATTTATACAAAGTGTTCTGTTTTGTATCTCTCACAAACTGTTCTAATACTGCACTAGGTAAACAGAATGTCATCAGATTTCCAGGCCTTCCTGGGTAATTTTCCCCAGTTATGTAAATGTTTATCTTAATTCTACTTCTTCCTTTGCACTTTTAAAAAATATTTTTGCTCCTTCTCTGTGCTGAGCCAGTGTGATAACCGCTATGCAGAACTGAGACAAAAGAATACCAGGGCTGGATGCCAAGGAGCGAGGCTGCAAGTACCCAGCCAACAGCATAGTCTTTGACTACCAGTTATCCAAGAAGGCAAAAGGCAGCATAGAGGTCCTGTTTAGCTTTATTACCCGAAACCTCCAAATACACCTAGTGGAAAGCTTCAGTGAAGTAATTCATAGCAGTCTAGGTCCTTGCGTACGTAGTAAAACTAGTTGCTCCTGTAAACATGTTCACAGGTGTGCCAGTGCCAGACACATACATAGCAGTAGAAGTTTAGAGCAAGACTTGATTCCCCTGACTATTTTTCCCACCATTTAACCTGTGTTGTATTTGGCAAACAAGCTGCTGGGGAGAGGGAACAGCATGCAAAGTGCTGGCAACAATTCTGTTTGATATGCTTAAGTTAATTAATAGAAAACAGCTCATGTCAACAGTGTTTACATTTCTCATGCTTTCTCTTTTTAACCGCTTGAACTGAACTATATAAAAAGCACTTTAGTTTCTACTATGTATATTAAAAATCAGTATTCCTCCAAATAAGTTTAAGTTTGTCCATGTACAAAGTTGTTGATAGGTTGGAGATCATTTCCATAGCCAAATAGTGAATCTAACTCTGCAGAAGACACCAAAACTTCAGTATTAGCTCCCTTTCAGACAAGATTTGCTTTCTTTCCAGCTCAAAAAAAGTGTAAGATACAGGACCAGATAACTAGAGAACTCCACAGATTTCAGTGGGTGGAATTCTGGAGATAACTATCTTATTTCAGCAGACTTTGAAAAAAAACAAACACTAAATAAACAACTAAGCTTACAAGAGGCTGTCACATTAATGTTTTTATTGAAAAAACAACATTCTGTCTGCTTGTACTACAAGTGATCCTTGTATCATCCCTTTGTTTGGATCCCATGTGCTATGAGTTTCAACATGGTTAGAGAAATGCACTTATCTAAGTAGGCATGTGGTTTAGTAGCACAGATAAATTTCTCCTTAATTGCTCACACCTTCCATGTTAAGTTTCCAAATACGGTTACATGAGCCAGAAGCCTAGTCTGATTTCATAGGATTTGGTGGTTTGTTTCTTCAAAGTCATGCAAAGCATGAACAACTTATCTCTCTCTCCTGTGACTATATAAGGGGCATAAAGAAAAAGGGACCAATTCTTATGCTAAGCTTCTATACAGTTAAGATGTTTTAATTTCATTTTCTGAATACCCAAACTCACCCAATCATACAAAAGTGAGAGTAGGTACCATAGCACTCAATACTGGCTCTTCAATTAGCATCCCTGAGGAGAGAGAACATGGTGCTGTATTTAACGAGTGAGTTTGGAATCAGGGACTTTCTGTATATGACTTATGATAATGTAAAGCAAACAAACTGCTCAGCCTGGATGAACTTAGCAACCCTGTGATTTAGTTCACACAGAGGTAAACCAGAAATAATGACAGTCAAGCAGAGCCAAGTCAGACGGCAAGGCTGTGTGGGCCAGTATGATATGCAGACAGCCCTGTCTGTGAGGTAGCACATGGTGCCACATCCCTCACTCAGGACTGCACTTCTCCTGAACCAATGGGTGCTTCTACACAACAAGTGCTCTTCAGTAATGCAGTCGTGCACAAAGAGAAACAGCTATAAATCACAATTAGAGAGGACACTTCCCTCTACAGCTTCCCTGCACATTCTCAAAGCATTTCTGTAGTCCCAGTGCGTTTACTGTTTTGTTTTTCTCTTCTACTAGTAACAACCACAGAAAATGGAAAATGAGGTATGTAGTTGATCTTCACAGGTAAAACAGTTGGCTGAAGCAGAAGCCAAAGGTTATTTATCATCTACTTCACAGGGCCAAGAAGAGGCTTTCCAAAAAAGCAGGACTATCTATAATCTATATTTTGTTTCCTCCATCAGCAAGATGACTGCCATGCTTTTGTTGCAATAAAGGCTTTGGCCAGGGAAGAAACAGCAAGAAAAACTGGCAAGGGCAAGGACAGAGACACAGAAGGAAACAGACTTCATTTCAGACTAGATCATTTCCACAAATTTCTGATGCAGTAAAGAAAACATGAATCGTATTCCGACTGAGCACAATATGGAACTTTTTGGACCATCTCATGAAGGAAAGAATATCCAAAACCTCTTTAAGGGTGAACTGGACAAGTTCACTGGAAGTTAATGGGACTCATTTTCTTAAGCCTCTGATCACTTAAGAAAAAAAATATTGCAATATATGTGTTTTCTGTTTGTTGCCAAAAAGAAGCAGCTGCTTTTAAAGACCCAGAATATGTAAACAAAAGGTAACTTGGTTTTCATTCTTAGCTCTCTACTTCTCCTGCACCTGGCACAGTCACTCATGTCCAGGAAAAGTAGGTTTAAAATCTTACTGTTTTATCCAGTACCACCGTGATCTCTAGTATTCACCAGCACAAAGGTAGGGTAAAAGTGCTTGAAGAGAACAGAGCTCACAGCTGGGACGAGCAGCAGAACATGCTTTTCCTTTATTGCCATAGAAGTATTTATGGCCTTCCTAGCTCATGTAAGGATAGACACATGCACACCTTATGTAGCCACCAGTTTGTGTACTTACCTCACTCATACACCATGCCTTCATAATGCACAGACTTACAAAGAACATGCCTGAAGTCTTCAGTTAAAAGATATGACAGCCAGTGCAGAGTCACTCCAGCTACATGAATTAAATGCAGAATGGCATTGTCTCATTGATGCAGGAAGCCCAATCTCTCGCTGCTGGAGAGGAGGAAAGAGGATGCAAAAGATATCACACCAGAGAGGTCAATTAAAACAAACAAACAACAAACAAACAAACAAAGTTGGGCACAGCAGCACTTGGAAATTTCAGAAGTTTCTGAGGAATGGGTAAGGAATGGGATTGAGCTTTCTGGTTTAGGTTAGAAGGTTATGGTCTCCTCAAAAGGAAGGTGCATTGCAATATTTGGCAGATGAAAGAATAATTGGTGAGTTTTGCCTGATGTTTGCATGTACAAAAAGCATAGATTAACATCACCAGGGGTATGCATTTTTCTCTCTAAGAAGTCCAATGTCTAGAGCAAACATACCTTGGATTATGCTCTGAAGCAAAGGATCAAGAATTAGTCTCTCAGTGTTCCTGCAATACAGACTATAAACAATGTTTGATGAAACCTTCATTAATTTATGAGACTAGTTAACCCCAGAATAAAAACCAGGTATATCACCACCAATAGTTTTTCATATATAGTTTTCCCCCAACAAAAGGATTAGTACCAGCATTCTTATTTCACAGGAGCAAAATTAAGTAATTCCATTTATTCACATGAACTTCTATTTGCTTAAAATCATTTAAGCAATGCTGAAAAGGTCCAGCCTATCTTAGGGTTTAAAAGGTTGGGACAGAGATCAGAAATGCTTCTCTGGAACCATACTGCCTCTTCTTCCACTCTTGCTCAAGTGGTTAACTCTCAGGGAACGTTTTAAGGCCAAGGAGTTTATTCCTTAGATGGAGTGACTTGATGCCTTCATGGAGGGGGTACTGCCATTACAATTGTTTGTAAGTGGTCTATATAAAACTGTTCTTTCATGCATACAAGAAAAAAGCAATATAAAGAAACTAGAAACAAAATAAGATACCTTAATACAGGTATGCATTTTACTTTATTTCAAAATACCAAGTTTTAGAACTGAAATGGCTACAACTGTTTTCTTCACAGTTTGTTTGTTTTTTAAATAAGCTTCCTTTCATTAAAAAAGCCTAATTGCTTGATATTCAAAATGCTTTTGACTAGTTATTTTTCTTCCATTTTTAGGAAAAAAAAAAAAAAAAAAAAAAGAAGACAAAGAAAAGACTCCAACAGATTTTAGCCTAACTGTGGGGAGTGTGAAACTCTGGCTGGAGTTAATGGAAATTCTAGGAAAAGGTACGTATCAAACCTAAATTCTTTTACCTCTTTCCAGCCTAAAATAAATCTTCTGCTTCTGGGTTGCTCACTGTTCTTACTCCTGATATGGGCAGCCTATTTCAAAACAGCTACTCAGCATGTTGCATGCAGGCTAACCCTGACTGGTGGCACAAATCATCTGCGTCAGTGTGACAGGAGGGAGAGAGAGGGAGAAGGAGGGGAGGGCACCACTGGTGCAGCTGGCTTTCCTGGGCAGCGTGAGACCCGTGCACTAACTTGGTACCTCTCCTTCTTCGGTTCCCAGTGTGCGAGAAGTTGAGGGAACATGGCCAGAGAGTTGCTCTATTTCAGCTATTCTTGGCCATCGTGTCAGACTCTTGGGGCCATAGGAAGTGTAATGTAATGCTGTTCTAAATTTATGTCCCAGGCTGGACGAAGATTAGGGGAAGTTTTTAGGTCTCCCGCTGTGTTTTCAGCTTTGTTTCCTGGGGCAGGAGGAAGGGAAGGAAGAAATACTGACAAGACAGCTGAATTCATTTAACCTGAAGAAGGCAGAAAATACGTACGTCCCCAGCAGCATGTTTAAAGACTGATTTTTAATAGGCTGGTTCTGCATTTAATGGGAGTTTCAGCATTGTCTCTTTAATCTTCCTCTACGAGACACTTCTCTCCCACCTTGATCCTCCTGCTTCCAAATTAATCCATGCATAAGAACCAAGAGGAGATTCATCTCTGGAAACTCACAGAGGATGAGTTACAGTGACACCAGTCAGATGAAATTATGTGTGTTCAACAAGATCAGCTCAAATATATATTGATTAAATGAATCTTTATCTCCCCACAGTGTCCTGGTTTGAGCCAGGATGAAGCCAGTTCTCCTTTTACTGATTTTTTTTTCCTTCAGTAAGATTTAACTACCAGCAGTGTGTTCCAACTAAGACTGATGAGAATGGAACGCTTTTGTAACTGCTGGGTCTTCAAGGTCGAACCCTCACTCTGCCAGCTCAGACACTACAGGGAGATGTATGACCCCTCTGTAGGAGGCTGAGTTAGACAGCAAAACTGGCCAGAGATATTCCATTCCATATATCTACGTAAGCTTAGGGGAAGATCAAGGATCACAGAAGAGGACTTCCTTCCTGCTTCTTCTCTTCTCTTACATCCATGGCCAGCGTCTGGGGAGGACTCTGTCCATCCATCATCGTCAACCCCCAGGCTTGAGCTCTCCTGACCCTCATCACTCTGTGGTTTCTCCAGCAGCTCCAGGATTCTTCAGGACTGTTTGCATCGAAGGAGAGTGCTGGGGTAGTTGCTGGGGGTGGGGGGAGGCGAGAGGCTTTTGCACAGATCTGAACATATTTGTATATAATTGTATATATTTTCCTATATCATTAATGTTTAATTAAAGCTCTGTAATTTAGTTTTCAATCCAGCAAAGTCTCTCTCTTTTTCTCTCTCTCCTCCCCTACCTGGGTGGGAGGGGTAGGGGATCAAGAGCATTGTTGTTGAACCTGAGTCAAAAGGCGACACCACAGCTTTAAGTACAAAAACATTAATTTCAGGTGAGGTAACTATCTGCCAATAGCATGCTACCTGAAAGGGTTAATTTTGAGAAAATGTTATCTGTAACTAACAGGCATTTATTCTCTCAACCTTTATGGTGTTAAAGTCAACAGTAATAGATTCAAGTCAGGCTGGAGTCTGGATAATTCTTACGAAAAGAGTGCTACACACTGTGGATTTCCTATTGAATTGTCCCTGACCAGGATTTGGAACCTGAATATTCACAAATTATTTGGACAAGGTGGTATGTGCCAGGCTTCATACAGCACTAGAAAGAATCCAGAGATGTATGTTTAATAACATAATGAAGTTTGAAATTTATTGTAACTTTAATATTGAAGGATTTAAAAAGCAATTAAACTGCTTTAAAATAGCAAAGACTTTATGGGAATGCAATATGGATTGGAACAAACAGGCCTAAATCAACACTGGCTTGGAAGTCTAGTAAAGACTAGAACTATGGGAGGTAATTCAGGAACAGATGCATCAAATTAATTCCAGTAATACTGGAGTGTTAAAAATGGCAACAGAAGCCAGCTTTGTTCAATAGAATGGAAAAAATAATCATCCATTCTCTCCCTTTCCTCCCCTAAGGAGTTGGATTTTCCCGGCACAGCCATTCATTGGTGGCAGCAGATGCACCGAAATGTCTGGCACCAAGAAACTGAAGACAAATAGAAAACATACATGAGGGAAACAGAAAACAACAAAAAAACCACCCCCACATTGAAAAAAAAAACCACAAGTGTACACAACGCAGAGAGGTGAAGCTGTGTTTCGTGTTGTACACTGAAGTCTCAAAACAGATATAACATTTGAAATAGTGAAGAAATTATCAGTACTTCATAGCTAAAACATTGTAAAGGTTAGGAATAGGGCATCTCTGAAGCTAGAGGCAATATAACTGTCCCCAGAGTTAGTTCTGTAGATGTGACTCCTTACCTCCGCTTGTACCCTTTGCCATGCTCAGTTCTCAAGGTCAGATACTGCTGCAAAGCTGCCAGTGATCCCATGTACTGAGGATACATACAGCCCATATAGTTGGCTTGGAGAAAGCTAGGATTTGGGTGAAGATGGAAATTGCTTATGACTGGAGTTTTCAACAGGGGCTTTCATCCAAAGGTCTCCAGTTCCTCCTCACATTTACTTACAAGCTACACTGAAACTGCTTCTCAGGTTATTCATTCACACCACAGCAGCTTGCGGAGTCGCCCAACAAAACTAGGAAGCAATTTAGGAGGAAATGAAAGAGGACTGTGTCTCAGAGGCTGGTGTGGAAAGTACACCAGTTACTCCTTGTAATTTCTAGTCACAACTGGAAGTGGATGAGCAAGTCACAATTTTTTCAGCAAATTTATCACTTTTCTCAAGAATTGTCTGCGAACAGACTGTGACTTTTATTAATTTGTCTCCAGTTGGCAAGGGTACACCAAATATTTTATGTGAATGAATCCCGGCCAATGGATTGCTCACAGACTTATGTCTGTTCTAATTGCTTCAATATTCCCGCTTTGACATTCAAGCTGAGGAGGCTTAGATCACGCCCTAGTTACAACACATACAGTTTCGTTCCCAAAGTAGTGAGAAATTTACCTTTTAGACAGAAGATAGCCATAGAAATCTTCTCCTCATTTAACACAAAGCATAGGAAATCGGAAACAGATCTCTGGCACTGGCAGAAAGACAAGGAGGAAATAGAGAAAATATTGATTAATGAGGTTTATTTGTGCTGTGGATGGTGATCAAAGGGGAGCAAATGCAGTGCTTAGCACTCACCATTGCTCTTAAAACCAAAATTCCTTTGATGTACAGCACAGTATCCGGCCATTATGAGAATTAAAAGAAAAAGCCATGAGAACATTATTAATAAGGGTTTAAACTGAACAGCTTCAGGCACCAAGCACATAGTACCAAGGTTTTTGCTTGTTAAATGACTGGCTGGTGAATAATTATGATAAATTAAGTGTAACTATTATTTGGTTTAGTAAACAAAGCCTGCAAACAGTAGTATAGTTTCCATATAGAGCAGCCTGCATATTTGCACAGTTGATAAGCATTTAAGCACCAAGAAAAAGACTTAAAGAACAAAGAAAAGGCTCCCTGGGAGCAGAGGGGCTGTGGGGACTGTGACGAAGTGACACTGAACTCAGCAAGGAAGCAGAAGTGTCACACCCTATGTGTGACACGAAGGGTTAACAGCTTTGCACCCTCCTCTTCCAAACCCTCCTTGCCCATCTCTGCTGGCCTCTCCTTTGTCTGTTCCTGCAAAGGTCTGACCAGAAGCTGGGCTCACCCATGGAGTCTGTTCAGACCACCAAAACAGCTCCAGTCCTCTCCGGTGTTACCTAACCCATCCTGTTGAAGCTGATGCTCAGAAAGAGCACCCTCAGCCCAGAAAGAGACACCTCTCTTCTTTTTCCACCCTTTGTGGCTCGTGAAAGTTGTCTTCACAGGAAGACTGAACTTGAGGCTTCTTACAAGCTTAGATAGAATTGAATTTTGCCAAGGCCCAGCATAGGCAAGGCCATTTCTGCCATGGGAAGGATCAACAAGCCAAAAGGTCACTGGCGGGTCAGGCTGGCAGTAGCTTTTGCCTCCTGGGAAGGCAGAAGAAGGTGGCTGTTTTGCTGAGGAGCTCCCACCCACACTCACAGCCTCCTCCAGGAATTGGGGAGCTCTGACAACCCCTTGCCTCACCAGAGGCTTGAGCTGATCGCACCTGCAGCCCCTATTCATAAGGTGATCATGCATCCTCTCATTATAAAAGGCATTTATCATGGCAGAGGCGTCCCTTGCCATGCTCTGTAAAAGTTCTGACACTTATCCTGTTACATAAAATGCATATCGTGACTTTGGAAGATGCTATGGATTGATATAATCTACCTTTTTTTTATATTATTTTTTTTAAAGCTACCTGCCAAGCAACTGGACAAGATGCAGAAGACTGATACAAAATTTACAGCCTTCTGAAAAAGGATTTTTGAAGAATATGAAAGGTTTACAGGAAATTAAGTTTTAAATACTCCATATAAGAACAGCTTTATATTTTGACCTTTCTGAAAACCAGGAGCTTCATATGTAAAGTGAATCCTGTTGTAAAATAAGAGTAAAGATTACTTAATACCACCTTAAGCTTTGCCTCCTCTACTGTTAACAACTGATGGCTCTTTTCCTATAGCAAAAGAAGCTCCTTTTATGCTACAACTCTACTGATACGAAACACAAAAATGCATCTTGCAAAAACAAAACCTGGAGGACTTTGAGAAGGACCCATCCTACTTGTCTAATAGTTTCCCATCTTTGCCATTTTATATTCTTTTATGAAACAAAAAAAAATAATTAAAAAACCCAAAAATAAAGCAAATAATAGCAACTCTTGTAAACCAAACCCACTTTCAATTTTTTTTGTTTACAAAGATGAGCTCACAGCTCATTTGACAGATTGCTTTGGTCAACATTGGCAAAACTGTACTGCACTACATTAGGACTAGTGCTAGCTTGCTCTTTTCCTATAGCAAAAGAAGCTCCTTTTATGCTACAACTCTACTGATACGAAACACAAAAATGCATCTTGCAAAAACAAAACCTGGAGGACTTTGAGAAGGACCCATCCTACTTGTCTAATAGTTTCCCATCTTTGCCATTTTAAATTCTTTTATGAAACAACAAAAAAAAATTAAAAAAACCCAAAAATAAAGCAAATAATAGCAACTCTTGTAAACCAAACCCACTTTCAATTTTTTTTTGTTTACAAAGATGAGCTCACAGCTCATTTGACAGATTGCTTTGGTCAACATTGGCAAAACTGTACTGCACTACATTAGGACTAGTGCTAGCTTGCAGCACAGACTATAAAAGACCATAAGTGGAAGAGAACTCATAATGAACTAAACAAAATCCACTACAACACATTGCACTGCATGGCAGAATGTAGAAAGAGTGCATTCAAAAGCTACAAAAACAGTTCATTGACTAAAAGAAAGGTATTAAATTGTCGATTTTGCCTAAAGTAATAGCTTGAATGTTTTAAACAGGACTGCACTAATTATTTTTGGTTCATCATTTGAATAAAAAATACTTCTCTGAAAAAAACTTCTCATGACAAAGCTGTAGAAAACACTTAAAATATCTTATTGAAAAATGAAAGACAGAGGTAGATGGGGGAGGAGAGAGAGGGAGAAACCTGTTTTATGTCAAATGAAACATTCTCTACAGCTGAACAAGAAAGCTTATATTTTAGGACCAAGGAAAACAAAGCTAATAAAGAGTTACATTTTAAGTTGTCAGGATTGCTTCCCTTTCACACAAGAAGAGAGGAACTATAGGACAATGCCAGGACACTGAAGACTGAGGATTTCTTCTCTGTTTTCCTATTGAGATGTGAATCCTATCTTCCCACATTCTCATTTAACCATAGGGTACAACTGCATGTACATTTACTTTGTCCCAAGAAGGATGCTTTGTTTTGCTTAAATAACTGAATGTTTATTGGGAAAAGAGAACACATCATAAATAGAATATATTTGGTTTCCTATTGCAACTAAGTTAGTTCTGTCATTGACTCATTCAGTGAACATATCTCTAGCAGGGTGACCCACCACATAAAACTCTGGGATACATCAATAAAGTCAGAAACTTCACGGGCAAAAGGTGGGACTGAGATAAGTCTTCCCTATGCTGTCTGCTTCTGTCTCCAGGTTTAGTGGTAAGACAGAAACTGTTGCCATCCTAGGCTCCTTTCCCTGACAAGATTAATTTCAAAGATCATAAAAGGTGCAGATTAAGTTTTCTCCACTATTCAACTATTTCATGTCATTATCTCTCAGCTGGGGTATTAATGTAGCTCTAAGAGCAGCAGAAAACAGATTCTTCCATCAACAATCCTAAAGTAAGTCCATTAGTCACTTCAGAGAAGTTAACACTAATTTGCCACAGAACCATCAGAGACAGGCAGTGACCCACAGCACCATACAGAGAGGGCTTTTTCTCATGAAGTGGTGGTGCATGCATGAGCAGGGTACCCTGAATTCTCACAGCAATCAAGGGACTTTATTACCCTTCTTGGAACAGCATCACCATCTTGTAGCATGCCATTCATGCAGGGATGGGGAAGAGGGTGCTGCTCCCTTAGGGATGGCTTTTACAACACTTAAGATCCCTCAGCAGCCTGGGCAACGAGAAAAGGTCCCAGGTCATGTCACTGTTTTAGAGAGAGCCTGGGGACGCAGCAGGAAATCACACACACATTAGCTGGAGCTGATTTTAAAACAAAGCAAGCTATTTGAACAGCTTGATTAATGATGGCCAACCAGGCTTCAGCAAAAGGAGTTCATGTCTTGCTAACTGGCTGGAGTTCTCACAGGGGATGTCGGCCAGGGTACACATTTGGGGGGGGATAGTGCAGAGAGCATTTCCTGAGATACTGAGAAAACATTCAACAAACTTCACAGGAGATTAATGTTTCAGATGCAACAAATGTCTTGAACAGTGGGGACAAGAGAAAGCAGTTACGTCTCCACCAACTGAAAACTGGCTACGGAACAGAAAAGAAAGTCACCGCAAGGCAGATTGCTGCTGGCTGACAAGAAGTTACTTGAGGCAGTGTAGCTGGTTGTAGTGGGCCTGCCATTTCATCAGTCTGACTGGAACTCCTTTCAAAGCAGCTGACAGCCATTACTGCTAGACAGAGCTGTGGAAAAGGTCAATGTGTTGCTCCTTCATTATTTTAGCCCAGGAAGACTATTATTCCTAAAGTATCTGTGGTAAATTCCTCCCTCCCGCCCTCCCCTCTGAACAGAAACAAGTGAGAAAACCACTTAAATGTAAGACATAGGGGGTGCTACAGTAAAGGCAAAAATACAAGTCTGCAAGGGGAAGAAAAGACAGGCAAAAGAGGTTAACAGTTCAGCTGACCTGCTCAAAATTATCATTCAGAGGGTGAGTGCTAGATTGAAATAGTTGCAGGAAGTAGGTCTGACTTACTTGCATATGATGGGTTGCTCTGGTGATAGAAGCTGCCTGTTGCTCATCACAAACGCATGTGTTTACATTTGCCAAGAAACATTTCAGCTGTCCTAGGTATTGTTGTCATCTGCTCTTGGACTGTGTCTGAGAGGTTGACAGAGATCCTTAACCCTGAAGAATCCCCAAAAGATAAATGGAGAGATGGGAACCTGCTTGGTTTGAACCCACCTTGTCAGCAAATTTGCTGCTCCCTGCAGAGCAGGAGAGCTGAGCCCTGACATGTTATCCCCAGGCAACGGCTACCACCCAACTGGGTTGAGGACAAAGGTCAGAAACAGTTTTATTTCCTTGGTCACTGTCACCCAGCTACATATCCTGTGATGACTGAGTGAAAACATATATTTGAAGTACCAAATGAAGGCCCATGGCATGCTTTTCTTCAGTTCAGTTCTCAGTACTGCATTTTCCCTCCACTTCACTATTTTGGCATGCTGATGGGAACCCAATTCAATAGGCACAGATGAATGTTTCTTCTCTCTGTCGCTGCTAGACCATCTTAAAGCAGATCTCAATAGATGGGATTTATCCTTTTGTTTCAGAAGCTCAGCCTGGTCTTCACACTTGACCAGCTACCCTCACCTTTCTAGCCTCAAACAATTCCCTCCTTGTAAGGATCTATCTTCTTCACATTTTTGCACCATTTCTTCAACATGAGTCCCTGAAAAATTTTACAATTTCAAATTCATCTCTGGCATTCAAAGAGGTCAAACTTAATCACCTAGTATAACCTATTGTGACATTAGAAATATGACTCCACTGAAAATAGCAACCACTATGTTGGCTATACTTGTAATTTTTAATGACATCATAGACCACCACTACATCATTCAACAGCTTCCTTGGGCTTTGAATCAGCCACTCCTGGAATAAAACTAATAACAAAATTACAATTACAACTACAACCACCAAACGAAAAGTACTAATTGTAGTTTCTATGAAGCACTATGAAGTTTTAGTTTCTTGTGCAGCTGTGCAATATAATTAGTAGCCATATACCTCTCATAATATGTTACTGTCAGAAAAAAAGTTGCAAAAGAGCTGCTCTACAGAAATAAATAAAGCAGAGGTTCACATTGCTCCAGTACATGTTAAACAGAATTTTTCAGTTTACCAGGCACATTTGGTCTATCTCAAAAATAGATCATTGAAATAATAAAAAGTGACCTTTCTATTCATAATACACTTTCAAAAAAGACTTTTCTGAAACAAAATTATTCCTAAATGATGCTAATGGTATGTTTCTTTTTATCTCCCATATTTACTTATCCTGCATTTATTTTTCCACCTTTCTTACTGTACAGAAATAATTATCTTCTTATTCAGCAGATGTCATTTTATGTTCCAGAAAAATTCGGTAGCCTTTTTACAACTTTTCACGTTTCTAAAACCATTTGCCTTAACTCAGTACCAGCCACCCTTAAAAATATTAATTTTGCTGTATAAGATGCAGAGAAGAATTTTAAGAAATATCTACAGGCATTTAGGGCTTGATTCACAATCAGTTGAAATGGAGTGGCTGAATTCAACATCCACTGATTCAATACTCTAAACACAACACTTGTATTTGAATGACTGCAAAAAATATGGTTGTCAGCTCGGTGGAGACACTCCACTGATATATTTCTAACTACAAACACCAGTTTGTTCAAAAGTTATTCCTTCTAAGCATTTTTCAACTTTTTCATCTCCAAGTTACCTTTCATTACAAAGCTTTCTTAATCTAGTATTTTTAATTATTTTTGGGGGGGTGTACAGCTTTGTATTTGTTCAAGATGCCAAATTATCAAATTAATTACCAGTAATAAAAATAACAAATGACCACTCTAAATAACAAGTGAGCAAAGCATTAATTTATTTACCAATTACAAGACTCTGCATTTCCTGTCTGACAAGATCAGTGCAGCAGAAGTTGTGCAAGCATAGCCAATTTTCATTGCCAAATCTGGAAAAAAAATATGATGAAAAGTACTCATATTTTTTTTCAAATAATGCAAAGTTAAAGCAGCTTCAAACAGCAAGAAAATATTCTGTTTCCATTTGTTATGAGAGTGAACATGAGTTGTTTCTCATTTTGTTTAAATAACTTTTCCTCATTCCTG
>NW_009954185.1:3144883-3173370 GCF_000747805.2 Chaetura pelagica | reverse complement strand
TACAGAGAAAAGCAGAACAAAATCTCAGATTCAAATAATTGCAAAAATAAGCCAGAAATCTGCTCCAAGTTTTGCAAGAGGTTTCTCTGTCATCCAGGGAGAGCCCTAATCTTAGATACTTATACTCCTCAGCTTAGTGATATTTGCTCAACAACTCAGGAAGCAGAAAGCCTCTCTAGGGATGTGAATATGAGCTTTTCTGGCATCTCCATCACGTCTCTGCTGGGGGCTCACAGCTACCCAGCTTCACCCCAAAGAAGGAGTGCAAGCTGAAAAAAATGTGGGCAGATGAGGTATAGGGGGAAGCAGTGATACAATTCATCGTGTGAGCAACCTACAGCTACAATTTAAAGGTACCTGCCTTGGCATGAAACCTCAAGGCAAAGGTCACAGCTCAAGCACTATTTACACTTCAACTGTCCCAGGAAAACACAATTCAATGAACAAATTAAGGCCAGCATGAATGGACTGAGGCACGTTTGCTTTTATATGTTTTGCAGCCTATGAGAAAAGACAAAACAATTTGCATCTTAATTTTCATTTGGGACCAGGCCAGTTTGTAAATGAGAATTTAAGGCACTTGTAATTTCCCTTTTTCTTTTCCCCTTCTTTCAACCCCCCGCTCCCCTCACCAATCATAAGAGTTTTCATGTGCTTTCAGGCTCTCCTTTTGTTCTACTACAATAAAGTCCTCAAACGATTGCCAGGTCAAATGTGTTCCGTCTTTGTTCGATTAGTGTAACAGCTGGTGCTCGCCTCATAAAATTCCTTTACTGTCAGCTAAGGCATGCCTTCCCTTTTGAAGAATTGTTAATATGACTTTCATTTCCAGTCCTTTACTATTGACCTTACTTTAAAGACAAGATGGGTCCACACCAAAGACAGAAATTCAAATGCCCTCATTTGATGTTCAGATCTGGAAACAAGCATCATTAGTTTCCTTTCCCTGGTGGGTGAAATGAAAACACTAATTTGAGCAAGAAAACAGATGCTTGCTGCTTCTTGCAGAAGTTTAGAACCTGACTCACATCTCACTTTTCCAGCAGTAACTCCATATTGCTCAAAATACTCCACCAAACAACAGTACAACATCCTACTGTGATTGATCTATATTTCTTCAGAATACTCCAGAATTCAAGCCAAACTTTCAGCTGGTCAAAAGTGGCACTATTTTAGATGTTTTTCTAACAGCTTACTATTTGCTGGAAGGACAGATTGTTCAATATAGGTCATACTTGTTAATGGGATGTCTAAGAGGCAACACATAATAGAAACCAACAAGCACTGAAAACTAATGTAGATATTAAATTGGGACCAAAACAAAAGCTACCAGTAACCATTAACAATATTCTTGACATTTAAGAAGGATATAGGCTTAGGTAGAGCCTCCAAAATAGTAAAGGATATGTATTCAATGGTAATTTTTTTTAACATTAGAACTGAAGTATCTTGCTGCTATGACAAAATTACAGAGCAAATATAAACTTAACAGTGTTAAGTAGCCTAGGGATACATTTCCTTACTGCCCTTCTGGGGTGGAGCACAGCACTCATAGTGCAGCAAGACAGAGAACAAAGGAAGTTTTCAAACATTCCAAGTCTAGGTTGTTGAACTTCTGACTGCAACATATTTTAGACAACCCAAAACCAAAGTTTTCTGGACTCTACCTTGTTGTGGGCTACAGTGCTGCTAGGAGCCAGTCAAATACTAAATGGCATTGTCCACACCTGACACATTCCTCTCTTCCTTTCCTAAAGCCACAGATTTAAAAAGGTTCTTCTAGAGGTTCTCCATGGAGCACCTTTGCCTTGTCCAGGAACAGACTTTGTTAGCCACTTCATATTATTTCAATCTTTTCACACATGGTCTTCATGAGCTGCTTCAGGTGGGTTAAAGACCCAGAGGATCCAAAGCCATTATTGACCATGGGTTAACCCAAAACACACTGAGACGCATGGAGTAGCAGAATTGACTTGATGAGCTTTGGGTCAGGCTCCACACATCCTCTAAATGATATTTATTTCAAAATATTACAGCTATTTCAGCAGATGCCCAGCATCTGTGGGTTTGATGGGGTGCTAATCCTATTACAAGGTGATGATTTGAAGCCTATAGCTTCTACTTCCAGATGGTTTAGGGTTCAGAGACCACATATGCTCAAAGAGGGGAGAAGGAATGTTTGGAGAGCTGTCTGGGTGTGAGAGTTTCATAAGATACTTGCAGATTTTTGAGAGTTTCTGGATAGCTAGGGACCACAAATCATACATACATTAAATAGCAGAAATTCATTGCACACTTCAAAGTTTGGAAGACTTTACCCATCAATAGGCAGACCTGTTGAATATTCCCACTGGAATGCATCCAAGATCCCAGCAACTCTTGGCATGGTACACTTGGCAATGAGCCACTCAGCCTCCTTTGCTACTAGGAAAGTATGGACACCTTACTCCAATTTTCCCAGTCTTTCATCAGAGTGACTTCAGGTCAGGTGACTTCTCTTGTTCCATTCTGATACTGTAGATGTGATGTTCTATGGGGGCCAAAGTAAAGACTTCACTGATTTCCTGGTCCTGATTAACTAGATTATGTTGATTATAATCCACACTGACTTCCAAAGATTGCATAACTTCATGACTTAAGGTTCCCACAAAATATTCCTAAGGAAAGAAAGGAACAACTGTTGAAAACCATTTCTGCATGTTATTGTGGAACCTTACAAGATTTGATAACTGTCAAAGCTCCAGCTCCTGAAATTGGTGAGAGAATCTTAGCTTCACTTACAGCAAGTGTTAGCTCGAAGGAGCAAGGGAAAGGTGTAAACTGGAGGACAAAACACGTTCCAATGTCAGCAAAGCCAAATGTAAACATTTACAAACAGTGGTTATTAAGTAGCACAGATAACAGAAAGAAGCCTGTTTGTTCACATGTGCTCAATCTTTTGTAATGCTCAAACATACAAGCTAGCAAAGGCAGAGTAAAACAAATACAATATTTGAGCAAGTTATCAGTTGTGTTACTCCATATCTCTGTCTCACACGTTCAGAAAGCCTGGAAACCATTTTCAATAAAGCATCAATAACTCAGTAGGGTCATTAGGATTAGATGTAAAGGCTTTGAAACTGGGTATATGGAAGAAAGAACTGCCAGATTAAATTAGATTATCCTGATTTGAATGGAATGGCTTTGTCTGACCATTCACAGCCAGGACAAATACTCAAGGGAAAAATCTGTCCTGTTTTTCTGCATTAGTATGTAGCTGCAGGAAAGTTTATAAAGTCTATGTGTAGTGCGTGGACAGATGGACGGAGACACTTATCATGGCAAATTATACCACTCAAGTATTCACTATGAAGCATTGTAGGGCTCTGTACATTTGGTGTTTTCATACTTTTAACTATTACAAAAGCAAAACCACATCATTATCCATCTATATTCCTCTTTGCCAGATAGTAAGAGAAAATCCTCTTCTGAAAGCATTCAAGTATAGCAGAAAGTATGTGTGTTTTAAAGATTGCCCTAAATTTTTGTCCTGTGGTAAAAAAACCCACTTCTACAAAGTTTTTGATGTAAGAAAACAATACCTATCAGCCTAGCTTTACCTGTAATTATTAAGAGAAGTTACCACACCTAATTACAACATTTACTAATAAAGTGCTGTTCATACAATTTGCAATATTTGTTTACACACACTTTTTATCATCATGTACATAGAGCAGGAGAATTCTCCAGGAGAATTGTCAGTTCTGGCACAGGATTACAGTCCTGGGAAAATCTCTAATCTTTGACAGTATATGTTCTTGTAAACATATGACCAAAACCTTTATTAAGCTGGTACAGTCTCTGAAGCAATGAGGTTCTGTACACAGCTTATATAAAATTATCCCTGAGATGTTCTTAGGCAGGACAAATGCCACTGTTTCATAATTAAACAGTTGGTCTGAATCTTTTTCAAGAGACTAATAATTACAAATGTTCAGATAACTTTGAAAATACAAGTTTTGCAAACTTTAATTTCCCATAAGTACTGAAAATTAATTTGCATATGCATCTGGAAAGCAAAATCCAATTGCTGCATGGAAATCACAGGAAGCATTGAGGCCTGTAACAGAGTCTTGCAAGCAGTGATTGAATTTTCAATGTATTTTCCAGAACGGTGTGTTTTTGCAAGCCAGTGAGAGACAAACATGAAGCTTTTGTACTAGTTAAGCTTCTTTACATTATGGAAGAAGTATTGGTGGAAGGATACAGAGACTTCAGTAGCAGAGAGAGTACCTTTCAACAAAATACAGTATTTCAAGTTGGAGGTTAAGTTTGTTAAACACTTCTGACGTGGATCTTCATTTGTATTTTACAACAACACCTTGTGGAGAAAAATCCTATTCCCAACTGAAAGTTTCTAGTCACTAGAACATTAAATATTTCACAAAGGATGGAATGTAATAGTATTCTTTAGTAGACACTATTTTTAAAAACCACAGATCTTCTTATATATGCTGTCATAATTTATAAAGTAACTTATGATCTACAGAATAACTACAATCCAGTGTTTCTACAAAAAAACCTCTGATTATCTGGTACTAGTGTTCTAAGAAACTAATTCCCAAGAATTGAAATTAGTGGCTACAGAATATAAGTGACTTCAGTAAGAGCTGGATGCCTAACTATTCCCACAGTTTTCAAATTAGCTTCTTCATAAGTAAGTCTTACTTCAGACTTACACTTGGATTGCAACAAAGCGAAAGCAGTAACTCACATGCACAAACCAGAAAGAGATGTTTTGCCTAAACACTAGCCACTTACAGGGACATTCAGCACAAAATTTCTGTTTTAAGCTTGTTGTAGCATTTGGATTTGCAAAATCACCTTCACTGCACTAACAAATACATCACATGTTCTGTTTTTTTCAGATGAGTGGAATTTAATCAATTTTCCAGAGCAAATAGTCATTATTATGAACTTAAATTTTCCTTTCCACAAATATTCTCTTTAGTTCCTTTCAGTGACCATTGCATTCGATCCCTATAATTCTACTTACAACGTGAAAGAGGGAAATTTAACAAATAAGTTACTTTATTCACGCAACAGGAACTTCAGATAGAGCTGGAGTTAATTTCCTAACTCTGAAAGCCTAGTCTAGTAATTATCTTTGCCAGCTATGAGAACATGAACTTCATAAAATCAGATATACAACAGTTGTTACTCAAAAGTCAACTTTAACAACAGTTACCACAACACAGGATCCATGAAAACAAGGTTCCCTTTCTGAACATGACATAGAGAAGTGCATGCAAGAAGAGAATTTTAAAGTTCAGACTGCAAAGAAAACAATGTCTTTATCCAACATGCATTCAAACCTGTATTTTTCTTCACATGCAGTATTTTCTTCAAATCATAAAACCTTTTTTTTTGCACAAAACAGCCAAATTTCGCAAAAAATGTTTCTCAAAAATGTCACTTCAGAAGTTTAACAGTTTCTCCATGAAGTCAGTTGTGAAATATCTGACATCTAATAGATTGGAGCTACAATCAACTTCTCTTTTTTTAATTGCAATAGGTCAAGTATCAACACCTTGACAATAAAAAGTCTGTTACAAAGAAGTTTCCTATAGTCCATGAGTATAAACAAACATTGCAGGTAAAGTCTACATGCCATGAATATACTCTAGTGGCTCTACAATGCTTTACAATAAAACAGGCTTGAAGAAATGAGTTTGGGACAGCTCTGTACTACCTGAAATTAATGGGGTTTAAAAATATGAAACCATGACAGTTGCATCTGCAGACAAATTACTAAAGCTCACTTTTTATGTAATAGCTAAGGTGTCCAGAGTGCTACTAAGAACCGGGGAAAGACTAAGTTCTCATCATAAGTGCTCTTTCACTATCTATAATGGCTTCTAAACTGTACTGCTTGATGAACATGTCCCATTGGTCTGAAATTTTAAAGACTCTAAATAAATGCTTGGCATGAAATTTCTTGCTCCAGAAGTACAGCTTTTTTCACCATTTGTGTATTCTTTTAATCCTGGTAATTTTTCTTCTTTCCTCAGGTGAATTGACTGTTGCTTTACAGCCAGTACACATTCCTCTGAGGTTGGATCAATATATTGTGTTAGACAAACTCATAAGATTTGCTGGTCTCCTGCACTACTTATCACTCCACACTACAAAACTGAGATTTTACTAAATCATTAGATACTGTTGATACTGACCAAGATTTATTTATGTTTATAGGTAGAGTGAATGGTTTACATGAAGAGAGATCACTCTCTCAGACCACTTCTTAGTATTTGGAGATGATATATGTATCTATTTCTATTAGAATTCACTTCAGTCTGGGCAGAAGTCTCAGCTGAGGATAGCCAGATCTGAATATGTCTTGCTTCTAAACCTCTTACATATAAACAAGCCATTTAATAAGAAAACACTGCAATAAGAGCTTCCAAATACATTGACAGGATGGTTTGGGAGCATCTGGAAGACTGTGCACCACTTTCTAATACCTTTCAGAAATACTAAATGCACCAAAAGAATAGGTGGTGGGAAAAAAAAAAAGAATTAATGAAAAGGCTGTGACAGCAACTATATATATATATATGTAGGCTGTCTTTAATATACACATGAAATAACAGTGTGAAGGAATGGGCATGCTAAGCTGAAGTTGCTCACACATGCTACCAATCAGCACCTTTTTTGAACCAAAATACCATGATGGATTTTACATTTCAGGTATAGCTCCTAGAGAGGCTAATAATGTCTAATGGGAGAGACTTCTGCAACACAGAGAGAGCATACTGGCACAGTAGGTTGTTCTGGAGAGTAAAGAGGTTGGCACTGATATAATTACAAACACTATGAGACACCCAAAGCAACAGATAAAATAATGAAAACAAAACCTTCTCAATGTATGGCATGGCTATGCAAGAATTCACTGATAACCAAGGAAAAGCCTTTCCAGAGAGACTGATTTTGGTCACCCACCAGTATAAATAACAAGATTTGTTGTATTGATCTGCCAGGTATACTCTGGAACACTTCTGGGGGCTCTTCCTAAACCACATGCTCTGAGAAATCACAGAGGGGAAAAAACCCTTTCAAATGGTATTGTATTTAATGGTAAAAAAGTCAGCTGTGAAATTAGGCTGTCCTGAATTTTATGGTAAAGAAAAGGATTCTGTACTACCTTAATTATAAAAGCAAGAAAACTGTGACAAGAGCAAATTGTATCAACATATAAGGAAAAGCAGAGACAATAGCATGAATTTTTTAACATAGATCCATGTCCACACTGTATTTCTGATGGTTCACACTATAAATAGTCATTCTCTTTTTAATTTTAAACACTCACCAGCTGACAACAGCAGTAGTGGATTCTGCATTTTAGATTTCTCACTCTCCACAGTTAACTTTGCTGAATCTTCTCTTTTGATCCAATTTCATCCTCTCGGAAACCAACTGAGCAAACACATCTGTACAAGGAGGTTTTACCCAAGCCTATATATTGCTTATTTGACTGTAGATGTCAGAATTTGCATTACTTAAGTCTTGGTTAATGTAAGAGGTAAAAGTAGGTTTCTCTCAGAGGTGAATCACTGAGAAAAAGAGGCCTGAAGGACAAAGGAAATTGAAGTCACTCAGAAGAGGGTGAGGAGAGATGGAAAGAAAGACTTTTAAGGCTAGAGCAAAAAGCTGAAGTATATCTGTCCTGAGGATATGATTTTAGAATTCCAGCAAAAAGCTAGGAAAATTTCAATTCAAGACCTGACTTCATTAAAAAAAAAGGATGCTTTCCCAGTCGGGACAATAATATTGCTGATCTTCAAGAACTGCTCTGAGATCAGTAGATAAACAACAGTATATGGAGCTAACTATTACCAACTATAAATTATAGTTATTATTGCAGGATGACAGCTGGCATTTTTAGTATCCAATATGAGATGCATTTTTAAGAATCTGACCCATACAATAACATGCAAAATAATTACTGAGCTACATTTCAGGAATGTGTCAAGTTCCTAAATATAGGTTTTTACTTGCTATTCTCAGCATGTAAGACAGCCTCCCTACATTCTTCAGCTCCCTTATCAAGATCCATTTTTACATGAGGCCAGAGTTTTCACCTCTTCTCTCATGCTGTGGTATCAGGGCTGCTTATTATACTTCTTTTGCCTCTATTTCCATCCTCAGCCTTTCCACCACAAGCAGGTCAACTTATTAAGGGTCTGAAGGGTCTCAAGGCATTTTAAAGATTTAAACAGAGAAGGATGTATAGAATTTGTATGAACTCCAGTTCTCTGTAGGCCAAGCTTTTCTGGACAATCAAATTCAATGTCAAAAGATTTTAGTGCTCAGAGCCAGAAGTATCTGCATATCTACTACAAAATTAATGTTGGTGTTCAATTTGCTTTTATCAAACCTTGAATGAATAGGTTAAGGGAAAGAAGAATCAGACCTTTATGAAGTTGACAGCTATCCACTTATGCAAAGCCTACTGTCTCTGCTCAGAAAGTGTTTGCCAGCAAAATTGCTATCCTTAAAGAAATGGGATGAGTGCCTTAGGAAATACTAGGTAATCATATAGTTGTCAATTTCTAGGACTGAAAAGTAAATAATGCCCTTACATTGAATCAGCTCATGATATTTTCAATTACTACAAGCAAAAAGAAAGTGAGATTGATATACTGCATAAAAATTGGCACTTCTAGGATCACACAAGAGCAGACAAAAAAAAAATCCCAAACTTGACCAACATGTACCAGTTAAGAAATTTTCCATATAAACAAAGCCTCACTCAACGAGTTGCAAGAAGGACTGAAAAATTGCCAGGATGGAATGTGCAACTTTCACATACTGTATTGGGCAAAGTTATTTTGATTAATTCTTCCAGTTTTTGAACAAAAAAATTAAACACTTCAACTTCAGTTGAGATGGAAGTTCAAAAGAAAATTATACCATTGCATTTCCTCTGAAAATGTTCTTTGAATACATTTTGCAGAAATGCAAAGCTCAAACATTTTCATACAGTATTTATTATATTTTCTCCCTTTCTTTCCAGTCATCTATCTCTTTTCTAAGGGAAAAGTTGAAAAGAAGAAAAACTCCGAAATAGAAATTAGTAGTGAACATAATTAAAACATCTCTTATTTTTTAGGCAATTCTTTCCCTTGAATTTAAAAGAATAGAAAATTAGTTTTTCTCTCTCCAGTTTCTTACACACTCTTCAAAACTATTTTTCAAAGGCTGTTTAGAAGCAAAATGAAAAGTTTGTTTTGATATGTTTCAATATTTCTGATGGAGGGGAAAAAAAAACAGCCCACACTCTTCTTCTTCAATAAATATTTTGGGCTGCTACTTAAAGCAAATGTTTTCCTGTCACTTAAAGTTATTTGTGATTATAATATAGGCTTCAATTTCTCATATATTTTAGACCTATTGTATAAACAGATTCTTTATGGACCTAAAATTTTAATATGCCAGTTTCAGTAACACAGAGCAGCTTGAAGATATAGATCATGTGCTTCATCACTTTCAGCTCATATTCAATCTATAATAAAAAAACAAACAAAACCAAAAACATTTTTAGTAACCCCAAAAATTAGTATCATGAAAGGGCCTGACTGACAGCTCTAGTGACCCATATTCTTTATTATTCACAGGAGAAGAGCTGTATAAACACCTGTAAGAGCTAGTCTAATACTAGGAAATGGCTCTAATAACTTGGCACTAGTTCACCAAATGGACATTCTTATTTCACATTAAACCTGCCATCACACTATTTAATTTAATCTATATCCAAAAACCAGCATGAGCTAAAATGTAAGACAAGCATCTATGTCAAAATCATTGCAGAAAAATGATTCTGACCTGAGTTCATACCTTGATTTATTTTTAAAATTATTTCCTCCAAAGACAAGCCCCAGTATGAGATCCATCCCTATATTTTCCAACTGAGACCAAGCCAAGCCAGCTGCAGAACCAAAAAAGGAATTCAGCCTCAAAAGCCCCTTAGGTGCCTCTGCTAAAAATGCCAGCAATTGACCTGATTCTCTTCCTCCTCTCTCCCTAGATTCTGATGAGTTGCACATTCCTCCATCAGCTCTCCCACCGACTTGAAAGGACTACCTGTAGCACACAGTTAACCCAAGGTAAGATGTAAAGAGCAGTCTATCTGAACTTCAAACCTAGACAGGGCAGAAAGAGTTCCTATTTCACCCAAACCTTGCTGTTGGGAGGTGAGAAACGGGCAAAACCCTGACTGTGCTTCATGGCATGCATCAGCCTGCAGATCTGAACCCATGAAAGTATATTTTCAGTACAAATTACTCCACAGGAACCTCAAATTTTTCACTGTAACACTTAAGGTTGCCGTGTTAAGGTTCAAGAAGATGCCTTATACTGCTATTTGAGCAATAGTATAAATCTCTTCAAACCTAATCAGAACTGAAGGGAATTCAAGGAAGGAACTTTTTTAATACAGACTAGTGGGACCACAGCATTTTTCTTGATTACCTCTATGTGGGTGTGTGGAAAAGGGTGCTACTTTAAAAGGCAAGTGTTCTAGATAATTCGCCACTCTTGGCAAATTTTATTGTAACTATTTGCACTAAAGAAATACCTTTTATTCAATGCCTCATTATCCATCATGTACCAGAATATCTCTTTTCCTGGAAGCATTTTAGAAAGAAACAAAGAAAACAAAACAAAACAAAACAAAATAAACCCCAAACCACCAAAAGCCAAATGATCGACCTCTGATAACTTCAATGAGATGACATGTTCTCATAAGTACTTCTCTCTTAATATATCAGTGTAATGAACTTGCACAATGACTTGGCGTATTTATTTTCTCCTTTTTTAAGTCACATTGATCACAAGTCACCAGTGTGTTCATCTGTAATTAGAAGAAATGCTGTGCTCCAGTATCCATGACACCTTCTAGAATCACAGGAAACTCATCCATTCACTGCTTCACAGATTGCCAGAACATTTCACAACATAAGATCAAAGGGAAGCACAGAAAGAGTTCATCCAAGAAAATGTCCTTAATGTGTCTTTGATGCTATTTGCAGGGGACTATTTATTGTTGGACTATTGGAACATTTTTCACAAATACACTTTTTACAATAGAAATAACATTTTAACTTCTAAATGCACATAAACATACATAGTTTAGACTTACGTGGGGAAGAAAAGAAGTTTCCCACGTATATATAAAGTTTAAAATAAAATCTGCTGATGAAAGATGAAGGAAGATGTCTGAAAGTGCAGTGACATTCTTCCCCCATGTTAAAACTAGTATCTTGCTAACACTTAAACAAGTCATATAGCCTCACACTGCCTTAAAATTAACCTTATCTAGAGAAAATTCAGGTCGTAGCAGCTCATGAGCTAAACTGACTCTTCCCAATAGTATTGAAACCAAATATCCCTAATGCTTTATCCACAACAGCTCATTATTCTTTATTGTGTTATATTGCAAAGTTTTACAACCAAATTAATAAGTGTAAAAATCAATAAAACTATTATTAACAAAATAGAGACTTAGATTGCAATCAAAACCATTGTAAAGAGGTGCAACGTAGTACAAGAACTCATCAATAAATCATTTTCACATATGAAATGTGTCTATTACCATGTCTAATAATAAGAATATCTCTCCTGAAATACAAACATGTTTTTGCTCTATCAAAACCAACAACATCTTTAAGATTTATGGACTGGAAGGCTGGAGAACACAGAAATTCAAGTTTGTGTCTTAGTCCTCAGACTTCTTGGATTAAATTCTTATATAAAAGTCCCATATTCTGACTGCACTAACATACATTGCCATGAACTACATCCCATGGATATTTACAGCCTTCCAATGAAAAATTCTTCACTACTTATTTTGTGTTAAATGGCCTTTGTACTTTTGCTCTTATCATATGCTCGTTATATCCAATTTAAGACCATTTTTTGCTTTTTTAGAATTTTATTATAACTTTGCCTGCTAAGTTTAAGACCCTGTCATTATCTTCCCATCACACAAGCAGTCATACCAAGAGTAAGTTACTCAGAGAAGGTATCCACTCAGTCTTGTAGGTGTTTTTCACTGGCTGCATAAAGGTCAGAACTCATGCAAAATTTCCTCCACTGCTCAACTCATTCTATTTTTTTTTTATTTTTTTTTTACAAGCAGTATAATGGTTCATGTTGACATTTAAACAAGATATTTATATTTATTTTGAATGAAATGACTTGTTCATTTCCAGACCAACTGATTCATACTCCTTTCATATGCAGGTGCATGTGAGCATTTCTGTCATTTTTTCATTTTTTTTTCTCTCAACTAAGTTACTAAAGACTTTCAATTGGGGAAGGGGGGAGAGGTGGGGGAAGGAGAGCAAAAGAAAAAAGTAGAATCTAGAAAGCCAAGTGGCAATTCAAGTAATAAATCAGATCCTACTAATCTCAAATGCTTTTCATTTTCAAATTAAAATCTCATATGTCATTCATATCTGTTTAACTTCCTTTTTCCCCTAAATAAATTCGTAGACAATTGATGACTGTGACATGGCCTGCCATATCCATCACCCTCAGGACTTTGTCAGGAACAGACCTTGAGTCCACATCCTGAGTTTGTCTCTTTCCAGTTCTGGGAAAATTCTTATTAGAGTTTAGATTCTGCATCCTCAGTTCAGGTTTCACTCATCTGTTTCCAACACAATCTTATACTCAACAAGTTTCTGTTTGCTTCTTGGCAGGCTGTTTCTAAAGTCATAATGTCAGGTTAATGACATCATACGAATTTCCACAGTGACAGCATGCCATGGCAAACACACATGGGCTTATAAATTTCACTGAGAGAACAAACAGAAGAACCTGGCTGAGGGAAGAGGAGATGCTGATTTTGAAAACAACCTGTGTGAAAAACCTACAACTTAACTTAGATTTTAAGAATCTTGGAGTTCAGATTTGAATTGCAAGGCTTAGCACCATGCCTAAAGTATCAAAGAAAGAACAGAAGTACTGAACAAAAAAAAAACAAAAAAACAAAAAAAAAATGCTTTAGGTCAACACTACAACTGTGTCATCACTCCACTGTGAAAATTTTCCTTGAAGTCAAGCTCCTGGCACGCATAATCCTCTGAAGATACATCAGCAGTGGCACAAAAACAACCTGTATTAGCTTCCTACCAGGCACAGCCAACAGAGTTGGTTTTGTTTTCATTTTTGTTTTTAATTTATTAATTTTTAAAAACATCAACAGCTGTTCCAAAGCAGGGGAGAATAGTCCAGCCATTGTAAGTACATTCAGTCACTTCTAAGTGCCTTCCTGACCAGCTCCATGTCCTGAAGTCTAAGAGAGTAGAGCATAAATGGACTCTGGGAAACTTTCCATATTTCTAAAACAGTGAGTCATTCAACAGTTGTTTTAAACAGGATCTGAAAAGGTGCCACCACCAACACTAAGGTCATCTCCGAGTGCACACTAATGAACCACACAGAAAAAATCCGCGATGTTCGCAGCAGATTGTTTCATATTTCGTGACATCACAGTACTTATATGGCCCTCAGAACTTTAATATTAATCTCTCAAAATCATTAATAGATTTTATCCTCACATCACTCCTAAAAAAATGAGTTATCTACATTTTGCAAATAGAAAAACTAAACAAAGGAGTAGGTAAAAAACCCCACAACTTCTGAAAGCTGCAGGAAGGATATGATTAATCAAATTGCAATCACTTATTTTGAAACTTTATGAAAGCATGAAAAAAGGGCAGATAATGTGTTGGGTTTTTTCTGAAATTATACAACTTCCATAAGGAAAACTGAATTGCAATATAGCCATATTTATATTAAAATGCACTTTCTACGCATATTGATGGCTTTTTCTGTATATAAAGCTCCCTACAGGAACAAAAATTATTCTGTGCCTAACCCAGGACAAGCTGACCATGATGCTCTTGTATTGGAGGGCATAGCAGATATCTATGTGGTTTGCCATTGATCATCCTTATTACAAGGTCACAAAAAGCCTCAGCTTTGTTGGAGTTTCTGTTCATGCTGTCCAAATCCTTATATAACAAAAACAAAGAGACAGGCTTTGCCCAGGGAGCTCACAGTCAAAGGAAACTGCAGAAAGTTTTGTGTCAGTCCTGTCTTCAGGCCATGGAATATATTTATTATTTTCTAACTCCTGTGCAGTGTTTCTGCAGCCTCAGCACAGCTTCAAATTTCAGCTTCCTTATTTCTGAAGCTACAAAGTCTCCCATAGCTTTAAAATCACTGTCACATTTTGTTTGAAAACTTCTTACTAAACAAGAAAAAAAAAAAGGCAGAAAAAGCAACAGCAGGTGTCTTATTCAAAATGCATTATTTATTCCTTTGCTGAGACCCAATCTCCTCTATAGAGATCAAACCAAGAACTATGTTTATATTAAGGACAGTTGCAAAATTTATGTGCAAAATGACATTAGCGAAATAAATATCAGTTCATGGAGGTTTCACTGGCTGAGCATGGCAAGACAAGATCAGTAACGCTGGGTGACAAGTAGCTTTGATTCTCTTCATCTATTTTTAGCCAGTTACAGTCATCTTGGTCAGCTAAGACATCTTGAAATCAGGCCCCTAGGCTTTTTTCTATCATTCTCAGGAAAAAAAAAATCCAAATGTAAGAATATTCAAGGGGCAATTCTTCCCATTGTAAAAGACTATTTCAAGATAGACAGGGAGAACTTATATCTAAGTATTTCTTTCTGTTACAGTTTGATGGCAGATTGATGATTTATTTGGATCATAGCTTTTAGGCAGCTAATCTAAAGCTTCATCCATCCCTTCCCAAGAAATGAGAGGGAGCTGCAGGAAGGATGTGCTAACCTTCCTGACCACTTCTTTCTGGTTACAGCAGTAGCCCTTTCAACCAGAGATGGAAAAAAAACAAAACAAAAAAACAACAAAGAGCATTTTTTTTAAAATACCACCAAATGCAGAGGACTGGAATTATCTGACTTACATCTTCTCATGAGAGATGCCTGGATCTATATCTACTTTTAAAAAATGTACTACCCAAACCAGGAGCTAGGAGCACGATTGCCACAACCAATGGCATGTATAACAGAACCTTAACAGGCAGAGGCAAGAATAAACTTCATTTAAACTTGGAAATTCAAAGCCATTTAGTCTAATTTCATTTTTAGCTTTAGTAAGCTTGACTATTTCTCTGGGCTTCTCGGTATTACTAGGAAATTATTGCTCTCTCGCTCTGACCCCTGCATGAACAGGCTGCTGACAGAGAATTGCCCATTCATTATTTTTGTTGTTGCCTGCGAGTTTTCACGGAAGAAACCGCGGATTTTAGGAGGCGGAGACGCGGGTGCGCATGCCTATGGATCAACCACCACCCGTGGAAGGACGAGCTGAGCAGGGGCAGCAGCTCAGCAGCGCTGCCCGCCCCGTCCCACCGAGGAGCGGGGACGCTGCTCCCCGGCCCCGGCGCAGCAGGAGCACCAGCAAGTTTTTTGGGCCCTGCCTGCCCTCTGCTGGTCCCGCCGGGTGCGGGAGGGGAGTGAAGGGAACCTGAGGAGGTCATTTCACTCAAACTGTAAGTAAAGCGCGAGAAATTGTTTGCCGAGTGCCCGAAAGGTCTCTAAAATTGATGCAAAAAAGAAGTTTTCCCTACCCAGCCCGCCAGAGCTACCGAAGGTGACAAGGGGCAATGTTAAGGGAGCAGAGTTGTTTCCACTTGAAGTCAAATGCAAAGTTTTGACAGCAATCTCAACAGGTTGAAGCATCGTATAGTGTCCCAGCGTTACAATGCGTATGTGCTATAAACAGAATTAGCTTGAAGAAAGGTAGAGTCTTACATATGCACTAACCAAACACACTCATGTGCCAGCAGGAACCACTTCCCCTAGCAAAAGTGGTAAGGACATGAATTGCATCCTTGTAGCCCACCCATGTTCAGGTTGCAATCATGCCTTAGCAGAAAATCTAGAGCTGGACAGGTTAGATCCTGGAGATCATGCCTGCAATTCTTTCTTGGACTGGAAAGAGACCTTTCAGCCATTCTGCACTGAGAATCTGTAGAGGAAAGTGAGCTTTCCAAAATAAGAAATGAGGCCAAGGCAACTACTAGTGATGAATGCAAAACATCAGGGTTTAAGCTCAATATTTCAAGAGACAGGATCATAACACTTCTATCTCAACCATGCTATTGTTTCACAAAAACTCAGTGTCTTAATGTGATCCAAGACCATTGTGTGTATGTGTCCATAGGAACACTTATTATGTCACACAATTGCTTGACTCACCAAAGCAAATCAAAAGAACTAGAGCAGAAAAGCCATCTTGGACAAGCTGGAGGCTCAATAAGAGTATATGGTTAGTAAATACTATGCTAGTTTCTGCTGTTTCTTTGGAGAACATAATGCTTTCATTTGATTTAATTGCTTCCTCACAAAATCACTTGCCTTGAACCAAACGAGAACAGGATCAGGGTTTGTATGGCCAATAAAGCACAAGTGCCTAGCACCATATGTCATACTGCTGCAAAGGACACCCACTTTCAAAACCCCATACCTCCCATTTTTGAGGGCATCTGTGAAGAAACTTGGCCCTGGCTTGTTCAAAACAAGTACATCTGGATTATATGACTCTACATGTCCGTGACAGATTCATGTAATTGTGTAAAAAGCTTGGGAATGAGGTCTCACTCTCTTAGTATCTCTCTCACCATAACACAATTAAACTCAACTAACAGTTTAACTCAAAAAACTGCCTAGTATCATCAAATTATCACATTGTTTTTGGTGATTATATGTCTGTACCATTTCTGCTGTAAAGTCATGAGGATGGAAGGAAACCAGAAATAAGGTTCTATTGGTGCAGAGGATGGTGAAGATCTGTCACATGGCTGACCTTTCCACTAGGTCTTCTCAGATACCCTACAGATGAACCAGGGCTATTATTTATCCCTTTTCACATTTCTAGTAATGTGCAGCCAACTATACATGGCGACATTATGCATAACTTCTCAACCCTTCCAACCCTACCTTCCTTATTCATCAGATACATGAAAGCTACAAGATGGTTCCCACCACCAAAGCAGCAGCAACGTCTGGAACTTGTAGACTGTTCATCCTTTACACTTTAGTCATATTTTCACTTTTCTCTTTGAAATTATAAAAAAAGTATCTGCTCAATCCTTCTACCTTTCTTTAAAAAACTTCCTATGGTTTTGCTGGCATCACAGAGCTATGGCACCAGAGTCTACACCTCTGCCTTAAATTAACCTAGTGCTTAAAAAAAAGTGGTATCCTCATGAGATGCAAGTAATACCTTGACCCAGTGAAATTATGTTTGACAATAGAAATTTATTTAATTAGGATTAACTCTACATGTGGTTAGGTCCAAGAGAGGTCTCTGGAGATGAACTTTTATTTTGTTTGACATGTCTCAGAGGGGAATGACTACATTGAATAGACTCTGCCCAAGGTTTCTGGCAGACTGAGGCAAGAGGATGGAGGGGATTAGGACTTGCAGCAGGGGTGCCTTCTGTCACCGCTGCAATATGCCTCTGGCAATACAAACATTAGGATAAGGTTTTAAGGAGCAGACTGACTTCAGGGAGTTAAGATTTGGCTGTCAGAATTCATGAGACAGCATTGCACAGTACACTCTTGATATTTTCTGTTGCTCATTCAGCAGCCAGTGACATCTGTTCCTGTCATTATGGTGCTAATTCACAGATTCAGTATGTTCTTTAATTGCAAAATTCATTTTAATAAGTTAGAGTCCCTGTGCATGCACAGTAGTGGGTAAAAGTGTGTGGGCTTTTCTATTCTATCTTCAAATGAAGGATATTATTTGAAGTTATTAGTACCTGCATAAGCAAGGACTTTAAGTATTTGGATAACATTAAAACCTCGATGGCTTCAGTTACCAATTTGATCTCCTTATGTCCCTGTTTTCTAAGAATTACATTTAGTTAGTGTGTCCCTTCTGTTTCCTCCATGCTCCAATTGCATGGTACTAGGACAGATGTTTAAGTAATTGGGAGGATGGTTATTAGGGGATTTTTTAGATAAAGTCTCTAGTCACAGGGGAATAGAACATTAAGCAGCTTATTCCCTTTTGTGAACATAAAAGGACTTAGGATCATAGAGGTGGGAGCCACTGCAAAAATCAGAGCTAGAGAAAGCTGTTTTAGCAAAAACATAGGCAAGTACACAAAAGAGAAAAATACATCTTTTTTGTTTGAAAAACAAACAGGTTTAAATTTTTTTAAAAAAAGTTTATAGGTTTTATTATAAAATTAGTTTACAGTACAAAAAACTTCCTCTCTCTTGTGGAAACTGTAACAAAATTCCCTGTCAGGTACACAAATGATGGAGTAAAGAAGATAGTGGCTTAGCTCCATCTCAGACTAATAAATAAATACTAGAAATCTTTCACCTCAGGATTCTGACATGTTGGAGATGAAGTTTTCCAACAAATCTGGGCTCTTCACCCACTTACTTCCCACCTTGCTTTGGCCAACATTACACATGGTGGATTCAGTTAAGCTCAGGCATATCACTGCAGACTTTAGATAAATTTCACTGGCCCACTGTTGAGTTTGAGGAAAATTGTGTTCAGTGAATTCTCAGTGTCAAGATAAACTTGAGCTTGCAGCAGTTCTCAGCTGAAGTTTATGAGCAGAAATAAATGTTAGTGGGAGAAGGCAAAAGCATGCTGAAAAGGGATCTCGATTTAATCTTGGGCAACTACAGATATTCATTAGGCTTTCTGAAATGACCACTGGGCAAGGGATGAGGGCAAGAACACTGCCAGAAAAATTTCTATCTGATGTTTTTCCAATTATTAAATGATGCCACATCACCTGTCAAACAGTGTGCTCTCAGTGATGGTAGCTCCACTGGAGTTACCAAAAACAGGCCATCAGACCCTCTCCTGGTGTAAGCTTTCTCCCAGCCCTCTTCTGCACCAGTTTCCTCATTCCTTCCATATTCCCTTTTTCTTCCCTTCTCTCCCGTCCTGCCCTCCTTCCTTCCTTTCTTTTCTCCATCCACCCATTTTTTTATTGTGGAAGGAAGAGGAAAAGGATTTTCCTTTGATTGATCTGGTCTTGTCATGAGCACACTGAGACACGATACATAAACGTTGTATGTAGACTCCTGCACCCATGGAGAGAGAAAAAAGCTAACCATGGAAAAGTTTCTTCCAATATTTCCTAAAGGCCTATAATCTACTGCAATCACCACCAAAGCAAGTATCACAACTACTCCTGAGCAATGGCTCTTACATGTGATTGGAAAGCTTGCACTACCACTATCCCATATTTGCCAGTTCTCATTACTTCAGTGAAAGTCTTATGATGGTTTTGGTTTTTTTCCCCAGAGAGCCACAGTTCCTTGAAACAAGTAATTACTAAATGACTTTTTATTTTGTTAATGAGAGCTGTTTCACATCCTTGCTCTTGCAAAGAGCTTGAAAATTGAAGTTGAGGGAATTCTAAAGGCTTTATAAAAATACCCTCCAAATTTAAATAAAAAGAAAGAAGAGAGTTTATTATTGTTGCTATTTTGATTTTTAAGCCTTAAAACTGAGCACAAAAGTATCTCTGCAAAAATAAATAAAGAGCTAGAACTACAGATGCTAAAAGGAGGTATCATATAAATAAGATTTTAATCTTATTAGGACTGCATAGAAACATTTTTAGAAGGAAGCTTTACCCTTTCCACAACTACGTTTTGGACAGGAAGCACCCAAATCCCTACCAAGCTGCAGCTAAAAACTTGGTGCTCTTGCAACTTCCCCACAGAAGTTGCAACATCATTCACAACATCCTCTATGAGATATTTTCTCTTGCTGAAGGCATCACAGCTACTATAGTTCCCAGACTATTATGCCTTCTCCAACAGGAGATACTGATGTATGAAGTAGACATTAAAGGAGCCTAGAGCAACAAAAGAGAAAGCAATATAAAACAAGCCTTAAGTAGTGCCCTGAAACAATGCAACAACCTAGAGCCATTAACAAGCTGACCTAAAATAAACCATGAAATTCAGGATGACTTGACAAAAACTTTATTTTTTTTCCTTTGGCAAAAGTGGTGCATTTCCACAGAAAATATCAATTTTGCTGTAACCACAAATGTCTGTCAAATCATTTCAATGGAAAAGTTTCCAACCAGCACTAATCATTAGTCACTTGAAAATGTACACTAAAACAAAGGACATTTTGGTGTACATCTGCAGCCAATCAACAAACTAATTTGAAACAAAAGAAGTCCATATACAGTTGGAAAAACAAAAAGACCAGCCAAACTGAGTAGCTGCCAAGAATGTAGCCTTGAGAGAACATCTGAACAACACCAAGATATGTCGTTCTGCACTAATCTTGGGAGAAGCTCTTGATTGTGATTAATTTCTCTGCTATATCATAATTTTTTGCTCTATCAACGTTTTGCAATGTTCAGGACTACCTAAACCTATGACCACCAGACTCCATCCATCCTGTTCTTCAGTAGCTTTGATCAAGGGAGCTTGATTCATATATGAGCCTTTACTAAAAAAAAAACAAAACAAAAAAAGGGATGAGGGGGGAAAAGCCCTATCACCTAGAGTAAGCTTTATGGTTCTTAAGGGTAGATCAGGTACAGACTGGAAATGTCACCACTGCAAAACCTTCCAACACATCTAATGTGTCCTGCCTGACATGCTGTTTAGAATAACACTTAATTTAGCAAAAAATCCCAGCAAGACTTCACTGCCATCCAATTGCATGGCACACAACATCTTATGGCAAGCAACGTGATTTTTTAGCCCTCAATCAACAGCTTGTTTGCTTTGCTGTTGTACTTCTTTTTGCCTTGGAAATCATTGCTGATACTGCTCTGCTGTACTAGTTCATAAAGAGCCCTAGAACAAGCACAGTAAGATAGAATATAATACAAAGAAAAATCAAACACAATTTTTAACTACAGTGGGGATCCTTCCCTTTTGGCTACAGTAGGGGTAAAAAAATATGTTGTCTGGAGATGTTCCACAAAACTTCTCAGCCTCGTATTCCCCATGTGAATTGAAGTAATTTTATATGTAACTCATTGCATAAATAATTCAAAATCAAAAGAGTGAAGAAAGCAGCATCTGACCTAGAAAGGAACCAGCTTTTATTTTCAACTAACTTTTAATGATAGTCTGAATACTTTTAAAGTGGTGAAATACAAATTGAGCCACCCAATGGAGTAGAAGTTACATTCAGCATCCTAAAATGCTAGTTATGAAAATGTAAATGTCTTCCAAGAAAAAGAGGCCATTGTTTGAAAAAATAACCAAATAACATAACATATCCCTCGAGGGAATTAAAAATGTCTTCCTTGCTCATGTCATTCTAGCAGAACAGAGAACTGCTTAACTAATTAGTAAAATGATTGGCAGACTCTTCTTTCTGAAATATACCAAAGATATGAAAATAAATGGGAAAACTTCAACCAATTGAGTTAGGAAGAAGGAATACGAGAATCTGTGAAGTATCTGTCTAGAAGATGCAGCTGCATCTCAGATAGAAATTTCTTCAAAACCCAGCACACTGCATACAGGAAGGTCTGTAACAATTTGTAGTATGGACATGTAGTGCACATCCACCTACAAGGGCTGTGCAGTATTTTATTTATGCACTGAGAAAACAATCAGATATGTGTCAGAAATTAAGATTGAACATTAAAATATATGTTCTTTTCCAAAAGACAACCATTATTCTAGCAATGAAAAAGAAAACCTCAAAGGTCGTGCAATTTCTAAAACAGGCCCCATGAATTGCAAGATAATACTAAAAAAAATGTGGCTCTTATTTAAATGGGAGTTTATTTGTACCAGCTCAGGGTTTCTATGAACAGTTTGATAGTAGAACACTGAGAATTTAATTTCCTGGGACAAGAAGGATGCATCACAGAACCATTAAAAAATTCAGTTTCCTGATCTGGTTGTTAAAAGGTTAATTTTGAGAATCACTTAAAACTTGTCCTTCAGCTAGACAGCATTAGAGTAGCCAGTCATGAGGGTCATTTATCTCAAGCTCTCCTAGTTGAGGCCACTCTCCAGCACTGCTGAGGTGTCTGAAAAAGTTACCATGTCAGGGAACATGAAACATATCAGAGCTGTCTTATTGTCTCTTCTCTTCCTTTTTCCCCTCCCAAAATACTGTGATTCACTACCTGTCAAGTGGCATCCATCCATAGGTCCTGGCAGGATGGATGAAATACTGGAAGTCTGCTTTGCTATTTTGAGACAAGTGATTGCACAGGAGTAGCAAGTGGGAGCACAGGAAAGAGATCTGATGAAGCTCTACCCAACAGCAGTATTTGAATCACCAACTGGACTTTGCATTCCAATTAGCAGGGCTTTACCATTTATGACGGTCTGCAGCAGCTTGGAAAGGAGGAGTTCAGAAATATGCATACATTTACAAAAACACCTTCCAAGAGGGCAGCTACCAAATAACATTCTCCTTTATAACCTGATTGAAATCATCATCACACAGTCAAGTACAGTTTGCTGGTTACACTCAAAGCAAAACATGCTTCCAGCTGTGAGAGATAATTACTGTTTATTGACTGGCTTTTGAAGACTTTCATGCTATATTTAGTTGTAGGGTCGTTTGGATTTTTTATTTGCATCACAAGCACTGATGAAAAAGGCTGATGTTTAGAGCAGTCAGCTGTCTTCCAATGATTAACCTCTTATTTAACTTCAGAATATGTTTCACCTGCAAATGTGCTTGGACTTCTAGATTAACCGTGGTCAAACTCTTGTGGAACTAATAACTGCATTCCTCAGCATTTTCTGCTGATCGCACTTTGTTCTTCTATGGTAGTGTTTGTTTTATTTGAGTATCTTTGCAAACACCAGAAAGGGCTGTTAATTATAGCCATCTCATTATGGAGGGAAGATTTTAGAAGCATCCATACCAGTAGTATTCTACCTAGCTCAGTGTTCCTATTCTACAATGGTCAGCACAGTTGCTCCTGAGGCAAAACCAGAAAATAAATACAAAAGGGTTTATAACCCATTCATCTCCAGTAGTTACAGCAGCAATAGAGTTATACGCTTAGGGCAGGAATTTTTAAATCTCTTCCAGGCCATTTTTCTGGAATGCAGTTTCTGTTAGCCTGTATCTTTATTCCATTTGTTTCACGGATGACATAAGCAAAGCTCAGAAAGGCAGCCTTAATTGCGACTTAAGGTCTGTGAGGGCACTCAAGGAAACTGACTGTCCAGGCTCTCCTTTCAGTGTTTTCTTCCACTCTGGTGTGATGTGAGGACAATGCAACTGGAACTATGCAAAAAATGCAGTGGCAAACAGCAAAGGTCAGACTACAGCTCTGGTGCCACAACTTTGGCAGTTTCAGACACAGGAAAGGGAAAGGCACAAAGAAAGACCAGGGAATCAAAATAATTAAAAAATTTTGCTAAAATATTCTTGCTTAAACCAAGATGTTTTTCTTTGAAACTGGGCCTGAAGTTTAAGTCACCTAAAAATGAAGCATTTAATTTTGAAGCAAACAATGTCACAATTGAAACACTGAAAACATTTTTTTTTCTTATTTTGGTTGGCTGAATTGTTCCAAAGATTGTTTTCACATAAATCCAAAAGAGTTCCCACCTCCTTCACCTGTTCAATATATTAATTAGGGTCCCAAATGGACTCATCACAACATGCCAATTGCAAAACTCATCCCCTGGCTATACAGAAATGTTGATTATATTTCTACCCAGCTCTGTGGAGGACACATGACTAACTGCAGAATTAAAATAGTAAGAAAGCAGCAACAAGATCAAGCAAGAATAATGGTGATTGTTGCTAAAATATACAGGACCACTTGGTATTAAAGAGATTGGAAAAGCAAAGATTGCTCACAATTTTGAGGATTATTCGAATCTATAGGAGTCGGAATGTATTATGCCCTCCTTGTGAATTAGGGGCTCAGAGTCAGACAATATATTGTAGAAATACATTTTCACAGAATCACAGAATTTTCAGAGTTGAAAGGGACCTCTAGAGATCATCTAGTCCAATTCCTCCACTAAAGTAGGATTCTCTGACTACATTCCTATATTCCTCCCAAGTGACCAGTCCCGTTTTCCATATTCTGTAACTTGCCATCTTCCACTTAACTTTTACATAAGACCCTGGAAAATGCAGATCTCCTACCTCCTCTGCTTGATTTCTTTCTCATAGAGATGCATTGGTCTTGAGCTTGGAGCAAGTAGTGTCTGAAAGTAAACCAGTTCTCATGGACATCCACACCTTCCAGGGCCGTGGGCCATGATATTCTACTGAATAGATCTTAGAAGAGGCTAAACTTTGAGTTCCTGAAGTTCAGTGCTGTAATCTTACTTATTTCTCTGCTGTCACTAGAAGGCCTCATCAACCTCCTCATCCTGATGAGGTGGCCTATAGTAAATACCCACAACAGTGTCCCCATATTAGGCTGCCCCTAAATCCTCACCCAACTTCTCCCATCTGATTGACAACCCTGCATTTTTGCAGGTGCTCAAAGTTCACATCTCTTTTTTTACTTCTGAGAGTGCTCAGTTTTCTGTCAGTGGCAGAAGTCCTGGCATGGGTTAAGAGTGCACAGTCTGCCTTTTATCCAAAGTGAAAGTCAACTTTCTGCAGGGAAGACAAAGCTACAACATCCCTCCTGGTTACTGAGGTTTATAATAAAAGTTTTTCTCTCCTTTGTGAGGCACTCTCTTCTCTATTGCCCTGATTACATTCACATTGAAATCAGCTGCAAAAAATCATCCCGACCCTGATGGGAACAGGATCTGGAATAATCTGTAATTAAGGCAAGTACTTATGTTCTTGGAGGTAGAGAGAAAAAAAGCTTTCACCTTTGCCCTTCACATACATAAAGCAGCTAGCTGGTTTGGAGGCTTTGCACACTTCAGGAGATTTATCAGTAAATGCTCTTGCAGCTGTGGTAACAGCTCATCAGTAATGACTTATGCTGTCTACTTGTGAAAGGGTAATATGCACTTCAGAACTATTAATAAAGTGCTAATTATAACAAATCCATCCCACTGGTTGTTTGCTCATTTTCAGTCACAGTCTCAGTTTTGGTTCCTATCCCTAAAATCTACAGGGCAGATGTGCCAGCAAGGGAGTAATTTAAACATTATGAACATCATACTACAGCAGCAGGAAGGTGTCCACATGGTCACCAGTAACTTCTCCTCAAAGCACGAAGAAATGAAAAGGCCTGGAGAACAACTTATTTTCACAATTAGAGATCAAAGCTGAAATTACATGCAAAAGTGCCTTTGTGTCTCTGTAGGAGGAACAAGAGAAGGGAGAATTGGCTTTACTGCTCGTTCATGCTGTATCTTGCCTTTTAATAAATGGCTTGTTCTAATTCCCAGTGAAGTAAACTAAACAACTCCCATTGTCCTAAATAATTAATCTAGTCCAGGAAATAATTTCAGAACTTTTCAGCGCCACTAAATTCATTCAAGAAGATGAAGAAAGAAAAATTACTCAAGAAAAATATTAAAACTAAATTCCATCTTCTGCTTTTAATATGAATGGGTAGGATGTGAGCCTGTGACTTTGAAAACCTGGCTTCAGTCCCGCCTGCTATTTAACTTAACAGAATTTTTTTAAGGGAGCAATTGAAATTCAAGTGTCTTCTATATATCAACTGTTCTCTGACTGTTGGGGCACTTTTTCAACATAGCCCATCTATAGCACATGGACTATAATCTCACATGCCATAGGGGAAAGGATCTCATCACATCGCTATCAAATGCTTTTACCATGAGACTGTTGTGTAAACTGGAGTACCATCACCATCTAGTCCTTCTCCATACATTTTTTTCCCATGAATGCCAAGGCTGCCGCTGCATTCCACACATGGAGCCTATTCTAAGAGATACACCCTGGCCAATGTCCTGATAGAAGCCAGACCACGGAAGGAAGGCACAACCAGTGTTCAAATTCTGCCCGGATCTACATAAAGGTCCAGCAAATTGCTCTACTGTAACGTAACAGGAGCCATTCAGGACATGTGTTACTTCGTGTGAACAAAACACTTTACTGGCATAAGTGTCTGTAGGACTAGCTGTGCAGGTAAGAAGTTAGTCTTGGATCCGGGCATCTAGTTCTCCATTTGTCCTGAAGTCTTTTGCATTTATCTGTTCGGAGCTCAGTTTTCCCCATCAGGAGTGAAAACACAACACTAACCTAACAAAAGTGACAAGAAGACAAATATACACATACAAAAAATAAAAATCTGGAGTCCTGAGATGTAAACAGGTGTTAAATTTGTATCAGAGAGAGAAATAAACTTAAAAGGCACACATCTCTGTTTCTGTGTGAACCTCCATGAACTTCCCCCTTGGATTATGCTTTTCTTGCTGTGTTTACGGGAAACTGAAAAATGATTGCAAGGAAGAATACTACTTTTTAAAGGCTTCAGTTTGCAGATACTATAATAGATAGCTTAACAGATATTTTAATGCCTTTCTGACTAATGCTGTATTTCCTAGTAAATGTATAAATATGTCATTGTTAAATAAGCAGTCCTCTAACTTCTTGTAATTACACACAGCTGCAAAAACCTGTTTGCTCAAATGTCAGGAAGCAACACAGAACTTATTGGCTTTTCAGATTTTCCCATATCCCTACGCAATTTATCCTGAAGCTTGAGCTGGTGTATATATTTTTTTTTATTTTTTTTTCTTTCTCGTCCTTATAAATTGATTTCCGTTTGGGTTTTTTTAGGTTTTATGGTGCATTCACCTCAAATGATTCTTGCATTTTGCCCTTTCCTCAGAGATCTGTGATTAGAACAAGCTTTTCACAAAGATTTTAATTAAGAGGGTTGAAGGTCAAGATAGACAATCACAGGAATCAGCTTTTCATGATATCCACAGGTTCATACTCTGCAGACAACTCTGTTATACTTTGCCAATTTAAATCAACATGCTGGCCAAAATGTCATTTATTGAGTTTCAAACAAACACACACAAAGACCTAAGTAGGATCATAAACCCACAGAAGACTTTTAGAATGAAAGATGGCCCTAAATTAAAGCCTTGATCCAGCCTCCTGACTGCTCTAGAAAGTCATATCCAAACCTGTTAATTCAAAAACTAGTGATAAGCGCCATACAAATATTTTAATAAATATAAAATACCCTAGTACATACAGCTTTTTGCCTGGCTTCTTTCCTTAGAATGAATGAAAACAAAACCCCAAGTCTAAGCTCACTATAAAATCTGGAAAATTTCGCATCCAGCTCCAGGTTCTGACAGTTTTCACCCCCTATTGGAGTTCTATGCCAAATAAGGAGTAAGGCTTCTGTTTTCTAAGCAGCCCTAGATTGAAATCCTTAAATGTCATTGAAAGGAAAAAACAAAACAAAACAAAAAAACACAACCAAAAAAACAAACAGGAAAAACCCCCACAAACAAACAAAAAGCCACTATTGCAAAGTTCTATTTCTTACTACTGTGCAGTATAGATGCCATTATTAAAAAGGGATTCATTTTATTAAATACTGAGAATTTGTTTGTAAGCAGAAAGTTTAAGAATAATGAATTCCAAAGACAAGGAGAAGCTCTCATCTGCTTTAGATGAGATGGTCTCTGACCAACAAGAGAGAAGCTGAAGTGTTTTAAAGTTTATGTGAGCTGATCTCACCTGATCAGGACAAGGCTGTGAATTTTATCTCACAAGATACATTTTACCTACAAAATTCTGTCATTGTCAATGCTCAAAATCTCGTCTCTGCCATAGAAATGCAGGTCAGGGCTGGGAGTGCACAAACTGAAAGGGAAATGGAACAGGAAAAAAAGTGTGGGGGGCTACTTAAGGCTCTAATCCTGGTGCATCCTCTTTCACTAGCTCCAAAAGCTCATGTGTAATACTCCCCCCACACAGCCCAGGAGGATATGGCTGATAAATTCCAGGTGCAATAAAAACCTTTGGAAAGCATCTCAAAAAAGCAACTCTTTCCAGGAACTCTGATTCTTGACCTCCATCTTCCCTTTAGAAAGGTGAGCAATCACAGTAAGTACCTGACAAAAATTAAATAGAATTCATTCTCCTGGTGTAATAATGAATGGTAGGAAAATTACAATTGTTTCCAGCAATATATACATTTTGATCACAGGAGTTTTCTGTAATAGATAAGTCAGGCACTGGTTTTGTCACATGCATAGAGAATGCAGTGGCTGAAACAAGCTCCAGCTTTTAATATCCATTAATATATTTCAAAACAATTGTTTCCTTTCTATTTTGTTTTCAAGAAAAAACTAAACAGCATCTTTGTGGTAATATACAGATTGTTGAATAGAGTTTTAAATAGATGCAGGGTGCTTTGAGCTGGATGCTAAAGCAGATGGGAGCCAACGTAATTGTTGGAAAATGAGGTTGACATTCATGTTTCCTGACACACATATACGGGGGCAGACTGCATCATTCTGCTCCTGCTG
>NW_009954185.1:3079792-3144846 GCF_000747805.2 Chaetura pelagica | reverse complement strand
TGCTGAAGAGCTGGGATTTGGGCCAGAGAGCTGCAATAGTCAGGTTGAGAGGACATACAGGCAAAATGATGCTGCTCAAGGTGAATATTGCATGACTTCCACCATCTAGTGCAAATACAGGAACAATGCTACTTCATTGCTATTATTATTGCTGCTTCTTTCAGATGCTTTTCTCAGATGCTGAACTTTCAGACTTTTTTTCTCTTTTTGCAACCTAGCAGTGACAGAAATTGAAGGTCTATGTGTTAAAGAATTTAATTAAATATAGAACATCTTAACAATAGAAGTCTGAGTTCTTTTCTTTCATTCACTATTTTAATCACAATCACTTTCTTGAATGAGTTGGAGAAAAGGCTACATTTTCTCTGTTCCAAGACCAGTGTTTCAGTAGAGATTATTATTAATTGCAGAAAATAACACAAAAGCCATGATATCTTTCTCTGGATATGTATGCCAGCTATCTTAACAAGGCAGGAAGAAAACAAGCTACATCAAAAATCTATTTTGTCCAGATACAGTTTGCCTCAGGAAACAATTTATTGGGCAGAAGGTTCCTTCAGCTAACATGGCCTACTGTGTTTAAAAACTGACTCTTACATGCTTCTCTTAACCAGGGACTCCCAGAGGAACTTTTCTACCCTCACACTTTTTGCCATCTGCCTTGCAGTCACATGAGCAATGCATTCTTCCCATCAACCAAAATCCCTCTTTGTGCTCATAGCCTTTATGAGGACCAGATGTTCTTAGGTCTCACTAGACCTAAGCCATACAGATACAGCTGGCAGTAATCTAATTAGGCATAAACAGGTCTCCTCTCCCCTGAAATAGCTATTCATCTTAGGACCAACTGGTGTGTTCAGACACCTTAAAATGTTCAGCTGGCTAGTTAACTTGCTTTAATGTCAAGAAGAAGGAGGTGTATATGTATAGGTTTATATAAAGTCCTGTCCTTCTGTAGATGTCTGGCCTTTAGGCTACATGCCAAGACCAAAAATGCACAACTCAGAGACCTACCCTTTTCTCTGTAAAAGCAATGCACACGTACACCAGTTCATCCAAATTCAACTCAGTGATTTAGGAGCTAGATTGCCTTGTTACAGTTTTATCTGAGCATTATCTTACAATGAATACTATAAACACATGGACTGACCTACAGAAGGTTTACCTGTTGATTCAGTGTGGTTGATGATTCCCATCATTTTTTCTATTACTCTTTGCTCGTTCCCTTTCCTTTGAGTACTTTACTTCTGCAGGCAACTACACCACTTCACACACTTCTCTCCAGTCCACATAATGTCGTTTCTGATTGCCACGTTTCTGACACAGAGCTGACAACACCTGAACTGAAGGATGTAGAAAGGCTCCTGCGGTCAGGACAGAAGCAAGTTGTACTTCATCCTCTGAGCATGCAGATGGGAATGGGGCATTGCTGTGTTCTCCAGTACGCCTGGACAAAGACAGACATAAGATCTATCAACCAGCGCTAAGGAAAAGACCAAGTTATTCTCTCAGATTTCATCCAGAGGAGAACACTAGGCATTCCCAGTAGTTTGCTGGATCAGAGGTTTGCTGTACCTTATCATTGCTGCTGCACTTCTGGGTGCCAGCTGTGGCACTGAATTATTTCTGCTACTTTAGGTTGGTGTGGAGAGTTCATTTTCTCACTCAGCAGGACAGTCCTTGCCACTGGTTATTCAAACTTTTTTGTTTCAAAGCTGACTTAACATAACCCACTTCTGCTTGAAGAGGTCCTGGAACTCCACCAGAAACCTTGGCTACTGCAAACCACAGTCTTTCAGGTGAGGCAGGCTGAGTGCATAAAACACACACTGCAACCCTCCCACATGGTCATCTTAACTGAAATAATTTCTTTGAAGCACTGTCTTAATTTAAAATGTTAATCATATTACTTCAGCTGCAATGAGAACATCAGAGAACCTGAGGGAGAAGTGGTGCCTGGTCAACTCCCTACCACAAACAAGCTTGTTTCAAGAATATGCCAGCTGCCTAAGCTCCCAGGACAAGCTCTGGAAGTCCATCAGCAACCAGCTATAGGAATGGTCCAGCCACATAACCTCCACTAACTGTTACATTAAGAGCTACAAGGAGCTGCTAAGAAATCTTGACATTGTTCTAACCTTAAAGTGTTCTGCTTGATTTTTATACTGTGAAGGATAAGAGCATGCACTTCCCAAGATTATGGAAAACCCTGCTTAAATTTTAGGGATCTGTGGACTGAGAGTAGGGGAAGACTCCTTTATTGCATTAGCCTAAAGACTTGCATTCAATTGACTGTGGGACTCAGGGTGTCCCACTGTGCCCTCCTGACACCTCAATCTTTCGATCAAACTCAGCAAAACTCTTGGCACATGGTACAAACCACAGGTATCTGCAAACCAAACCATCTGTCGAGCAGGTACAATCCTTGCTTTTCCTCTAAGAGACTGATTTTCCAAATTTTTCCAATGTACCTTACTCCCCTATCAAGTGAACAGTACCTAGAAACCAGGCAGGCAGTGGATTTGAATATATCTCACTTTTTTGAAAATTACACACACCTTGCTTTCCTATTGCAGCTCATCACTCCTAGCCATTTATTCTGTTGCTTTTACTGTTCTAATATAATTTATATTGGGAAAGTACAAAGAAAAGCATAAAAGAAGAACAGCAAAGCCCATTAAATCCCTATCCAACAGGTGTAAGTGCCTGGATGAAATTTAAGGAATTGAAGAGCTAGGACTGGAGTGCTCAAGTCCTGAACAAAACAGGAACCAGAACTAGCCAGACAATGTTCCAGCACTACATTTTTCCACTGGGAAATGGCTCTCACTGATATGTTCCACTGGAATGAGTTTGTTCAGAGATCGGCTTGGAAGCTGACTCCTTCCTTACCCTTAATCCCAGAAGTATTCCTCACCATCTGACAGAGACCTGAAAACCTTGAAGGACCCACAGACCAGACTTCAGCTCTTCTGTAAGTTGGCTTCATGGGTGCTACCTCTTAGAGTTGTCTGGGATCCCAGGCTTCACTGCAGATCAACCTGGGCTCTGCCAGCTTCTTAGCAGATGATTATGGGGCTGGGAGTCCTCAAGATAGGAGCCTCTTCGTATGGCTAGCTCTTTTGCCTTTTTTTTCCCCAAAGATCGGAGGCTGGCTGCCAGCTGAAGTCTTCAAAAGAAGACAGGTAATCTTAGCTGCAATGCAGGTGCAGTTTCAAAACCTCTAAATTTTATCAAAACAGAAAATTCCATGGCTGCTTGACTCCAGCAGAGGAAAACCCCAAGCACCTCATTCTGTCACAGACATGAAGATGTCAAAATTTCAGTGGATGAGAACATGGAAAATACCCTTTCTTGTGGAAGTCCTGTAAATAGGGAAATTTCTTACCTGTTGCAAGTCATGTTTCAACCATGGCAATAAGAGCTGAAAAGTCTGAGCATGGGGCGTAGGACATGGGCAACATGCCTGCTCATGATGTGACAGTTGCTGATTGTCAGCAGCGGCCTGTCTTTCAGCCTGCACAAATCCTCTCTAGCTGAGCAGTGAGAGTGCCAGTGCTGCTCCTCCTTTTAGGAAGATGTGGTGTGAAAGAAGGACACAAAAAAACAAAGCCAATCACCCTGCTGTTGCTGAGGCTGAGGAGTGACCCTGAACTAACTAAATAAATAAATAAATGCTTGTGAAGTGAGAAAGGCTTCTATTGTGTTAATTCAAACATTTGCAGGCAACTGCAGGCAATCTCAATTAATTTCAAGGTTAGAGGAGTTTGCATAAATGCTTCTCCTTTAAGAGATCAGGATACACATAATTTAGAGAACTTAAGTATTTATGACTGGAAACAAGCTTGTTTGTTAATCGTTAACTGATGAACTGAATCCTGCTTCAGGTCATGTTTTGAAATAAGGTATGGAAAAAGAGTAAAGAGGATTTAACAGCCCCAGTCTTAAAATATCAAAACAAAAAGGAAAAAAGAGATGGAAGTGGCTTAGGTCAGGGTTAGTTCTTGATGAGGACAAGTGGAATACAAGGAATTTTTTATAGTGTATTTCCTTTCCTGTTAAAGTAGTCATCTACTAATTAGCTCATGTGATGGACTATTTCCATAATGTATGTTTACATCACAAAATTATAGCTGGTAAATAATTCTTCCTTCTCCTATAACTTTTGGAAAGTAAATATTGACCAATATGAATCTGGTATTGAAAAGGAGTCTTGGGTAATGAGAGGGGCTTGGACAAGAAAAAATGCTTACCTTGAATGGGTGCTTGTGGAGAAGAAAACACCTCCAAGAAAGCAGGAAATCCTAGCAATGAATCTGCTTAAGAGCCTCGATTCTTCTTCTCTCTCCCTGCTGTTGACTTGGCTAACAGAGGCAATGAAGATTATGCTTCCCCTGCAAGAAACAGGAAAGATTATTCCAAGATAAGAAATTGCACCAGCTGAGGCCCTTGTGGAGAGAAATAAATAAAAATTAAAAAAAAAAAAAAAGAGAGAGCAGCAGAGCACAGATATTAAATCCAAAACCCTAAATCTTTGGCTGAGTTGACTCTAGTCTAACCAAACCAAACAAAAAGACTTTCCAAAACCCCTCTGCAATTACTGCTACTGCTTCAAATCAGGAGACAAAGACTGAAACCGTGCCCTGGTTCTGGGTGTTACTGGAAAACAAACAGTGACTTGGACTCATGCTAATGTTACAGAGAAGGGATACATACATTTAATTTTTTTTTTTTTTTTTTGTATGGATTCAGTTTCTGGCTTTACCAAATGCATGATACCTTCGCCTGATAAAAACAGTTTTGTATCTTTGTGCACAAGAAGCCCCAGGGAGAATGCACTTATTTATTTCAAGTTTCTGCACATGGGCTCAGCCTGATTTAGAACACACTTGGGAGGCAGCCTAAATATTTTGAATCTGACCATTTCTGCTGTCACTAACCACCTGAAAGCTTAAAAATACAATGACAGACATATGTCTAAATCAGACGTTATTTCTTTATAGCAAGTTATCCTACCATCACAGGGAATACATCTAAATCAAATAAAAACATCCCTGCAGAGTTCTGCATCATTACAGGCAAGATCCATCTCCATCTCCCTGTCCCATCCCTGTGGATTGCTGCAGTAGGAAAGAGGAGCAGTGCATTGCTTTTGCATCTTTCCCAGTCTTGCTAGAGCCTTGCTGCCTCTCAAAGTTCAAGGGAAGGGTAATCTTGGATTATTCTTGCCTAAGAAGAGAAGGATTTTCTTTTTTAGCTAACCTATTAGTAAGCTCTGTCTGGATCAGTTTCAGTTTGGGGGATATTTTGGCATAAAGACATCTGTCTGGCTCCCTGACAAACCGAGTCCAAAATGGGAAGATGACAAAATGCAGGGCAGAGACACCTAAGATGTGTCTCTGTATGAGCTAACATGGGAACCAGAAGCAGGGTTGACTCCCAGCTTACATCATGCTTGGAAATTTAATTCTGTACGTAATACTCATCTAAGCTAGTGTTGCTAACTCAGTGTCTCTGTATTGAACTCTTTTGCTCAGTATGGACATGGAAAAGGTAAAATGACCTTCTTTCAAATGTGTTACCAGAGAGAATGTTCAAATGGCATTCCCACCCTCCATCTGGTCTTTTAGTTAGAGGAAGACAGAGGAAGAGAGCATGTCCTTGAAGAGGATATTCCCTCAGGGCATCAGCTGAAAACCCAACTCTCCAGCCCTTAGAAAGCCCTCTCATAAGGTATCATCTCACAGGTTGGAAGCACCAGCAGCCGGTGATGAGTAAATCATATCCTATAATCTCTTTAATACAAGTCTTGCTCCTACCTCCTAATAAATGAAAACACTATGTTTCCATTAGTAAGAAATGCATGAAAGTGTGCCATTCATAAAAAGATTAAATTAAGCATACGAAGCATATCCTGCTGTGACCCACATTTCAGTAACAAAGTGATCTTCATTCTTGTGTGGCAGTGGGACTTGTTCGGGCAACTTTTAGTTCTGGTTTTTTACTTTATTTTTTTTTTAAACATGCAAGTTGCCCCATTCAGAAAACCTAGTCAAATCTTCAGGACTAGTTCTACAAATACACAATAATTGTCCAGTACACAAGTACTTAATACATCTGTTTATTTTAGTAAAGGTTGCCAAATTGCATTTTTTTTCTCCTTGAAAGAGAAAAAAAGTCCCTTTTCTTACTCTTAATGGAAAATATAGAAGAGTTTTGCTTTAGGCCAATTAGATCAGAAGGAATAACAAGGAAATTGCTCACAAGAGAGAGATCCTCATTCCCCAAGTTTTTGTCTTCTGAATAATTATATTCAGATCTTAAAGTAAAAAGTAAAATGTTATTTGAAGAGTTCATTTTGCAGAATTATTTTAAGCATTTTTGTCTTCTTTGATTTCAATAGTCTGAGACAGAAAAGCAAGAAAATGAAGGAAACTGATTTACTACAAAGGAGTCCAATATCACTAACTAGAGAGAGCAGTCCACAAAGGTACTACCTAATCTTCAAATTAATCCCTTACACAGTTCAAAATCACAAAAGTAGTTATTTCACTGTCATGGAGATGCTTTATCCCAAGCAAACAGATTCCACTGAAAATACTCAAAGCAATTACTAAACATGTATCTTTCTAATACTTTTTCTGAAGAATAGGATAATTTAATTAGGGAATTTGAGTGAATCCTGGCTCACTGAAGTCAATGGGAGTCCATTACTAACTCCACTGGTGTCAGGGTTTAAGCTTCAGATTTCAAAAGGACTGCCTATCTGCTTACCCTTAAACAAGTACTTAGGTATGCTGCTGCATTGGGTCATAAACCTCCTCTTTCTTTACAACGTTTGGTAGACCTTTGTGTTGGGATAAAAAAAGTATTAATGAATTTCTATCAGTTAGAACTTGCTTCCTATTTAATTCCCCATTGAATGCTCATGTCCTGCTATCTAGCTGTACAGAGAAACTGTAAGTGATCTCTTTTGGGTTGGATTGATATCTCACCATCTCTGATGAGCTAAAGGATCTGTCCCTTTGCTGTGGAAGACACCACAGTCTTAACTGACACACGCCTACTACAACAGCAAAGCAGCCTAGACAAAAAACTCCTAATAAACTCTGGATAAACAAAGATGATGCAAGAGCTCTCTTCACCATGAAGCAGCCTTTGGGTAATGTACGTATATGTTCAAGACCCCTCCCAAAGCTGCAGAATGAAAATCATGTTCTCAGCAGCAAGGACAATCTAGCACAATGCAACTTTGTTTACGTAAAGGCAAAGCTCAGCTGTGCCGGATACTGAGTTTTCCTGAAGAACAGTCCAAAAATTCTCACAGAAGCTAAGACAAGTCTTACCACATCCCAATCTGTATACAAAGCACACTTCTTTAACCTTGCCCTTTTCTCTTTCTACCACAAGAATACAGCTGTGGATTGTTTTGAAACAAAACCCACAGAAAATGGTACAAATAACAGCACGCACATTTGTCCTCCAGGGGAAAAGCTGAGAGACTAAACAACACGTAATACACATTAGCTGCATCACTTTTTACAGACTGCAACATGCTTGGAGGCTGACAGTTGCAAAAGCCATGGAAGCACGCAGCACCCTGCTCCATGAATAGGCTGTTCAACCCACATGGAAATTGCTGACTTGGAACAATATGCATTGTCCATAATCAGGATTTAATACTGAAAATGCTCAGAGGTCAAAACAATGGAACATTATTAAAAGGAGACATATCACTTTTATGTGTATGCCACTCCATTCCACACAGCAACCACCTCCAATCCCAAAAGAAGTGCTCGAGGATATCCATATTTAAACCCCAACCTGATTACACATCCAGGTGATCAGAGTACCTGCAGGCAAGTTCTTCCCCAACGTTTCCTTCAGAGCCAAGGTATTCACTCCCAGGGAGCTCAGTGACTTCTTGCATTGTCCAAACTGGGGTACAGCCCCACAGTTGCCAGGCGTCAGTGAAATCCTTCATTTTACTCGCACAGCAAAGTTAGCACAAATAAACTGCACCAGGGGTAAACAGCTGATGATTTAAGCAGAACAACGCCTAAATACATGCAGGAGTATGGTTACTTGATTTGCCTAACACAAATGCAAGCATTTAGAAACCTAAAGCATAGCAGTATAGGAAATATCTTTTAACATAAGTCTAGTGACTGCTAGTGTTAAAACTTTAATAAAAGTGGATCGATTTCTAATAAAACTAAACCAACATCTTTGGAAAATCAGTCACATTCTAATTAAAAATGCACAAAATAATTTTTAAAACTCTAGCAAAAGTTATTGAAGTGCCATAGCCTAAAATACGACAATAACAGGAGGTGAATGATAATTCAGTCACAAATCATTCTTATAACGCCTTTTTTTTGACAGTGGATGTAAGAAAATCTCAACATTATCTCATAAGTTTTGTTCAGCATTGCTGTGAAGTAAACAAAAAGGTTACTACAAAAAAAGCTAAGGCAAGGACCTACTACACATCTCAGTTGAACTAAGACTTGTGAGAAATGCTTGCTGGAGTTTATTTTTAAAAACGACCATTTATAAACATAACGAGCGAGGTCTTGGGAAAAATACAGTATATTGCCCTTAAAGTTCTGGGAGAACCTGCTGGAGGAAGACTGTGTTTCCCAGCATCAGCCCATTGCTAACAATCTCCAAGAACATGACACTAAATAAATTATCTGCTGCTTGGAGGAGCTTAGGGCAGCTCTATGCACTCAGAGCAGGTTAGGGACTGCTCCCAGCAGAGGAACACATCCACCTACAATGGACACCCCTCATGCATGGTGGGGGTCCTGGAAGAGAGGGGCACTTTGCATGAAAAATGGAAAGGCAACCTGAAAGACTGTCAAGCCTGCCCAGACAGTTAAAATACTGTAGTTCAACACTGTAAAATTTGCTTTGATGAATTTCTCTTTCCAAAATCAATATAAATTTTCAGAGAATGGTAGAAATAGTCAAGTTCAATTTTGCTTTCTTCTCTAGTAAGCTAACATTCACATTAAACTATATTAACACAAGCATTTGCTATTTTAGGGCTTTTTATATAATTTTTTGGTCTTTTTTAAACCCTTGCACTCACCATCACCCAGTTACAGACATACATACATGTAGAACTGCCACTGTGCTCTTTGCTATTCAGTATTTTAAGGTCATCTACAGCATTTATCCTGTTTCATACTTTATTAAAAACTACCATTCTCTTCCAACAAAAAATGTTATGTTGATCTCCTAAACCCCCTCTGGCCCCAGCTGTAATTCTCTTCCATCATGGATTTAGTCTGTTGCTCATCATTACAGCACCAAGTACACTTGCTTTAATAAAAATAGGAATGAATTAGTCTTTAGTTAGCAATTGTACCAAAGGGCAAGGTAATGAACAGCTAAACAGACATGAGTATATAACCATTCATGTAAAATTAATAGTGTGGGCTACCTGCTTGAAATCCTTATTAAACCTTTAATTGTTTTATCCTAGTACCAACAGAACAAGGCAATGCTGTCAACTAAGCTTTTGTAAGAATGATTTCTACAACATGCTTATGCAATCCCTTAGCATTTCAGGATAAAGCCACAATTCAAGCTTCAGAAACATAAGTAATTGTTTTTTACTTCTTTGGGTCAGAGTTTTACCTTCTGTCCAGATGAAGGATACCAGCACTGCACTTGGGCCACAACAACCCCTGGCAGCACTACAGGCTTGGGGAGGAGTGGCTGGAGAGCTGCCCAGCAGAGAGGGACCTGGGGATGCTGATTGACTTGGTGAGGCTGCACCTCGAGCACTGTGTGCAGCTTTGGGCACCACAGGATAGGAAGGACACTGAGGTGTTGGAGAGGGTGCAGAGAAGGGCAACCAGGGTGATGAGGGGTTTGGAGATCAAGTCTTTCGAGGAGAGGCTGAGGGAGCTGGGGCTGTTCAGCCTGAAGAAGAGGAGGCTGAGGGGAGAAGAGTGGTGAGGCATTGGAACAGGCTGCCCGGGAAGGTGGTGGAGGCATCACCCCTGGAGGTTTTAAAAAAGCAGGTAGACGTGCTTTGAAAGATGGTTTAGTAATCCTGGGAACATAAGGCTGATGGGAGGACTTGATGATCATGACAGTCTTTCCCAACCATAACGATTCTATGATTCCAATACTGCAGTCTGAGACCTTGCAGCCCTTGGCCATATCAGCACTGCAGGGAAGCACTGCAGGGACAGTGCTAAGGAGAGCCTGCTCCTGACACGCACACCAGTGCCAGGTGAGGCAGGCTGAATGAAGAGCTTACTATTCAACCTGCCATTCACATTGCTCTCTTTTAAACTTGAAGACACTACCTTAGACTCAAAAACAACATCTTTGCCTTATTCTTCTGCACTGCCTTATATTGCCATTATTGTCACTGTCAGAGACAAGGTACAGGATTAGATGCATCTGACCCAGATATGTCATTCTCATTCAACGGGAATTGGTAAACTCGTAATGTAGAAGAAACCTCGAGCTTTACATTACAGAATACATACATTACTTTTCTATAGAATGTTAGCATGAGTCAACAGCAGCTCTTTAGAGGTCTGTAATCTTTATCCAGTAGCTTGGTTACTAGGACTTCTAAATCAAGAGTAATCATTTTGCCAATTCAGATTTGTTACTCTTGTTTTGGGATTTTTACTGACTCAAATATTGCCTGTCCTCCCAGTGCTGACATGAAAGCAGAAGGTCAACGTAAACTCTGCATAGTGAATTCCAAACCAGGAATAGTCCTCCTCAAACATCTAAGGCACCCACAAAGAAGAACTGTGAACTTGATTGCATTTATATTCCAAAAATCATAGAAGCAGGTGATGCAAGTCTTCAAAAACATGTTTGTATTTGATTAGAAATAGGCAGCCACGTTAATGGTAAAATAATAAAACAAAAATTCCAATGAGAATTTATCCCTGCCTATGATCGAAGGTAGATACCAATGGTTGAGTACCATTGAGTAACTCCATGAAAACCATGCCTTGAAGCTGTTAGGTATCCAAGTCAGGAAGGATAACGCAGAAAGACTCTGGCAAGAGCTTGCCGGCACAGAGCAGTCTGATGTTGAGCTATAAGCCCATCCTCTCCAGCTGGGTCTCAAAATCCAAAAGCAGCAATTTACTGAACTCTGGGGACTTTCAGCTCCTCACCTCTAATAGCAAAAATATGCCTGCACTAACTCAGTCTTTTTTTAAAAAGAAAATTTAGTATTTAGATAACTATCCGATCACTGAGATAGAACAGAATTATAATTGTATTTGAATCATTTTTCACCAAGTGTTTCTGCTCTTTCAGCCAAAACTTGACCTTAAGTCTTTTATCTAACTAAGCCTTCTCAGCACTGGGGGAACAGGTGCAATTGGGTGCCCAGCCTTCACAGACATACTGACCACAACAGAGAAACATATATGTCAGCGTATTGAAAAACCCAAGACACAACCACAATAACAAAGATCACATCCTGAGGAATGTTGCCTGCAAAATGGATATAAAACCTGTTATCATATTGTGTTAAATTTTGGAAAGAAGTGTTGCATGGCAGACACATAGGAATGCAGATTATTTTCATGTATGTTTCATGAACAAACCAAGAAATGCCATGCCTGGTTTTTGTGAGATTATCACAGAAACTGAAGTAATCCTCCTAATCCTGCCAAATGTTATTCTGCTCCCTAATTGTACCATTATATGTGTTGATGACTTGTTAATACTTTGCATAATGTATGTTACTCTGGTCCCATTACCTCAAAAAGAATGTTGGAACTAGGAAGCATTCAGACAAAAGCAGCCAGTCTTGTTAAAGTCCACAATGGTTTCTCTAAAAGGAACAGGGCTTTTCAGCCTAGGAAAGATGACATGGGGGATATGGTTGAAGTCTATGAAATCTTGAATGACAAAGAAAGCAGAGATAGGGATTGATTGTTCCCTGTCTCTTCCAAGATGAGGTAGGTTCCAGCCTATGAAGTTGCCATGAACCACCTTTGTTCAACTTTAAGAAGGTGGTTGTCAATGCAGTGGGTAGAGCAGACGTGAAACTCCTTGCCACTGTGCATGTGGGTTTAAAAGCAACCAGGTGCTTGTAAAGATGTTTTGTAGATCAAAAAATAGAATAGGCACAAGGATGCTCAAGAAATTATCTGGGGTGTCAGCCTGAAAAGTACTAAAGTGGAAACAGCATGTATGTTTGACCTTTTCTCTCTTCCCCAGGTATCTGCCTGTGTATGTCCACTCCTTAGAAATAAAGTTCTGGGGTTTATGGACAATTTCTACAAGCAGTTGTAAGTGTTACGTCCCAGCAGGCTGGAACATTTTTCTAAGTTCTGATTGTCTTGTTGAACCATCTAAAATATCTTCTGTAGATGCAGTTTTCTTAAGAATCTGAAGAACATAAAGAATGTCAAGATCTGACTTGTCTTTCCCCTTTTAAAATCACTCTGTACTTCAGATCTCTCAAAGTGTATATAATAGGCCTTTAAGAACATCATGTTGATTTTCTGTGCAGAACTATCAGTTCCCTGCTTCCCAAAGACTTGTAATACTTCAATATTTGAGTTGAAAAACCTCTGTAAAGACAGAGAATGTGACAATTAAAAAATATCCTACCTAAATTACATAGACCTATCATCATCCAACACAACGTTTTGATCATTTAAAATGTGGAATTAAAAATAAATTGCTGTGTAAATCTATATTTACATATATACTACATTTTACTAGGAATGTTTAGTAACTGCTGAGTTACTTTTAGCAAGAAAAAATCAATATTGAGGTATCTAAAATACAGGCTATAAACTCTTCCTTTCTTTTTCTTCATTTCAGCTGTTATTTTATTTCCTGATCAGACAGACTTGTCGGATTTTCTCTATATATTCCACATAATGCCCATATATTTATTTTATATGCTCATTTTTCTCTCTTGTGTTAAGTTGACAAGCCTTAAACACATTTTATCAAAAATTAAAATACTGTAATCAAAGACAAGCAGCTAATAAAATCCTCCTCTTAGTCTGGCTTTCTGGTTCTAATCAATTTCATCTTCCAAAACTATTTTTATTTATCTAGCACAAAGCACAATGTTCCTTATTTGTGCACATTTGTGAATCTACACATGCACATGAAAAACAAAGGCAATCCTATCATCAGAACCTAGTAGCAAAAAATGTTTCTGAAACCCATAGATTCTTTTGCAAGTAATTGTGATCTCTGAATGAAAGCTGCTTTTTTCATCCATATCTAGGTGTTAGTGGTTTCCATGTCAACTTTCTGTCAGTTTTCCACTACTTCCAGTAAGTTTTTGAATAAAAGCTTACACATGTTATTATTCAAACTTTAGTTTTTGCAGAAATCTAAAGCCTTTTTAACAAAGGCTGTTATGCCAATACATTAGAGAAGTGTTCAATTTTGACTAAATGTTATATCCCTTTTGGTAAAAGCATAAAAAAACCCCAACAACCAAACAAAAAAAACAACCCCAAACCCAGCAATGACTATATATGTAAACATACATTTGTTATCCTGTAGCCTCAGCAGCCTATTCAAAACATAGTATGCTATCATTCAAGCATCTCAAATATATTGAAGACAATCATACAGGAGAGATGTCTGACAGCAACCTGAGCCATGGCAATCAAGACTAAAACTGCTGCAGTTTCTCTGGTTTGCAGTCAAAAGCCCATAGGCCCTATAAGTTTCACAAGGTCTCCCCTCCAGCTGTAAAATCAGCTTTGAATCTCTTAAGCTCATACAGAGCTGGCTCATGTAGGGAGCTTGGTTTTCAAATCAAAGGAGAAAAAAAATATACAGAAAAGGGCTTCTGTACAAAGTGGTGGATCATTAAATATGGGAAAAGAATTCTGAAACTTCATTCATTTCATGACAAGACGTGTTGTTCTTATGCGTGGAAGGTGACTGGAAGAGATTTGTTGCCATGACATAAGGCATCTTAGGCTTGCAAAGGTGATGCCTGAGGAAAGAGTTCTTTGTTATGAGTTTGCCAAGGCAAAAAAAGGTAAAGTATTCCAGGAGGGACAGTGCAACCCAACCACTGACATTCTAAAGAGAGGCCAAACCTTAAACCTGCTTGGATGCATCTCTTGTCGTAAAAGACGTCATTCTACAATAGGATATCCCATACAATTAAAATATATGAGGCTTGGGTTTTGTGGCTTGGTTTTGGGGGGATTGTTTTGGTTTTGTTTGTGGTTTTTTTAAGTGATTTGTTTGATGTGATGTGTAATTCAGAATGGCATGAGGAAAAACATGACCCTGTAAAGCACCTAAATTTGGCAAGCTAACTTGAGTGAGCATTCAGGCAGCACAGCTGGGTGCATGAAACGAGAGGATCCAATCAGCAATGACAGCACATGTATAAATCCTGTGAAGCTGGGGGGGAAAAAGGATGCTGACCATTTCCTACTTGCTTAGAACAGGGAATACCTTGTACTGGCCCCAAACAAGAGTAACAGTAACATGTAGTGATTCAAACTTGGAAGGGCAAAATACTTTCCCTTAAGTTTGGTGCTAGACTTCTCTCAGGAAGCATCTGGACACATAAACTGGAGTAAGGAATGAAAGCACATTTGGGAAAGCCTCACATAGCGCCCAACTGTGCACATCTGTGACTATGCACACAATTATGCAGTGCCTCATAGAGCCAAACCTCTTTTTAAATCTGAACATGAAGGTCAAGAAATACAAAGCCAGACCAAAGAAACATGGAGAGTTTGAAGTTTTCTAAAACCCAAAAAACAAGTTTAAAAACCCTTCTAACACCACACACTGCTATGGAGCAATCCTATGTGGTAGATGTACATTAGATTACATGCACATTGAGAGGTACACAGATACTACAAAGAGCTCTTGTCACAATAGATTGACAGGATAACAGCTCCACCAGTCAGAAGCACACAAACAGGGTTTTGGGCCATCCAAAGCGTTTTAACATTATTCAGTTCTTTTAACTCCTGTACACTGGAAAATTAATAGGAAAACAACATTGGCTAACTAAGCCAGTTTCTTAATAAATAAGAGCTAAGTCAGTTCTTAGGGTGAAGGTCTGAGAAGGGATTGTATTACTTGACTGGAGCTGCTCTTTGGCTGTTTTCAAGAAAAGTCCCTAACTTTGAGTACAGAACCCCAAGGACTCTTTTCAGTGCTTGCAGTTTCCCCATTTCCCCACAACACAACTGTAGCATCTCCAAGGGTCTTTCCTGTTACCTTTGTATCCATATTTTTCCACCTTTACCAGATAGGCTACCCATTATGTTCTGCCTCTTCTGTTGCCTCTGTTGTCCTTGTATCCAAACCAAGTATCACATGCTTCTTTTCAAAACCTCAGCACCTCTTTGCTATTATTTACATTTTGGAGGCTAAACAGAGACTACGCTACTAATTTTCGATGCCTAGGGAGTGAGTCATATAATGTGACTTTATAAGTCAAGGTATTCTGTTAAGCAGAAAGACATCAATCATCTATCCTTGAGTGCTACAAGGGGGAAGAAAATTGAACTGAACTCACTTGCTGAATCAACATTTCTCCTCCTTACAATACCTAATTACAATTGCAGGTAACAGGCAGATGGGGATAGATTGCATAATCTGATTCTTTTCTCCTCTTAGGTGAGTCTGTTCATAGGTGAACACTGAAGTGAGGCTTTGTGGTTTCTTCTGGATGCTGTCAAATTCTGCTCCTTTCTCATTGGGGAAATTCACTGTCCCAAGAACAGTAACAAAATAAGACCCTCATCTTCTGCAGAGCTTCCTCTCAGTAATATCCTGGCTGATTTGGTATACTTATCATTTTGGTATAATGATGCCGATTTAAAATTCTACGCAGCAAACTACTAATTGAGTATGGTTCAGTTCAGTATGGTTGAGTATGGTGCAGTTCCCCTCTGCACTGCACACATCATGGCAACTCTGTTCCTTTCTGTAATAGGAAAAGGGATCTCTTTTGAAAGTCTGTTTCAGGTCATTATACAACACAATACGTACATTGCATCATAGAAGGTATTCAAACAGGATGTCATGATTTGGTCAAGAAAATTATTAAAGGCAGCTGCAATGGCAGGCTGTATCTCTATTAGCATAACACTAGGAAAAGATGATGCTCAGCTGTTTTTTCACACGCATAGCAATTCTCTTTCCTCATTATTCTCCCCATTTTCACCTATGGATGGCCCTGTAGCAGAAGACATACTTCAGTTTGTAAGAATTTTTTGTTTTCTCCACTCTACACCCTTGGCCAAGCTGTCATCTCTTGACTTCTCTGCTAATTCATGCTGATAAAACTCTTAAGACATCGCTCCCTTAAGCATCTCTCTTTTTCTTAAGAAGCCAAAAAGTAGGTTAAAGAAGGAAAACCATTGTACCTTTCCCAATCTGTCTCTTAGGAAACGAGACTGACACCACCTCCCTGGCAAGAAGGCAAGGAATCATCTTCCAGCATCTTGAAACACACAGCTCCTGCACCAAAGCTGCAGGACTGCTGAAAGGACAGGAAGCTCTAAAACACGAAACACATTCTTTTCACAAAGACAGTAAACCTGAACAAAGTGGTGCTGCAGATGAATTTGTCTGGGTACTTGTAAACCAAAGAGATTATGCTGTACCACTTGGAAAGATTGCAAGATTGCAATTGCTGCTGAGCAGCTCTTGAAGAAGTCTGTCAAAAAACAAGCAGTAAAGAAATGTCCAGTGATATCTGAAAATAAAATAATCTATATAGTCACTACAAAAATACAGTAATAAAAGGAAGGTAAATGGGGTTTACAGCTATTCCTGCATTCATGCTCAATTGTATTATCCAAAGTTATTTTCTATGCTTGCTTTTTTTTTCCCTGGGCCTTTGCTCCTTACAAAAAGTAAATCTAAAATAGTAACAATTTTCTTATTTTTCTGTTGGACTCTGCAGCATTCTCTCTCTAATGTGGGAAGTTGAACTTTCACATAATAGTACAATTCCCAGTTGTCACTCTTTCTAACAACAGAAAGACATCTTTATTCCCTTTTAAAGTCAGCCCAAATAGTCTAGAGCAGACTTGCCCAATAGAAGTTACTTCAGCATTCTCTCAAGTGTTTCTTCAATTTTCTTTTGCAGAAGATTTTATTACCAACACCTGGTGCAAAGCCACCTACCTTAACTGAAGAGCAACTATCCTTTACATCTATTCCAGTGAAGACTGTTGCTATGCATTCTTTATATTGTCCCTATGATGCCCATTTCACTGCCCTACTGCCAGCACAATTTTCTCCATTTGGTTACTCAACCCCCTGAGGTTAGCATTCAGTCATTTCCACTGCTTCACACCAACTACAACCACACCAAAGAGGACTGTGAGGGACACTAAGCAAATACCTCCTTCTGCTTGACTAGTATAGGAAGAGCCCATTCCAGAGCACTGACATGTTCTGGTTTAGTAAAGTTATGGAAAAGTTTATTACTACACCTTATTCATAGGGAGAATAAAAATTGTTATGTTTTTCAAAACTATCGGAGCACAAAAATGTGAGATTGATGAAGCTGGTTTCTTCCATTTCTTCATCAGTCAGCTCAGAAGAACAAACAGTCCCAGTTCTCCCAATGACAGCAAGTGCTGCCATGGTGCTTTCATAATACCATGGCAGTAAAATAAATGTTACATATTTGGAAATCTTCCATGAAAAGAGCTAAGCCTGAATACATAAGCATGCAATTCTTTCACACATTAAGGACATCCAACCTGGATTATTAAAAAATAACGTTGGTTGTGGTATGTCACCTTTTTGCAGGTAACTGTGCTTTAAGTTCATACAGATAAAATATTTCCCTACCTAAGTTTGTGTTGATTTCACAAGCTTCCTGTAGGTATCTATTGAAGTTCACAGAATTAACATATGGAAGGTCTCAGAACATATTACCACATATTCCAAATATAATCTGTAATTATGTATGATGTCACCTGAAACTAATTCAGTCCCCTTCTCAGCAAGCCTACATTTTGAGCTCACATCATACTGGCCATGTGCGCTCCAATCTGTCCATATCTCCTGCCTCCCTCTCCAAAGGTCCCTCAGTGTCACCTTCCACACTGCCCCTTCTGCACAGGGCATGCTGTCCAACTCCCTCTGCCAAGCTACCTTCACTGTCAATGTTTGCTTTTCATGCTGCCTGTAGGAACAAGGACAGCTAAAATACAATGTGAAATCCACATATGAAGCATACACCTCTCTGAGTTGACCAGATGATCTTCCTTCTACTATTCTTGTTACTTTCCTCTCTGTAACACATTTATGTTTGGGTTTTTATATTACTTTACATCAGAGAGTAGGTTTATTTGGATCAGAATCTACAGACTGAATACTTGCTGAGCTTCTGATCATATGCATAGATTACCTAGCACAAAACCAACTCAATGATTATAGCACCATTCTTAGTTATATCCTTTGCTACTAATCCTGCTGGTATTAACTGCAGTTGATGAGTGCTTGGCACTTTTAAAAAGCAATCTTCCTTATTAAGTAAATAAACATTGGGTGAGGAGCCTGTATTTAGAGACTCATTTATTGTAAATCTTGGCCTTCCACTCCATGCTTTTGTTTTTCAAGCTAAATGAATTGCAAGTATTATCCCACTGTTACTATCTACACCACTAAGTGCCAGCATCAACAGATTCCATTGACAAGCTGTGTTTGGGTTTTCCTCCCCTCTATCAAATATGCCAGTGCTTTAAAAATGTCCTCAAGTAATCTAAATTACTCATTCAAAACAGAAGCACTATAAACTTCCCACTATGTTGCTGATAATTAGTTCTGGGCATTTTGTCCATTATGCCTTTGGGCATTTTCTGCAGATGCCACCTAAAATTCCAGAAAATGTGCTTTTCAGTCAAGAATCACAGCAAGCAGTCATGCCAGGGGCAGTAACAAGCTTGCTGACAGCTCCACAGTTCTTACTTATCCTAAGCAGTCCTGTGTTTCAGTGGAGTTTTTTCTCTAAATACATTTCTCTTCCCCCAAATGTTTGTAGAGAATATAATCTTAATAAACGAAATGCACACCCTGTTTAGCAACACATGGAAGAAATGCTACTCCACCTCTAAAGCTTTTCTTCTCTACAAATGTTCTGCTGGTATAAACCAACAATAATTGTATCCCAGCAGATGGATATTTCATCATCATTTTAAGATTTTACCTCTTCCAAATGAGGGAGGTAGTAAGAAATAGAGTGGAAGAGCAGCTTTTTGCCAGTCATGCATTTAAGGATAGTAAGGTTTAAAATTTTTTTTGGCACAACCAACAGGGTTGAGTATGACTTACTACAAATTCCATGTCACCCAATCCAAACTTACTTTCTTATGATAGTGGCTATACAAAGTACACAATCTTATGACGTCATAATAACATCTGAAAGCAAACTGTACTGATACTTACAGATTCTGTGATGTTGCATTCTAAAACTGCTCGGGTTAAAAAAAAAACAATCAACACATTTTTACTATTACATATAAAGTAACAGCTCTTTACAGATGCCAACAAAGGTTAGGGCTCTATGCTGTTAGGTGTGCTATACACACCAAGACACAGACTTTGTCTCACCCAAGTTACTCTGCAGTTACATGAGAGAGAGTTTTTGAGAAAGAACACATAACCATGATTTTACAAGTGAGAAAAGGTGATGCATGAGATCATTGATTAAGATTGGCAGCTTTAAAATTGCTGATGAGGCACAGTAATCTTTACCTAGACACTAATACAATCAATGGAAAACACAGTTACCCCTTTGGAAAATCCACCACCTTTTATTCACCTTGAGGTGCCTCTCAAAGAAATTAAGTTACTTTCCAAGTTGCGGATCATGTCTGTGAACCAGGGATGCTGGCCAGATTTTGTGCTTGTGACACAAGTACAAAATAACTTCTGGTCCATAGACTATGTTCATTAGGTCTGTTTGTGCCCAGACAAAAGCTCTCTAACCTGTTACTTAAAGCTCCTCAAACTGTATTGCTTGCTGTTCACAATTTCTCTTCAGCATGAATGGATGGAACATATATGGATTTAGATTTTAAAGCATTGACAGAAAACAATTCTGCATTTTATTGCTCTAATCCCTTCTGGAATACACTGGAAGGAATTTAATCTATCTGCCACCTCTGAATCTTATCCTTGAGACTACTGCAGTAGCTAAGAATGCTTAAAAGGGGTCCCCTATCAAGTTACCAGTTTTGTTATAGACAGTGGTTCATTTTCATGAATGATATGTGCATTATGATGCATTTCAACTCTGATTAAACATTCATCATTTCAAATAATTAAAATCTTTAAAAGGAAGCACACACGCAACACACGAACAACATTTGGCAACAATGTTTAAGCCAAAGTGTTAACATCAAAGCATCATACTACTATGAACATAACTGTAATTATTATTTCATTAAGCACGAGAAGTGTGATTTGTAGAATGCACACATCTGTACAAGTCACACCATGAGCTGAAACTGGCTTCAGTTATCAACAAGGCTGTGAAGGCTCATGTTGACTCTAGTTACAACTGCTGAAAGCACTGCCAGACAAAGGCAGCCTCCCTGTCCTTGCTAGGCCCTGGCGGAACGGACATTTGGCCAGAGGTTATTTCTCTGCTTCTTGTTGCTAGCTTTCTTCTAAAGAAGACAACAGACAGACAGAAGGGTTTGGGTGCCTAAAAATAGCAAATGTGGAAATGAATAGGAAAGCAAGATTTTTTAAAAAAATGTTACCAAAGTGATCATCTGTATTATTGGTACTGTCACATGTGGTAACATAGCTCCACGTAGGGAGAGAACCCAGTCACTGCAAGCGTGAAAACATTTCAGAGAATTTGAAGACTAACAACGTATTTGCTAGAGTAGAATTTGGCCAATAGTTGGGAAGCGCAGGAAGGGGGAGTGGTCACATTTTAGCAGAATTCATTTTGTGCTAAAGACTTACTGCTAGTTCACACCCAAGAAAACAGAAAAAAACATGAGATGCAGTAGAAGAGACACTAGAAATTGTTGAAAATGTTAATGAATTCAGCTCAAATGAGCAGAAGTGAAAGTGAATATCTGCCCTTCACAACTTGCACATTAACAAAGTCAATCACAGACATGGTGCTGTGACAACTTACAGCAATACCTGAGAGAACTGTTCCCCAGGAACAAACCCACTATTGGAAAACTGGTGAAAAACTCTACCGGTCTAAGTGGGGAACTTAATTCCTAAAAAAACCCCAAAAGAAGCAAACAACGAACCCCCAAAAATGCAACCCTCCAAGAAAACAAAACAAAACACTATATCAAAAACCATGTTTGAATATAAAACAAAACAAAAACCCAAAAAAAACAATTTTCAGACAAGTCTGTACTGAAAATAAAATTAAAAGGTGGAGGGAAAAGAAATGCAGACCAGGCAGAAGATACCACACTAAAAACCTTTCAGATTTTCCTCTTGAGGAGCATCCAGCCTTCCTGGACCCCTTTGCCCTGCAGGACTGTCTCCCAAGGGACTCTGTCAGCCAGTGTCCTGAGCAAGCCAAAGTCCACCCTCTGGAAGTCCAAGGTGAAGGTTTTGCTAACCCACTCATTACATCACTAATTGAAAACTTCACTCCTTTTTGATGCCTAAGCCCAAGATGGCCTCTGACCACCACATCTCCCACTAGTCCTTCTCTGTGAACAGGATGTCTAGCAAGGCACTTTCACTGGTAGGCTCACTTACGAGTTGTGCCCGGAAGTTATCTTCCATACACTGCTTCTTCTCTGCTGTGTTATATTGCCAGCAGACATCTGGCAGGCTGACGTCCTCCACCAGAACAAGGAAGGGCTGGCAACTGTGAGACTTCTGCCAGCCACTTGTAGAGTACTTCATCCTGGTTTGGTGGTCTCTAACAGATTGCCAGCACAATATCTGCCTTATTCACCTTTTCCTTCATCCTTACAGATAAACACTTGACTTAATCACCGCTATCATTGAGCTTTGTACAATCTAAACACTTGGTAATGTAAGGAGCCACCCCACTGCTTTGCCTCTCCTTTCCGAAGAGCTTGTATCCATTCATTGCAGCATTCCAGTGATTCTTTACTATTAAGGAATTTTGCACAGTCTAAATATTGCCAATGTCTAAACCAATAAAAATCATTTAAAAAGCAAAGCAGCAGCAGAAAGCAAATTAGGACACTCTTTTTAAGTGTGTCCTTAAGATGCTTGTTAAGAGCATCCAGATGAGTTAACTCTAATATATCATTTCTTACAGATAAGCATACTAGAAAGTTGGGAGAATATTCTTATGGAAGACTGCAAAAACTATTTTATTAATACTGTTTACAATGATATGCAATTAGTTGTGAAGTCAAGGATACACACAATTATGGTCACAAAACTCAACTTACTGCCTACAAACATGTAGGCAGGAACAAAATGTCAGATGGAGAGATCTGTAAGACTCAGAATTGGTTTCAAAAAGTCATCTTGGCAACTCTAATTACAATTGGCTAGAGGGAAACAGAAGGAAGGCCACTATTGTTCTAGCTCATTAGAGACACTTAGCACTGATGGTTGAGATGTCTCAGAAGAGACTTAAGAGAACAGCAAGAGAAAAGGAAAAGAACCCAGCTTGTTACAGCTGAAAGACTTTTCAGTAAAAGGCAGAAAGAGGTGTAACAGAAGGGAATGGTGTTACCACCAATGAGATGAAAAGAAGCTGACAAACATTTGTGACCAAGGGCCAAAAATTCGGAGAGAGCCTGAAGAATGGTAGTTTAAATTTGATTTTAAGCTTGGAAAGAAATCCTGCAGCTTGTTGAGGAACATGGAACTTGGCACAGTCAAACTGGGATCAATTTCCACAATTACTGAACCCACACAAAAGGCTCCTGTACTAGCTCTGTAATAGTACTCCCCTGCCTTAGCTCACTACCACAGCTGTCCAGGCACACAACACTCACTGGAGATCTCATCTGAGTGTTTTTTGAGAGCCACAGAAAAGAACTTAGAACAAACTAAGAAGTTCCCTTCCTTTTTCTTAGTTTTATTTTTTAATTTAATTTAAATTTTTGTTGGTTTGGATTCAGGTTCAGTGAGAAAAGCAACAGACAAAAAACAAGTTTCAAGGAAAAAGTCTGAAATGTGGAGAAAATATTACACCACTTCCAAAGAAACAGTATCAACAGCTTTTCCATTTCATATATTTGGATGAACTTCACTGAGAGCTGGAGCAGAAAGGCATTCTTCAAAAGCCTTTATCCCAATCTTTTCAAATTTGTTCAAAAAGTTCTTTAATCATATCATGCTTTAAGAAAAAAAGCAAACAAAAAAAAAAAAAAAGAAAAAAGAAACAGAAGAAAAAAAGAAACAAACTCAATTACCAGCACACATTTTAAAATTAGATATCTAAGCTGCGTGTTTAGTTTTTCATTTTGCTGCACAGTGGTATTCACACTAATAAAGCCAGGATCAACAGTTGCTGTTGGTGGGGTTTTTCCTAGTCTTCCTCCCCCAAAAAAGAGCTGGTCAAGTCTACACTGGCCAAAATCTGAAACACATTGCAAATCAGTTTTCCAGAGGCAGGAAGAAAGGGATGAGGGGCACTGAAGGAAACAAAGCAGTCATTTCAAAATACAACAAACACGACAACACAAGCCAGAACTGCCACATGTCATGGTGTAAGCAGAGCTTGCACGAACAGCTCTGTCACTGGAGTCCCAGGCAGATGCTTGTGTGAGAACACACTGCATGGACAGGTCACAGCAGGCCATGCTGCTCCCAGGGGGAGCAATTGATGGCATAGATCTAAGGCAGTTCAGCACAGTAGGATCATGTCGCCATGGGACAAGAGTTCAGAATACAGCTATATTGTCTTATCTAGCAAGTTTTATTTCTAGCTGACAGAGCTGGTCTGTAGGGTCTCCAAAGACGCAAGTCTAGAGCTTCTTTGATTTGCAAAACTGTAAACGCTTGCTCTAATCTCAGCTTGTTTAAAAAATAAGCATATTTCTATCCCTGGTCTATCCGCTATCTTTCAAAATAATCTTGACAACATACACTGACGGAATTGGAAGTCTCATAAATGGTTTTTTTTTTACAATCAAGTTATTTTCACAGTCAAGACAAACAAGTACTCAGAGTTGACATCAGAGATCTCTCTCAAACTTTTTAAAGGATCTCTGCTCATTTCAGCCATGAAGAATAGCACTGCCCTGGCTACTAGGGCCAACAGCAATTACTCACAGCTGTAACAACTCTAGTGTGCAACCAGTGGGATGGCAAACCACTAATTCCAGGCCAGGGCTGTGGCCTGAAGGCTGAGCATAGAAAGAGGCTTCCAGGAGTCTCGTTCCTCTGAAGAAAGTACTAAAACCTTAACTAGGCCCACCAGAAGCCAAAGAAAAAAAAGCAGTGATCATAACCCACCATCATATTGCTGCTGCTTCTACCTCTGTCTCCATATCACAAGCAAAACCCTTCAGACACCCTACAGACAACAACACTCCTGGCCAACCCCTGTGACCCAGGAGTCTTCACAGCCAACAACTTCTGTTTAAAATTTTGGATGACAGTAGAAAGGCAAAGAAAAATAATCTCTACAAAAAGCTCTTCTCTCCCACCAACTTTTCTGATATTCAGTATTCAAACACTGGCATCAGTCCTTTGCAGATAGGACTACTGTGGGAAGCAATAGGTAAAAGGATTTCTAAGGCTGTCAATGAAGAAAACCTGAGATTGAATGCTCTAATGAACTGAAGAGTAAAACATACACAGAGGAGCCCAGAAGAAGAATTATTAGATGTCCAGCTTTGATTCTCCACTTTTCAAAGGTGAACACACACAACATGAGCACTTTAAAATTCACCCTGATCCAGGGTTTTTGGATATACATAAATTCAGACAAAGCTTTTAAAGGAATTTATCGGAACATTAAATGTTATTGCCTCCTCCTTGTTTCTGAACGGTAAAACCATCTACACTGGCAGATTTAGGTGCAACACAGGATTTTCTTCTAGCTGCAAAACCACCTTGCTTCTATAGGAGTGTGCCAGATAGAGCAGTGATGTCTTTCAGCACCAGCACCCATGCCAAAGGAACTGGTCATATATGAAATGGCACAAATTACTAGATCTAGAAAACACCTTGGACAAGTGTTTTTTGATGGGATGGTAAGTATATTTTCTTCTACGATATTTTGCAGCTATTGCAATCGTAGGATTCTTCCAGACAATAATTTTACTGACACATCAAACCCCTTGAGTTTACTCCTGAGCACTAGGGCAGTGAAAACAATCCTCTGAATCAACCAGACCACTCACATCCTACCAAAGCAGAGGACAACTGTCTATCTTCAAGTAGCAAATAATTTGTCCCATAACCTAACTACCACACTTGCATTGTTTACAGTAAATCAGTTTTAATATTTATCTATTTGACATTTCCCCTGTCATTACATCAACCCTACATGCTCTTACCTACAGTGACAGTCTGCCACAGCTCTTTTCTTCTGTAGCTACTGTTTTAATTTCATTTTCAATACGTGAGCACTGAAGACCTGCTGTAACAGGATCACATTATGCCAGACCAATAGAGAACAATAAAAACAGTCTCTGTCCTAAAGATTTCGCAGGTCGAAGTAACTTGCCCAATCTTTTCTTTATGTTTAGTCTCTGTCATTGATTAATCCCATTTACTTTACATTTTTAAGATACTCCAATTTTTACTCATCTTCCACTATAGTTTTATTTTCCTCAAGATGTGTACTTTTTGTGAATTGACCATATATAGGCCCTGCATCCCCTTTCTGCAAAACTCTTAGGAACATATAAAATTAAGATCACTAAACCACATGGCTGAACAGAGTGAGAATTGAGGTCCCTTTAGCTCACCAACTTGTAATAGCAGTCTAAGTGACTGCCTCAGGAAGACTGGAAAGCCTTTGGCAAATAAATCATGATTACAACTTCATTGGACAAGTATTTTTAACATATTAAGCATCTAGCAGCAACCTTCCAAATCCGTGCAGCTATCTTACTGCACTTCTTTCTTGCTACATAATAAGTAACATAATGTCACACTTCTTCAAATGTCTTTATAGAACAGAAACACATTTTTCTTCAAGTTCAACTACTCTTACACATACAAAAGATTGAAATTGAGTAATGATAGCATGAAAACACTTATGTCAGTCCAACTATTTGACTCTTATCTTCCAGTCTGTAAATATACTGTCTCCCCCATCAGTCAAGGATAGAATCAGCTATTCAACCAAAACTTTTACCTGTTCTTTAACATACAATTGCCCAAGTTCCTCCTTTGGCCAGCTAAAAAGTATCTTGCTTCATTGTTTTTTATCTAATTGCTAATGGTTTTCATCTTTCCCCAGATATTATCCTTTATTTTGTTCTTCTCAGTGAGTGCTAATTGTTATTGTATTTTGTCTATTTTCATGGTATCCACATGAAGGAACAGAGAACACCTAAATCCTATTTCAAGTGGTTCTGTTCCAGGGAATCCTCTTTGTTCAAGAGAGCCTTGATAAAGAAGTCTTTAAGACTGAAAAAATTCCTACTAATCAAAAGAAATATGCATAGATACTGAAATATCTTGGGGCAGAATGAAGAAGCAAGCAATTCTGAAAAAGTGAAGGGTTGTCTTATCACCTCTTGTTTATGAGTCATGTGCTTTATTATGGCCTTAACCACCTGTATGACTAATTAATCCATGAGGATGGGAGAAGAAGACTTTGTGTACCAGCCGTGGGCTTCAGGATTCCAAGATACACTTATGCATGAACAAGCTTTCCAGGTGCTCCAGAGATCCTGAATTAGAGGGTCATTCAGATGAGTTTTCCCTCTCGAGTCTTGTGTGACTAAAGAAGGTTATCTGATTGCATCAGAACTGTAAGTTAGACATTGCAAATCTTTCAGATCCATAAACCATAACAAGGATGAATTCTAGGCAACATGGCTGAAGACATTATTCAAAATTTGAAACAGCAAATAGTGTAAAGTGTTAGAGAGTAAACATGTGCCTGCAGTCCTTTTGCTTCTTTGAAAGCATCAGGAATAAAAGACAAGCCTCTGAGCTTTAGAAGCATCTCCACCAGCATGTGCAAACATAGATGATGACTAGCCTCCTTCTGTGAAAAAGATCTCTTTAAAAGAGAAAAAAAGAAGGAAAAAAATGATAATAATAAAAATTAAAAAAAAAAAAGAGAGAAAACAGCCAAAGGGACTGCAAGGATACTAAGCTGTATAGATTTATACAACCTAATGTATCTACAAACAGAAAGATAATAGATCTGACAGAACTTCATTATGAAGTCTTCCTCAAATCTCAAGGACAATTATGGGAAACTAGTGCAAAATTATCATAGTGTTCTCAGAAAACCTACTGTGTGTGAGAAGTTTCATCAAAAGCATGGAATGCACCTCTTCTGGTTCTATCATGTTAAATCTGTGAATGTTAGTGGCTGCTGACAGAATAGCATTGCACTAAAATATGCTTCTTGTCACAATTTTTCTCTTGTTTTGCTTTGCTTTTCTAAGGAATGATGACAACAAGCCCTGTAGAACTTGCCTGAGAGCATGATATGATGTGGAAAGTATCATCACATACACCATTGATGAAGACAATCTCAGACAGATGTCCTCAACTGTTACAGGGATCACTCAGAGGTTTTAAGAAAGCTAAAATAATGGTGCCATCCATACAAGGCACTGCATATGTTGCAGTGCCAGCTATGTTTAGTGTAACCTAAAGACAAACAAGGTAGAGAGATTACTTGTTTGGAACTGTAGCTAGTGTAGCAATTTTTAACAAGTTACCTAGACAGATTTTCTAACAAAAATATCACATAACCTATCGCTATCAATTTAAAAAACTGGGATGAATGTTTTCTTACAAAATGTTTCAAAGATGTCTTTTCCCCACAGAATGTGCTAAGGGTGGATCTTCTAGTTGATTCCCTCAAGCACCGCAGTCAGGCACAGGAGCAAAAAACATGTTAAAAAAAGCTTTTTCAGGAGTTTGATGTCTTCTGCCTGCTTTTTTTGGACATAGCCAAGGTCTATACAGGTGTATGCCAGATGGGCATGGTTACACTGCTTGTGTTGACAAGTACAATATTTCCAAGAGTTTTCTTGGTTTTCTTGGACACCCTTTTAGAGAATGCCTAAGATTTCTGCCATGTATTTCATTAAATCTTGGAAAATTTTAAACTTGCCTGTAGAAGCCAGGAGAAGATGAGAATATTGCATCTGGGACTGGATGTTGTTCTGCTGGAGCTTGAGGTTTTTCTCCATTCTGTTAGATAGATGGTGCTGGAGAACCCAAGTTGCATGAGAAGATTGAAGGCACCTTTTGTAGACAGCTTTGAAGAACTGTTTTTAAGAAACAGTGGGCAATGCTGGCTTTGTGAACTAACTGTAAGCAGTGTAGCTGAGGAGTGAGAGGAGGTGGCAGCTCAGCCAGGACCATTAACACAATGAGCTGCATGGGGGAATACACAATAGATGGGAGAAGTTCCCGTGGAGTCCTTACCCCGACCTCTGTGTTTCTGGAAGCTAAGATTCAGGAACAGAAGAATCTGGCAAAAAGAAAGCAGCAAGGTGCACCCACAAGCAGGAGAGCAGTGATTCTTTTTGTGATGTGTTGGGACCACCAGCCTGAAGTCATTTACGACTAACATAGTACTATTCAAAAGCCCTACTGTCCCAGTTCTACACTGCTTTGCTGTGTTTTGGGTTCATTTTATTTTGGTTTTTTTCTAGGCATCTCCAGGTACTTAAATGAAGTGCAAGATACTAATTCAACATTCCTTATCCTTCTTGGTCTAGATGTGGGGTCAGATTTCCTGAGTAATATCCAGTCTAACCTTCACAGCTGGCTCATTTCCCCAACCATCCAGCACGCTTTCAGAGTGTTTTCTCCATCATATTCTCTAATAAAGTTACAGTTTCCTCTTTGCCCGCCTACCTGCAGCTTTAATAAACATTTAGTTCTTAAAAGAGGCCACACCTTGGCAAAGGATCATGTCCTGACCATTGCCTCTGAAAAAACCCCACTCATTTATGCCTTTCTAAGTTTCTCCAGTAATGTTAACTTGGATATGCCACCACAAATCCAGTCATGAATTAATATAGACTGCTTCAACATTAAGGCAACTAGTTGAGTTCAAGTTACTCTAGTTATATAAAAATATACATAGAGGCAGACAATTTCAACAACAAGTATAACCCCAGAGGATCGACACTAGTTTTAAGATAAATTTGCTATACAGGAAAGAACTATATGAAGGCAGACACCATATGTGCTGTCCTGGACATCAACACAGGGAACCTAAAAAAGTGTTCATTCCTTTAAGCAAGAAATGAGCCCATACTTGCAATCAACCTTCTGTCTCTTTCCATACACCAGCAAAACCAACCCATGTCTATGATACATTATGCTTTATATCCCAAAATGGCACTGATACAGATGGAAGAAGAGCCTCATTTGCCTATACTTATCAGTCACAGCTAAAGAGACTGAGGCCTCACTGACATAAAGACTAACCTACAAACTGAGGTTAGTAAAAAAACATTCCCTTCAGAACAAACCAAATTTTCTTGAGAAGTTTTCTCTTTCTCTCTCTCAGACAAGGCATTGAAAGCATTCACAGTTGACCAACATTGTGTGCTATACATGAAACAGGAGGGGTTTTTTAAACCACAGAGAGAAAGCTTCTACATACACATTCATTCTTCAGTTCCCAGGGTATCAGAGATGCATAAAATATAAATCAGTTCTCATTAGTTTTTTGTGTATTTTTGTAAAAAAATGCCAAGAAGCACTGAAAATGTGGATAACTGAGTATTCACTGACTTTAAAATCCAATGTATTAGATATTATTATCCATAAAGAACCATCCATAATCTTTACCCATACTGAGCTTTTCTTCCTGGAGTATCTTGGAGAGCAGCAGTAATTTTCCCTCTTTCTGAATTGTACCCTTAGAGGGATTCTGGGTTCCTTGTTCTCTTTTGCATAATTGGGCAATTATTCAATTGGTTAAGTAATCAAGTAGACACACTTTCTCAATACAGCATCCAAAGTTTTCCAACCTCTCCTTTTAATAACTTCTTCAAACCCAGGGGGTTTTGACAGTTGCTGAATCCCTGTATTTCTTAGTTTTTAGATCTCCTTCTGCACTTTTAGAGGACTCCCAACTTTCAAATACATTTTCTAAAATGGAACACTGAAAATTCAATGATTCACTTTAAACTGCAGATTTCCCAAAAACAAACCTTAAGCTGCCAAATGCAACCCTGCCTTAGCCAGCTTCTGATGTTTTCATGAGAATACGACTGCCAAGATATGTAAATTGAGTCACTTCTTTCTGTCTTTGTCTTCTAAACTAAAGTTCAGATTCCAATTTCTCATTAAATTTATTTGTAGGGCTCTTCCCTCTCCCCCCAAAATTATGACCAACTCCCTCTTTTTTTGGATGGTTTTCTTGTGTTTACTTCTTCCTAACTGAACTGTCACATCAAAAGACTATGCAATCTACATTCAATTATTCTAGTATATTGTTATCAAAGCATGTAATGACTTGGTGTTTATCTGCAAGTTTTCTCATAATGATGTCAATAACAATGCTATTTACTGGAGGAGAAAGAATGCATTCTAGTTTGATGCTAACATCCACAGTGGATCAATTGTTCAAGCTGGTAATTAAGAATAGCACCAGACCTCTGTGCTATTTTTCTTGGCACATCACACTTCACAACATTCCTCAGTGGATTGTGGTGGAAGCTTCTAAAACCTGTGAGAGTATGACTGGCTTTCCTCTCCCTTCCATGTGATGGCTTTTCTGATGCACGTACAGGGATTTTTACAGAATAAATCTGGGCAATTTATGATCTTCCAAGCTGAGACTAACTTCACCTTCATAACTTTTATTGATAAGATATTTTGCAGATCCTTCTCAGGAAAGCTGAGTAACAGTGCACCAGTACTTGCCGTAGTTTTCTTTAATATGTTGCTGGTAATGTCTGTTTTTCCACTGACTTTTCCTGGTCCCCTGCTTAATTTAAGTCCATAATTTTATAATTTACTGTGCCCTCATGTGCTCACGTCCTTCTTTACAACTACTTCATCTTCATCTATAGCTTTCTCACATTTTTAAGAAACTTTTCTCATTATGTGGTGCTCAACTCTCCTCTTGTCAGTGTTCTGGAGAAATAGCACACACAGAGCGTCCCCTGAACCCGCTGCTTCTCACTGCTTGTCACTTCTGCTCTGCATCTAAACCTTTTCTTGCTTACTCTTGACAAATATTCCAACTCATGCAGACTTTGCAGGGAGAATTTTTCTGAAGGTATTACAGCATTTTCCTATCACTATCTTCAGGAGCAGTTTCGGCTTCTGTTGTTTTATTAATGCAGTTCTTCCTAGCTCATCTTTCACAGTTAATTATAGGAGTACAAACTCACAACGACATTATTATTGGAATAGCACAACATACTAGAGACCAGCAACTGACTTTGTCTCGCAGCAATGGCTTGTAAGAATGAACTCAAGGGTAGCTGGATAATTCTGCTCTTTATGCCCTCAGGCAAGGTAGACACTTAGAAAGCTTAGACAGCTCATACACATAAGACACTTGCATTCCAAATAATTTCCTCAGAATCCATTTAACTAACTCAAAGACAGCTCAAATCCTACCATTTCTTTCATAGTTCCCATCTCCTTTCCAAGAGAGGAGCATTTTCCCATCTCTCCTCTCTTATCCACTTGCCAAATGAATATGAAGATTTTTCCTTTGTTTTAAGGGAAGAGATTTTTCTAACACTATTTTTATTGAAGTTGATGAGGTAGAACTATTCAGACTTCCACTTTCAAAAGTCATTTTCAAAGCTAAACAGTATATTGATATAATATATACATTGATCTTAGATATTATCTGCCCATAAAATTTCAAGATACTTGCAAATGTGCTTGCACTTTTCAATTATAAAAATAAGCAAGTTATGGATTTTTTAATATTTATGGCATATTCATTTTGTACCTTGTAAATCTTGATAAATTAACATTTATGGTATTTTCTTGTCTCAGATAGAACATCTGAGTTCAGATGCCAGAGAACTTCTGAAGATTTTGTATCTTCAGCTAGTTTGCACAATGCTCAGGCATGACTTAATGCCTTCTCCAAAAGCTCTTTTAAGAAGCATAGAACTTTTTCAGAGCACAAAAGTGACATGGGAAGATAAGTCTAGTATTCAGAAGTGCCTAGAACACTTGAAGGCTGCTAAGAGGGAGCAGCTCTTATTCACCTAAATAACTTGGGCACATTTACAATCCTCATGTGGTAAATACCTCATGCCAGACAAGGGTCTTATCTGTGAAACTGTAATTGCCTGTTGCTTTATTAATGTAATCTAATTATTACTTTCACTGTGCATTTTAGCCTCCACAGCGGATTGAGATACCCAATTTCAGTTGAAAATCAATTGATGTTTGACAATGTCTGTCAGTTCTGACAGCATGGACATGCATTTCACAAGCTTGGAAGAGAGATTACCATATATGAGAATCACTCAAGCCAACATTTAACAAGCCTCCTTCACAGGATCTACAGGCAATTAAAGTACTGCTGTTGATTTGAATAACTTTCTACTGACAAATTGGGTAAGGCTGGGTCAGGGAGAGGGAAGACATTGGCAGAGGTGAGACATAGCTTATTTTCAAGAAATGACTGCTCTCCAGAGCACCAGCCCAGACCACCAGCAGAGCCCACATGACAGGCCAGCTGCCAGGCACAAGGAAGCAGAACCAAGCCTCTGGGCTCAGGAGGGATGAGGTCAGGCAGAGGCAGAGCATTCAGATCCATTTGTTGTTTTCCAAAAGGCTATTGAGATCTCTAGGCTATGGTTAAAAACTTCATTTTGTTAATCCTATTGACTTGCTCTCCAGTCTCCTAATTCCTAACCATTTATCTGGTCAGCTCCCATAGTGAAGGTATTTCTCTGTGGTGAAAAGATGGATATGTTAGATAGATATGTTATCTATAGATAGATTTGTTCCCTGCTCTGATTTTGTGGTAATTTCTTTGATCTTGAGCTACCTGGATTTTTAAACTCTTGCTTATTATATGATCATGTGATTGCTCTTTGGTGACGGAAGTTTTTCCAGGTGCTGCTGCCCAGGGGTGTAAATTCTCAGTGCAGCTGGTCATTTCTATTGCTGATACCAACTAATTCCAGCAAGATAAGTGGCATAAGGTCCCTCAAAGACAGCCTGGTTTCCACCTTTTTTACATAGACATCTGGCAGTTTGGCATTATCATTACTCCTGCCTCATGCTTTGATTTAAAATCTTAGGATGAATATTTACACTGATTGAGAAAGAGGATAAATACTTCTTTATTTGTACCCAGAAGGACACAGACTTATCTATTGCTGTGATACTGGCTTTTACCCAGTACTCACTCTGCATTCATGTTTTAACATCTCCCCACTGGTAACCTAGACTTGCTATGTCTAATCTGTGCATCACCACCACTCTCTCAGCTGAAAAATATAAAGGATTTGCTTGAATTCACTTAATTAAGAACTATACCATTCAGGGAGCTGTAGCAAAAATAACTTGATTTATGAGTTGGCAGTTTAAGTAGCCCCTTAGCAGCACTTAACAACTACTGCTGATGTAAGATGTCTCTATTGATTTAGGACCATCCAGGTTTAAAGTGAGTCAGGTAGCTCCAAGCTCATATGCGTCAGAGTTGGCAGCTCATGTCTGGAGGAACGAATCTGAGTCAGAGATTTATAGGCAAAATCCAGTTAAGACTAAGCAAAAATTCACTGTCAACTCACTTAAAAAATAAAATTACCTCATATCCACAGTTCTATTAGCATTTTTTGCCATAAACACCAAGGGAGTATGGGATTTTTTTCTCTTTACATGTTTCACTTACTTTTCCTGTTAATACACTGAATTGTGGGAGAGACAATATATTGTCTCTACTTCATTGTTTTAAATACAGCTTAGCTGCTAGTTCTTTTCAGGACATTCACTGCAGTGTGCTTTAAGATGCAAGAAAGTGAGGAACAACTGCTTCTTCAGTTTCAGATTGGGCTCACTTACCTTGATCCTTTGTTAAGATGGAAAACAAAAGGGATAGGTGAAAGTTGCCAAGTGGTGACTCAAAGATGGCAGGATCAAATCCCACTGTCACTCTGGTGATCCCGTGATCACAAGTCAGTAGGGTAACATTTACTGAAGTACACCAGGAAAAGCCAAGCACTGTAATACCAAGTTCCCACACATTTTTCTTCTGCACGCTCTCCCCAATGTACAGCACTAATTTTTCCACTTTGAACTCAGGCTTTGATTGCTGTAGGTACAAATTAAAGGTTGAACTTACACACTGTTTGCAGAGGATGCAGCCTAGATGATGAGAGCTCTCAACAGTCCTCCACTACCCTTTTCACAGTGACCCTTGTGCTGCAGACATTGACCTAAAACTGAATGAGAAACTCCAAATAGCCAATGGACAATCCACCATATCTATACTCTTACCGGGGTTTTGAGCACTGGGTGTGTTCTGACTGTGAGACAGAAAGACACCCTTTTGCACACACAGATCTCGGAATGCTGGCCTTCCAGTACTCTCTGGTCTGGGAGCAGGGGCAGAAGCGGGGTCCCTGGAGAAGTAAGGTTACTGACATGGGAAAGGAATGGGCACATATGGAAAGACTTCAGTTCATACCTGCAGAGGCCCAAGGCTGGGGGAAAAAATTTGCCACCACCACTCCTCTAAGCAGGGCAGGAAGAAGTCAGCGATAGCAAGTGCACTGTATTAGTTCACTCAGGAACAAGCCAAGATTCCATCAGCTCCAGCATGTCCCTGGAGGAATACAAGTCACTCTAAATGAATCAGATGCTTTTGAAAACAAAAAGAAAAAACAGAACCTGAAAGTAAACATTTATAGGCAAGATATATCCTATACAATTATCTGAAGGAAGACATAGACTTAAACAAATTCGGGGGTAGGGACTATTATCCTTGTAAAAGCAGGAACAATACCATCCCCATGCCTGATGGGCAATAAAACACATTATGGATCAAGGCACCAAGAGACCAGAGTGACTTGGGAGGTCAGGAGATGAAAGGCATGAATGAAAAGGTCACTGTGCATGAATAGATGCATCTGAGCACCCTAAGGATTTTATAATCTGTTACCCAAACTGAGATTCTGGAAGAATGGATACCAGAGAAAATAGGGACAGAGAATTAGAGAAGAGTAGGAGAAAGAAGACAGGACATAGTAACTGAGTAATTCTCCTGACACTTAAAAAGGTTCAGAGGGAGGAGAAGGGAGAGCTGTATAGCTTTATACCCACATGGTGGTAAGCATGAGTTTTCTGTTTCTTGTAGCTAGTCCAACAATAAACATATCTGAGCAAGAACTAGCCCACGTGACTGCAACATGCACGTGTGCTTCACTGAAAGAGATGTCATGTAGATCACAGATAATTCATCTGATGTGGCATTTGCCTGGGTAACCATGCAATTTTCTGTGAACAGCAAACTAAACAACCGTGCAAAATCCATAGTTCATTGCTCTCTTCTTCCCTGTGGCTGAATAAACTTTTTTTTTTTCTTTTTTTTTTCTTTTTTTTTTTAATGCAGTGTTTAACTATTTGATCCATTCATACTTTTCCCTCTCTTTTTTGTTCAGCTGGTCTACCATTTATGAATCTGTATATGAGTGCTCACTGCAATTCATTCAGATATTTTGCATTCACAGGGCTGCAGAAAAGACAGACACATTTATGACAAAATAGGTCCAAAAAGTGTGCTGGAGACAGAGACATGGCCTTAAGTCTGTTCAAGGTATGCAGAAGCAGTCTTGCAGAGAAGCCACACATTAGTGGGCTTCCTGGGGGCTGCCATCCTGTAATTCAGCAAGGAATGCATCATAGAACAACTAATCTCAGGTCCAGCCTAATCAGTTCTTCAATCTCAGTCCCCTGTTCTGAGCATGAACCTCACATTCCCTGATACCTTGTGTCTCGGGTATTGGCCAAGCTGCCTTGTGTGTGCTCTCCCTATCTCTCATTTTGGGATTCTTTATGCTAGACATAGGTTGTCAACTGTCCTTCAGGGAGTACACGGGCTGGAGATTACAATGAGTTGTGTTTTTTTGCCTATAAATATTCTGTAATTCAGTGAGTTATTAAAATTAAGACAAAAAATTACAATTTTGGGCTTGATAAGTTTAAGGAGTCATCACAATGTGATGCTACCTTTCAATTTCCTTTCTTGCCATAGCATAATCTTGGTTATGGTTTCAAGTGCTTAATCACAACAATCAGTGTTGTATACAGATTAATTACCACTATAGGATTTATGATGTTCTGCTGACTTCAATGTCACTTTGTTTCTTCCTAAAATATACACATACAGAGACCTCTGTAGCACTGAAATGATATCTATGACCACACACATAGAGATGCTTGAATTTAGTGTTTTTAAAAGCCTGCTTACCAGGTGGCCTTATTTTCTCTCACTCAAGAAACTCGGCACACATGCATACAAAATTCTGTCTCACATACTTTATAGTAAGGTTTTTCGTTTGTTTTTAAGTAATTAGGTAACGTGCTCATTGCTTATGCAAAAAATGAAGGTGTGCTCATGTCAAAGATTTTCCAAAGGAATATCCCATAAGGATACATTGCATTTGGGTAGTAGTGGGAAAGAAATGAGACCAGACGTTTGTCTGTTTGCAGTGCAGCAGCTATGCACTTGGGTAAATTACTTTGACTCTCAAAATGACAGTCTGCTTCTGTGCAGTAATTCACTGAATTCTATATTGTTATCAGAGAAAGCTTGAATGTGATGGTATTTGTAAAACCAGCGATCTGCTGTTTTGAACCTTACCTGTGCCTCAGGCACCATGCAGGCTCATCCTGTTCAGCACTTGGGAGTTCTTTCTGATGCAGGAAAAGAAGCTCCATGAATGAAGCCATGTGAAACAGGAGTCGACTTCTTTGCCAGCAAGTCACATATAGTCTTACGCTATGAAGCTACAGCACAAGGGAAGCCCATCCTACCCCACTGCTGCAGTGTGCTGCATCTTACCTGCCATTCCCAGATCTCTCACACATCATCTGCTGCAAGCTGAGGGTGCACTGGCATGAGGCTGGGAAGAAATAGTAAGGTGTCATAGCTTTAGTGAACGAACAGGACATTGATGAACAAGACCTACACACAAAACATGACACTGTAGGTCTACATGATGTTCAGATGTGATGTCTCTAGGCAATTTGTCTCAAAGATGCGTTAGTGACAAAACACTGATCAGGATCATTGTTGTGGAGCAGCTAAAAGCAATGGTCAGTGACCCCACTGAGCAATTCTGAACAAAGTTGCATTTAAAACCTTATATAAGAGCTACATAACTCCACTATTTCATACACAGCAAAACTTGTCTGAAATCCCACTTTCAGTGTAGTAACTCAGGTCTTTAACTTCTACTCATCTTAGACGCTATAAAGCCCTAAGAATCATTTTGAAATGTTTTCCCTGCATTGCAGCAATACTAACCCCTAATGGTGATCATACTAGAGGGACACCCATCCTGTGTAAAATCCCTGCTGAAATTAAGCAGAGCAGATCTAGGAAAAGTTGGATAAAGTTCCTCTGTTCTTATCTGCAAGTGCAAAGTCATTATTTACAGAGTGGAGACAAAATTTTGTCTGAAAACACAAAGTTTTTGTGACAATAGGAGTTCAGAATTTTGCAGCAACACCAACACAATAAAAAGCAAACTTGTGCTTTGGAAAGAACAGATCCCCAAGTTCAGATAGGCCTCCACAGCTAAAAATAAATAAATAAATAAACAAATAAAAACCAACAACTTTCTATCTCACTTTAGAAGTTGATTGTATTTGTTCTCATTTCCTAGGTACTGACTGGATGCCATAACAACATAACAAACCTTTATTTCATTTTGAAGGTTTAGCACATCATATAACAATAACCATATCACTCTCCCTAACACACAAAAAAAAACTCCCATGAAAATAACATTGTTTAGAAGGAAAGTCCTATTTGTACTTCTGTTGTTTGGCACCAATTATTCATCATGTGAATTACTTCTGGAAAGCCTTTAAGCTCATAAACTAGAAAATCCATCAGCACCTGTCAAGTTATTCTACAGGTATCAATTAGTTGACTTGAGATACAAGTCAAACTAGTGATTTCCTCCCTTGGTGAAGCCCAGAAACCTTTGTCATGATATTCACAAAACCACCCTATGCTTGTAATGGAATAAAAGACAGGAAAATAAGGCAGACAACATAAAATTAGGCCACCAAGTTCTTGACCCCCTGCTTCTACAATCTTAAAGACAGTCGCTCCTAATTCTAATTCTTAGAGAAACTACAGATTTTTGAGTGAACAGAGGACCAACAACATTTGGTGCTAGTGCAAGTCAGCACCTAGTGGGGTGCCCCACTCACAGACATCAAGAGAGCATCTCCCAAATGTAAGGAGCCCAACAGGAGGATTTTCCAATCTCCTCCCACTAAGTGGGAGCCATGCAGTTTATTCATCATGAAATTATGGAGCTTCAGCTGTGCACCTTTTCTGTGAAAGCTTATGCAGGTTTGGCCCAATTTTCTTATGTCCTAAGTTATCCCTGCTGTTATCCCTAGCTGTTCCTGTAAGTCACTGATGGTCTCCCTGCAATCTTTCTGTCCCTAAAATCAACAGGGTTTTAGTTAGACTTAAAAAATACACTCCAGATCTGCCTGGCTCCTCTCTTCCTTTTCAAATCCTACAGAATTGAATTTGATTGAAAACTTTAAGGGTCTTATTGGCTGGTGAACAACAGCTGCTACAACAGTTTTAAACATGGAAGCCACCAGAAGGACAGACCTTTAGTCTTCATAGTCAAATAAGCAAAAGTTTAGGTATTATCCATGCTACAGTTCAAAAAATGACACCATAACCTTTCTGGTACCTCTTTAGTAATGAAATCTCAGTGTTATATTCAAGTTAACTACAACCTTTTTTGTTAGTGTTAGGTCATCCTCTGCAATATAAGCTGAAGGTCATTATTTATTTCTTATTTAAGCATTACAGAAAGCTTAGATCTTTGCTGGCTAACTGTTCCTTTCCACTGTATAAATGTATGCACAAAAAAGTAGTAAAACACCAAAGGCTCTGTGCCAGCAGATCCCAGCTTCTGTTAGGACTTCTTTCTAGAAACAATTAAGATGTATGAGTAGGGAAATGCATGAACATAAAAGCCTCAGCTGGGCAAAGTTTATTAATGGACTGGGATCCTAAGTTAACCACACATTATTGCCATATCCATTAATATTCTATTTGCAATGAACAGCAACAGATGTTTTAATAATTAGCTTACAAGCCTACACAACAAACTGTGTTTTTATAAGCATCTACAATATACTAGATAATCACCTTTAACTGTTTTTTAAATGAAAGCTTAACAACTGTGACTTAATTTTTACCTACTAAAACTATGACAAATACAGAAGCAAATGTAATTGAGTCAGTGACCTCAAAATCCAAGAGAGAACCCTAGGCTTTGGGTTTCTGTTTCCCAAACACTAAGAATGAACTTTTTCTCATGTTGTCTGAAACACGTAGGTTTTTCCTGCCTTCAAACAAGGTAGTCTGAGGGCTCAGAAAAGAAGAGATGGATTAAATGTTGACTGAAGCACTTAATGGCCTTCAGGAAGAAATAAAAATGCCAGGTCCTGGCCTAAGGTTCCAGAGGCCTGTAGCTAGTATACAATAAAATTGAAATATTGCAAATAGTCTCCTACTCTTTGACAGATGTTGCAATGATATCGCATTTTTCTCTTTTCAACACTCACATACTTGTCCTTTGGACATTTCTCATATTAAGCTCATGCCTGTATCTGTTGTTCACAACAAGTCTCTAAGGCAACCACAGGGTTGGGCAAATAGTTTCACTTTGTACAAGATAATAGGTAATTCAAAACATTTATTTTTTTAAAAGCAAACTTAAGTCATCTACACATCAAACATTGCAGTTGATTAAGAGTCCAAGAAAAATGAATCAACGTGTCCAGCTAGATAATAACATCTTGATTCCAAAGCTCTGTAGCTCTCATTAATTTGCAGGGTCAGGGCTGAATTTCACGGGTGTGTAAAACCTCCTGCTGCCAAACACCCACCCCCTTTGTCACCACAGGGTGAGGAAAAGCCTGATTAACTGCAGGTTTTATTGCCAGAGAATACACCTATCACATAGTTCCACCCAAGGTGAAATTTACTTCTAACCAAAAAGTGTTAGTGGCAACTCCATTCAGCCCTGGTAAGATTTGCACACTTGTGATTCCCTGAGGAGTGGGGATGACAGGATGGGACTAATTCACCAATACACAAAATGAACCAGTCTGCTGTCCTTTCAGATTCATGAAAACAGCTAACAACACTGATAAAACTAATATTTCTGAATACTATTTTTTCAGGAGAAAAGCAGCTCTTCTCCAGAATTTCCAGTTTGCAGTTTGCAAAATATCAGCAGAACTAGGGTACAGCTATCAGGACTTCAAAAAATCAACCCTTAAAGTGTTTGTGTATTTGGCACCCTGGAGACAGAGAGTTGAAACAAGCAATATTGAACTGGGTCAGACTCTGGTGATTGAAAAGAGGAGTGTGCTGCTATGGGGGCTGAGCTGTGGCCAGCTGGCATCTCCTCACTCAGCACCCTGAGGGCAGCAAAGCGGAGCTGAGCTGCAGGTGGTGCCAATAGCACCACACATCCCAGAGCATCTAACAGAATCACAGAATTGCTGGAGTTGGAAGTGACCTCTAGAGATTAACTAGTTCAACTCTCCCACTGAAGTAGGATAACCTAGAACACCTTACACAAGACTGCATCCAGGTGAGCTTTGAATATCTCCAGAAATGGAGACTCCACAATCTCCACCTTCCCGGGCAGCTTGTTCCAGTGCTCTGTCACCCTCACTGTAAATAAGTTCTTCCTCATATTTAAATGGAACTTCCTATGTTCCAATTTGTACCCGATGCCCCTTGTTCTGACACTGTGAACAACTGAGAAGAGCCTGTCTCCCCTCAGCCTTCTCTTCTTCAGGCTAGAGTCCCAGCTCTCAGCCTTCCTCATAAGGGAGATGCTCCAATCCCCCAGTCACCTTCATCACCCTCCTCTGGACTCTCTCCAGTAGCTCCCTGTCTCTCTTGAACTGTGGAGCCCAGAACTGGATGCAGTGTTCCAGCTGTGGCTTCACCAGGGCAGAGGGGGAGAATGACCTCCCTCAACCTACTGGCCACACTCTTCTTTATGCAACCTAGGATTCCATTGGCCTTCCTGGCAGCAAGGGCACACTGCTGGCTCATAGATAATTTACTGTCTATCAGGACTCCAAGATCCTTCTCCTCCGAACTACTTTCCAGCAGATCCACCCTTAAGCTATACTGGTGCTTGGGGTTCTTTCTTCCCAGGTGCAGGACCCTACACTTGCTCTCATTGAATGTCATGAAGTTCTTCTCTGCCCAACTCTCCAGCCTGTCCAGGTCACGTTGAATGGGAGCACAGGCCTCTCTGGAGTGTCAGCCACTCTTCCCAGTTTTGTATCACCAGCAGGTGATACCAGTGCTGTGGCAGGACCCCCAGCCAGCCACTGCTGGACTAACCACCCCCACTGCTCCCCAAGCTGCGACGAGAACACGACTTTATGGTGTGGCTTGTGCACTGCATAGCCATAACGCCTCCAGAAAACACTACTGTGTACAAGATTATTTGAAGAGAAAGGATAGTTTATTAAAAAAAAGTTTTAATTGATTGACATGTTTTGCTTGGAAAAAGGGGATGTTTGTTCTGCCTCACACACTGTAGGTCTAGATACTCGCCCTAAGTGCCGCTGGCAGTTTTTCCCTTGTAATATCCATTTGCATCAGTGGCTGGAGTACAATCACACAACATGTTGCTACTTGGGATCTGAACGGCTTAAAAAAGCACTTCTTCAAAGCTTTGCACATGCTCTTGGATAGCTTAAGACTTGATCCTGCGAGCACCTCACTCATCAAACTAGACCCCCATTCAAACTGGCTTACATCCCAGACAAAGAAGGATTGGGCCCTTGACATTTTCTTGCATTTCATCGTTTTTCTGCCTTCTGTGTATTCAGGTGTTACTAATTTCTAACTCAGCTGGTGCCTATGCTTAATGCTAAGACAGTGATCCCAGAAATATCTGAGAAATAGGATAACACCAGCTTTGCAAGCCAGTTGCAACAATGTCAGTAAATCCTACAGACCCCATAAATGATACTATTGTCTCTGAACTCCAGTACTCTGAAATCAAAATACATACGATAACCAAAGTGTCTGCAGAGTAAAGAAAGGTCACTTAGCTTACCAGTAATAGCACTGAGTGACAAATTAGCACAGATCTTGCCACTGATGTTTGTCCCTCTCATGGGGGAAGCCTAGAATATGTTGAAAACTTGGGTCTATCACGTGGCAAACATATGTTCCAGTGTCTCCTCTTCCCATGACAGCATCATCAATGGTGCAACATGACTCTTCTAGAAGTCCTTTTACTTCTCAGTACTTTGAAGTGCAAGAGCAGAGGCAGGTTCTAGGTTTCACAGCAGAAACATCTCAACCTGTCACAATTTACTACAAGGTAATTTATCCCTCCTTCAGCAAGAAGCCAGCAGAGATCTACTGCAAGTCACAGGTTCCTCAGTATAAGGGGAACCTTGCACAGTTAAATGCAGATTTGGGGCTCAATATTCTAGACATATGGCCTGTTCTAGCAGGGCAGATTGCCTAATTCCACAGAGCTGCTCAACATATCAACCTACTTACACATCTGGTATCAGTTCTTCACAGGACACCAAGAACCATCCAAGTGTGATAAATTTATTTTCACAAGTAACCATGAACATTAAACTCCTGAAGTATTTGGACCATGCGCAATGACAGTAGACACAGTATCAGTGGCTGCATGCCAGAACCCACTGAACAAGTATACTTCAGCTGAGTTAAACAACAGACCAAAGTATTTTCACAGAAGTGTTCCAGAGCTTCAGCACGAACAAGCTTTCCAGTTAGCACCCCATAATGTCCTGGATGACATCATGGTCACAAAAGCCAACTCCATTTTAGACATCAACATTGCTGAGGTGTCACATTCAGTGGCATCATTTAGCACCATGAGGACCATCAGATTGTCCTTATTCTATTTTATTAATGAGATACTTTGGAAAATAATAACCAAACTAAGTTTGAGCTCTATTACTTACAAATCCTGAAGCCTGAGAAGCAGCTGGACTAGTAAGAAAAGAGCAGATTGTTAGAGTCTCATCTGATAGTGCTACTTTAGATAATGGCTACCATGGGAATAAATAATTCTCAGCTGAACTTTTTGTTGTTGCCATTTTGAGGAAACAACAACAACAACAAAAAGTGCAATTCCCTCACACAACAAAACAAGTATTAGTTTATTGTACATTCTTGAGGATGTTCCTAAACTATATGTTTGAGCAGGGTGGTTCCTATTGCTCAGGTCTGGACAAATTCACAAGTCTTACTGACTCTTGGAGAGTCAAGGTTCAAGTATGCATTATTTGCTGCCCCTGCGCCTCCCCACATACTGGTTTCCTTTGGAAGGGTATTGGTGAACAAGCAGAGAAGGAGCTGTAACAGGTGACAGAATTGTCTTCAACTTAGGCACCACCTGAGATACAAACAGGCTGAGAACACCAATCCAACAGAGGTAAGGTTTATTTAGTTTCATACTGTAATATGCTGCTAACTACCTGCTATGTGGTGCAGACAAACATATATGTTGTAATAATTTTGCTCTCTGATGAGTCTCAGCCGTGTGATTGTAAAAGTATATGCATTTCTGCAAGCTCAGAGTTAAAAAAGTCCTGAAGATACATGACAAAAAGTTGTCCCTTTACATGTGTATCTTCAGTAATACATACACTTATATAAATCTATATACACACAAACACATAAATACTTAATCAGTCTCTGTGAAATCTCTTTTTGAAAAGAAGCAAAACAGCCAGTTTTGAGTATCACAGCTTTAAAAAAGCAGAGGGAAAGGAACCAGACTGCTCCAGAGTATGGAAGAAAAAGGTAATAGAGTACAACTGGCTACAAATTCTTCCCACATGGAGAAGAATAGGTACCGTTTCCAGATCAGCTCTGGCATGACCTTGATGGGCTTCTCTAGCATCCCACATTAAATTTATTGCCCTCAGAAAGAGACTAGAACATGGGGTGCAGAAAGAAAGGATGACTGGCCAATACTCACTTGGGAAGCAATAGGTGAACTACATTACTCTGTGTCCTCCTAAGGACCAATATCTGACAGCATAGAGGCAACGCTTTCAGTATTGCCTTCAAGTTATTTAATGAGGGAAGTAGCTCTTTCATCAGACTAATCAGAGCTCTGTCCCTAGAAAAGTACTACTCCCTCTTCAACTGTCTTTTTTCCTTTCAACCCTACATGTTACCAGGGGAGTACTTCAGGTGATAACAATCATGTGTCTCATGACATTCTTGACATCACAGCGTGACCCACATGGTTTGCAGCTATCGCTACCGAAGGAGTAACGTCTCCCAGAAGATCTGCATCCTCTCTGTAAGCTCTGTGCAAATACCCTATACTTTGGAAAGCACACCAAATGCCTATATTTAGGTAGGTGATGGCTCCCTAGATGACTACTGTAGCCACAGTTGGAGTCATTGCTCATTGCAGCATATTTTGACAAATATTTGCCTTTTCTCTAGACACTGTAGCAGCACAAATAGGACTGTAAGACCCTTTTCTTTCAGTAGAGAACAAGTGTACCAACTGCTGGTTAGCCAAAGAGAGAACCTCATTCTTGGCTCCCCTCTGTTTTTTTGGAGCACCTGAAGTTTAGAACAAACCAAAACAAAAAAATTGTAAATATTTTGAGGATGAAACAAACAGTAGCACATGAGAGACCCTCCACCTTCCATCTTGCTGTCAAGAGCACTAGGATCAAACTCAAGAAAGGTCACCAATCCTGAACAGAAGCACAGGGAAACACATGCACTCCAAAGGACATCATTATCCAGGAGACTACAATACCAATGCAGCTGGGGCTTCTGCACACCTACCAGGAGATCCAAACCAACTTCAACTTAAATAACTATTTTTCTTGAAAAGCCTCTTTTGTACATCTGGGGAATGGAATTATTGGCATGTCCTGTTAGAATGAAACAGAGTACCATTGTCATAGAGCTGCTTTTAAAAAATTCCTAGACTGAAATAAAAACAACTGGAGTCACAGTTGGATCAAAAGCAACTGCAGCTCTTGGGCTTGCATCCATTAGCTGGAGGTGAATTGAAATAAACTCCCCATTCTACAGAGCTTTGGCATTCTCCTGGGAACTATACTCACCTCCAAAGTTATAAATAAATAAATAAATAAAACCAGCAAGCCCAGACCTCCCACACCATCCTACTTGATATAACAGTCCACACTTGGGTGGTCCAATTCGTAAAGCAGTCTCTCATGACACTGCAAAACAGTAAATCATGCTTGTGAAAACTGAATATAGTTCCCAAAAAGACAGGAAAAGAAGCAAAATATAAGCAACAGTTAAAGCAAGTTAAGTGTTCAAGGAGGGAGCTGAATGCAAGAAGCCATTTAAAATCAAACTTGCTTTGGGCACTCCATACCTCAGTGGCATTTTCCCCCCTCCCCTCCATTTTTTGAAACATCCAAGCCTACAATAATATTGGCAAGGACAGTCTCCTGCTCCCCACTACAGAACCTTAATGAATTCAGATTTGCCAAGTGTCACACACTTACTATACTCTGTAAAAGAAAGAAAAAATTTTAGTAGACCTCTTCTTTCTCCTGCTATGAGAAACCAACCCAAAGGACCTATTGCAGGACATGGTGTCAAAACATCATTGTAAGCCCTCAAACAAAAGGACTGTCTGTAAAAAGGACTGCCTGCTCTCTACAGAAATAACTGCATACAGCAGCCTCTATATTGCCTGTGTGTGGAGACGATGATAGAGATATTGATGGAGGGAGCAGAGGTCCACTCCAGTTGCTCAGTGATGACATGTCTCAACCAGCTTACTCATCATTGTGATACTATTGTTTAAGTGAAAAAGGCCTATAAAAGGAGGAGCTGTGATGGTGGCCTTTGGGAGCTTTCACTGACACTAACCCTCCCCCATTGGCTGGCCCAACGCTAGGTCCAGGACTAGTGATAAGTTGTAATATCTCTCTCTAACTTTTCTTTTCCTATTCTCTCTCTCTCTCCTTCCTAAAATCACTGAATAACACAAGGCCTACCATGAATTTTTCTCAGGTCCCACAGCTTGAATATATATGTATTGTGGCTTCTGTGATCTAAATAATCAGCCTTTAGAATCACACAGCCTGAGATAACAATTGAAGTATCAGTATACCTTTTATAGTTTTGATTAAACCTACATTCAAATACAGACTTTGAGTGTCTTTTCACCTTAATCCAATCAAGAGGTATCAGATGCTTGAGTATTTCCTCGGACCATAACATTTTAATCAGTCTCCCTGGAAGGGTGTCCTGGTTTGAGCCAGAACAGAACCAATTTTCTTTCTAGTGGTTTTACTTTCTAGTTAAGTCCCTTCTAAATAGCTGCAGTTACTGAAATTAATTTAATTTCCAGCCCAGTATTAAACCATGACAAAGGGCCAGGTCTCAGACTAAGGTTGGACCAGGCAGCACCCAGGCTTCTCTCTGAGAAGGAGCTTAGAAAGCAAGAGTGTCCAATCTGAATGTCTCTGGGTTGCCCTATCTGGGTCATGACACCTGCTGACACAAACTTTCCAGAAAAATGCATGTTGCAGAGGGGAAGTGCCAAAAGCCATAATAATCTTATTCTTTCACCTTATCCTCAGGCTGCAAATAGCACTTTTGCATTTCCTCATCATGATTATTTGAACAAGGGCTTGTAATTCTACCTAGAAGGACCTACACCTGCAATATGACAGTGCAAACTCAAAGCATCCCCAAGACACACACACAGAACATTCACACCTGAAGACCTTGCCTAAGGTTGCATGCAATTCCTGTTGGAAACCATACTAAACCCTGTTTCCAGAGCCTAGAACATAACCAAAGAGCCCTAACTACTCAGTTCTCCACTGATGTCTCACCTATAGCAGGCAATACTTTTTTCTTTTTTTTAAAAAAAAAAGCAAGTTTTTAGGAACAAAACCAGTAACATCCTTCTTTTAGTTCTAATTAACTGCTTAACTGGAGCACATTTAACATTTTAGGACTATGAACTCACCTCCCACTACCAGAGTGTCTAGCTAAAAATTGATTGCAACATCATAAAACAATACCAAATCTCAGTACATTGCACAAGAGGGATTAAGTTTATTCAGATAACATAGGAACAATGAATTTCATGTTCAGAGTTTGACTCTGCAAATTAAGTGGGATTTGTAACAGCAGCCTTGAGGTCTACATACAATTTATTTCTTAAATGAACTCATGTGAGACTAGAGAGTTAATTACACACTTTCACCTGCACCATGATCTGAAGGCAATATTGCCTGTTGATCATTAAGTTTACTTTCAGCTTATTGTCTACCAGAGAGATAATGCTGACATACCTCACTTCCACCTCCCCTTCCACACGTGCACTTCCTTGCTTTCCACACACACACAATCCTCTGAAGATCCTGGCCTTTCCAAAGATCTAATTTCAGATGAGGTCTCAGGTGCCTATGAGAAAGCCCCTCCTCTACACAAATGCCAAAAAATATCTGGTTACAAGCATACCAGCTGCAATGAATAAAGGTACCTAATTCAACAGCTTCCATAAAAAGTCACCAATGAAGCTGCACAGAATTTGGTTGCTGGGACTTCCGTTCACATAGATTTTACTAGAAAGATTAGAACTTTCCCTTCATGCCCTTTGGGTTCATCTGCCCTCAACAACACAATGAAAATCAAACTTCTGGTACTTTTGGTAGAAAAAAAACAAACACGCATTTTCTGTGCAAGGCATCACATCATGCCATCTCCTTAAATTAAAAGCATTAATCTTGCTCCTTCTCATAGAACAATGACTTTACACTTTGGCACTGAAAACAGAGGAACCAGGGGAAACATGGACTTCAACCAGTAAGCATTGCACCTAAGATGAGGTTGAGCAGTCTGACATACAATTACATCTTGTAGCTCTATTAAGGCAACTAAGCAGACAGATGAAGAAAAGAAACCTCCAGAAAATCAAGTTTCCATGCAAGAAGCTTCACAACAAATTAGTTGGCCATTGACTACCAGCTGTGGAAACACTGTTACACTGTTACCTTTAATTTTATCACATTTAGGAATAGATATCCTAACAGCACCAGCAGCACCTAACATGTTTACACTAAACTACAGTTATTAGAAAACCCACAAAAACCCAAGCCCCTAATAAATAAATGAGGAATATGAAAAAATTCAAACATGCATGATCTACTTTTCCTTTGTAGCACAGCTGGCCTTCCTGGAGTGTGCAGTTTTTACTATAATTTTTCAATTTCTCATTGATTTTCCTAAAAATTTATCCATATTGTGACATTCATAGTAGTAGGTTGCTATCAACCAAAATGCTGAGGCACTGATAAACATAGTATATACGTATGTATATATATGTGTATATATATATACACCCATGTTTAGTATTACATGTGAGTAAATACAGAAGAATATATATAATATCCTGTTCTCTATTCTATCAACTATGTTATATTGCAGAATATATTGCAAAATAAAGATAAAGAGACCCATTATTTGTTAGCAGTTTAAGGATTTATGGTTGTTTTGGAAAGCTCATCAGAATACTAAAGCAAATCTGTTATTCAGTTTAAATCATGCTGTCATTTCATTGGGAGAGTCAACCCATCTACCTGAAAACATTCTTCTCAATATAACTCTTTATTTCAAAGACATTCAAGTGAAATCTGAGTACAGCCAGTCTCATATTTTATCTGTTTTATGTAATACCCTGCACATAAGTCTTTATGTTTTGTCTACAATGTAATCTAATGAGCAGTTACAGAGCTTGAGTTTTGTCATAAGGTGAGGTGTACAAAATATTAATTTGATGTATAAATTATATGTAGGCATGATTATTGTGCCTACATGTTCAAAACCCACTCACCCTTACTGCAGATAAAACTGCAGATTTTCTTCAGACTAAACAAGGCAGAGAAGCACGTGAAATGGGACTACTATTTTTGTTGAATCCTCACTGGACAAGAAATCAAATTATAGGCAAGAATTCTAACAGACACTTTGTACCAGCCCTGTGACCCAGTAGATATGCCATGAATAAAACTATACCCTCTAGCACACCGGCAAGGTAAGCAGAAGAATGTGTTAGTAATTCAGTTCAGCCAAGCACTAAACTCTTGGTTACAGTGAAGTCTGAAGCTGTATTTTGGAAAGCAATAAATCCTGAAAGTTAGGAAAATAAAAAAATCTACACAATGGAATGGAGGATCCAACACCAATCAAGACACCAAACTTCTGGTAACAGCTGAGGTCTCAGAAATGGTTCATAGCACCATTAGCCCATATGAACAAGAATGAGAAGGCAGCAGCCAGCATAGCCAAGCAGCCAGGCTGATTTTGGTACTCAAACTAATTGACATAAAGACAGAAATGAAACCCGGGGCCTTCTGATCTCCAGGCTGAGCACTAAGCATTGTATCATCTTTCAAGAACCTAGATACAAGGAAAAGTTGTGTGCTCTGTTTGCACATGTACTTCCTGTACCATCAAGACAATTAGCACAACTGTAGGGAGAGATGCATTTACCACAGAACTGTACGTTTAATTGTAGTTTCTGTCCTAGCACTTCTGCAACCTCGTTTCAAATTCTATTTGACCTTGTGGTTTGGTCTTATACTGCAGGCAACTGCAATTTCTCATGCCTCATATTTTACAGCTACGTTACAACAAGCAGCACTCTGCTGAGAATTCCTAAACATACCCTTAGTCACGAGTTAGAGCCTGCTGTCTCATGCACACGCGCACACACACACACACGCACCCTTCAGATTCGGACTAGTTAATCTATCACTATTTCAGGGCTGGAAAGCAAAGCCTGCACTGAAGAAAACTTACAATTTTTTTCCTTTCACGTCATCATCTCAAAGGCAGCTGCCTGATAAAACAGTATTAACACAGTGAATACTTTGTTAATTTAGAAATACTAGTAGAGCTAACTCAAGCATCAGTCCTAGACATGCTGTACTCTCTGCTGCTAAAACAGGACTTTCCGATAGCTTGTGTTTACTGAAAGACTCACTTAATGCATCAGCCCCTGTATTTCTCATGGAACCTTGCTAATAATAGTGAACAGGTCCAGAAGACTGGAGTCATTTGGGGTCATTTATCTAACAGTATTAAACAGACCAGGAATGTAGCAAAAAGACTGATTGTGCCAGAACCCCAAAGTTCATATAAAGGTAACTAAGAGTCCCCTGATTAGTAAGACAAATAATAGACGCATTGAGGCATTAATAGGAAAAAAGGTTGCCATTTTAATATGGCCTGTGGGTGCTTTTTCTCTCTCAGTGATGATAGAGAGACTTCTAGCCCTTTTCTGTTTCCCCCCTTAAATCTAGAAGCGTCCTTTCTTTTTTTGAAAATTTTACAGGATCTGGACTCACAGACTTAAAACATTGTATGGTTTCATACATTTCAACTATATACTGCCTTTACGCTGAAAAAAAAAGAGCTTTTCAGCACAAAAGTTTTAGCAGTACACCACACCAAAAAAAGTTAAACGCACCTACCAATATCACACAAAGGCCTATTTATTCTAGTCACTTTTCAGTCTGTCTTGATGTCCTTTCTCACCTACATCTATCTGAAGAAAAGCCTGGATGTCACCGCAGACAAGTTACTACAAGGCATGAATATCTTACATCAATGTAAGACACGAGGAAAACTCACTCTTTCAGATCCAGATGTGCTAGCAGAAAAGGTTAATCTTTAAAGGCTACCTTTCCAGCAATTTATCACTAAGCATTCAGGTATAAGAAGTATATTCTTTCAGTCTTCTCCTCATTTTTACTTTGCAATGTTTCTCTTGGGAACACGTCTTCGAGTTTTGGCTCAAAGATCATTTGGGCAGAAACCCTATCAACATCTGCAGACATGCCATGCTTTAGTGAGGTGCTCGTATGATTGCCAAACACTGCCAGAAAACTTACTAAACCAAACAGAAACAGAAACCAGTTCTTCTGCCTCAAAATCTTTTGCTGTCACTGGTGTCTTGGGAAGTTGCAGCACAGCTGAGCCAAAGAAAAAGGGAGTCTGTGGAGTGTGTGTCATGGAGGACAGCAGCAGCAGTGAAACACATGAAGAATTTGGAGTAGTGATGTTGTACATTATGATATTCTATGAAGAACAAACAGCTGGACACCAACATGGGGTGCATATTTACTCTATTGTGTCTCTACCCCCCTGGGCCTGGTCTGTCCAGAAAAGCCTCCAGATAGAGATGATGCTTTAGTACTGGAAATCTAACTATGGTCCGGTTGGAAGGTAAGAATGGAAGTAAACCGGCAATGTCAGACTACCTTTTATGCTTTTTACCTGCAAACCATTTGCTTATTTCCTGTGGGTGCCCATTTTCTGTGAGAACATGGCACAGCTTCTTTTGTCTTAACACAGTAAAAAAGCCCCAAGCTGAAGCCAACAGATCTTCAAAGGGGGAAAGAGGAAGAAAGTGCACACAAGTATAGAAGGACATGTTGACTTTTGAATTTTTACTTTTAAAATATACAGTCACTCAAAACACACATCATCTGTACAACTGACAGCTAAAATTTGGTCCCTTATTATGAAAGAAACTAATGAAGTGCAGATGGCAGCCTCCGTATTGAGTTGGCTGCTTCATAAAGCTGTAATTATGGTGGATGTGAAATGGATCACCTCATCCATCTGGAATAAAAATGGGACTATCACTTGGCAATTTTGTTCTATATAGGACCGCAAAATATCTTGCCCATCTACTCTTCCGCATGGCAGGGGTTTAACAATGAAATATAAAAGAACACAGAGTCCAGATTATCTTTTATTTACAGAAGTGATAAAATAACCACTGGAAAGATAACACCAGCCCAAGCAATCATTTCTTCTCACTGACCTCATGCTTAGGCACTGCTTGGAATGAAATCAGCTTCGGAAAAAGTCATCCATAATTAAAAACAAATTGTGACAATGCACAAAAAAGATACAACAGTAACTGACTTGTAGCTTCCAAGACTTGTTTCCTACATACCTGAAAGCTTGAACCTTTCCTAAATAGGCAGCCAGTATCCAGTGACATACTCACCACCACCTGCCAAATTACTGTTGTGTGTACAGCTCCACAGAAAAACACATGAACAAAAAAAAAAACATTAAAAAAAAGAAAACCGAACAAATACAAAAAAACTGTGCTCCTTTTAGCTTTGCAAACTACAACAGAATAGATCTCACTATGAAGTCCACAGTACATAATACAAAACACATAGTTAAGGACCATGGAAACATACATAATTATTACTCACCACTGAAATAAATTATTATCACCACTGAAATAAAATGACATTAGGCTTTGTGACATACATGCAAGTAATGACTTAGTTACTCAACGTTTACTTGTGTGTTTACATTCAAGAAGTACCTCAGGGATAGACAAGAAATGGTTACCAGATTTACAAAGCTAGTGTTTTAAAACCTAAAGATTATTTGGCGATGACTCTACCATTGGGGGCAGGGAGAGCAAACATACAGATCAGATGCACCTTATGCTTTGGCAAGAATGCTAACTAGACAGTTTGTAAAGAGGAAAAAACAACTTGCATCATGTATTCCAACCAAAATTATCTGATTCCTTCTGTAACTTCTGATGGGCACCTTGCTAATATAAGAACTCGAAATGACCCAGATTGTTAAAAGACAACTGACTTTGCACAGATGTGGCCAAGAAAGAATAAAAAAAGCAGTTTTAAATCACTGGAAAAAATCCCCAAAAGCATACAGATCCAATTTTCAACTGTGAATCATTTACCACTATCCCATTATTATTTCTAGTTTCATTCAGTTAATCATCCATTGCCTTTCACATGATGGCAGAACAAGTAGAGTAATTCTATACTTCTGCTTTGGCAGTATTTTGCACCCATTCTGGATGACTACTGAGTTGAACAGCAACACTGAATTTGGCTCAAGAAATTCTTACATAGCTGAGATGTTTGCCAAAAAACCAGAAACTCACATTTACTCACCATTAAACAAAGAGCTGGATCTGCAGAAACAGAGAAAAGAGGCTGTGTAAGGAATTGCCTTCTTACTACTTTCTCCATATAAGTCTTTGCCATAGCAATAGTGGGATTTAAGCCTAGGTCAAGAGATCACCTTTGCATCACACTTATCTGACATTAATGTACTTAGCTATTTTTAGTCTTCATCACTGTGACTAGAAACTGGAAAGTATGACCCAAGTGTACACAATATACTGATTTTTTTTTGAGACTGCAGAGAGCCCAAGACTACAACCACGAGGACAGTACACCAGAAACTTAACAATGATATTATTAGAATCCCTAGAAAACTACAGAGAGAGAGATGAGAAGCTGGTCACTTTCCAGACAAGTGTTGAATAAAGGAAAGAGGACTGTAACCGAAAGATTTGATGTAAGGCCCAGGTTGTATAATTCCTGGGCTAAGTGTGAAGCACAGCCCTCCACTGCTGTGTTTGTCCACATCTGGCCATGCAAAATAAGTTTCTGAGATGCCAGCCCAAAATGTCAGGTTTTAAGCATAAGTAAGACCCTGTATGTCAACACCCCCGTGTTTACTGCATTATCTTGCACCACACTCCTGGACAGATGCAAAGTAATTCCTTTTCCTTCTGGGAACAGAACTATGTTGCATCACCTTTCATTTACTAGAGGATAAATATTATGTAGGTGACTACTGCAAAACAGCAGATGCAGAGCAAAGGTAATGTAGGTGACTACTGCAAAACAGCAGATGCAAAGGTTTGGGGGACTGAAAGCTATCAGAAACCTTGCACCAATGAAGAAATGCAGCAGAAAGCAAACCTCCTATCACCACTTTTTGGAAAAAGTGTTTTCTTCAGAGAAGTTCTATGAATTCCAGCACAGACAAAGGTTTGGCAAATCTTGCTGCCATCATTCCAATGCTGCTATTGAAGAATTCTGAGGTTAACTGCAGCTCTGACTTTAGGAGGTTTGCTTTAATCTTCCCTTGCACATGGCTACTTATTTTATGGACAAAATACTATTTTCCCTCTGACAGGACAACTGAAATGCAAAATAAATCTTGATTCTAGTAGCATTTTTACCTAATCCTCTAAAGTGAATACTAAAGTGAAAGGTTTTGCAGCTGGCAGGATCTTAAAGTTGTTGTGGTTTTTTTAATATGGCTCAAATGCCAGAATTTTACTTAGGAGAGAGGGGGAAAAGAAAGGAAAAAACTGATAACAACAACATAAACAATTAAGTTTGATAGATGACAAAAAAATATACAATTCCATACTTCCCATCATGCCCCTTCAGAAAAAATAATCAGGTAGGTAAAAGTGAAATGTTGGGCCTCACTGACAAAGAAAAGGTAATTAGAGAAGAAAATAACCAACTACTATAATTACCCAGATGTACTTTACAGAATTTTGTAATATTCAATCTTTTCAGTACTTAGATAATAAATTAAAAGATCTCCTTGAAGAATTTTAACTTATATTAGTCAGTTTTATTAACAGAGAAAGTATTTCTGTTCTCTGCAATATCTGAGACATACTGATATAACCAGTATGAGTTAGGAGATCTCTTAAAACAGTAACGTATCATTACGTACAATAAATTGCATATAAGGAGACTAGTTTAGAAAAGCAGCTAACTAAGTAATATCACTACCAAGTGATACAGCACAGTTATGCAGTCATAATGTGGTAGATTGCTGCCACCTTTCGGTTGCAAATTGCAAGGAAACTAAATTTGCACCTAAAACATGCACACAAAGGAAATGCATGCTGTGACATGTAGGAGCCTAGCGTCTCACAGAGGGGACAGGAACATCATTTACATGTTCTGTAAACTGCACAGTGTGTGGCTGCATGCCTTGACATTTACTTACCATATCCCAGCTTAAAATACCTTCATATCTTCTTTTATTGCTGAAATCAGCGCCCACTGGAATGCATGTAAGGGTTGCTACGTAACAAAATGCCTTCTAAGATTAAAATCAGAAAACATATTAGCCAAGAAAAAAGGGAAGAGGCCTCCAAGGTGATAAACATACCAGCAACCACAATGTGCAGCTTTTAAGTAGATTACTCTGGTGAGGCATTAGCCAAGATAGGTTTTTTGTTTTGCACTTCTCCTCCACAATAATTCACCTGTCAACAATAAATGCAGGTTATTTTAAGACAGAGACCACCTTTTACCCCAAAACCAGCTTTGAAATCTTTACAGCATACAATCAACTTTTATCCTCATCTGTTCAACTGAAAAGCTATTAACTAGACAAGGAGAAGGAAGCCATGCAAAAAAATTACACTTACACAGCTTATGTTACAGCTTAAGCAAGCAAATCCTGAGTTTTACCCACACGGAAGGTTATGCCCAGACTCTGAGATCTGACTGAATTATAAGTCCTCAGCCTTCAACTCAACAGCAAATTCTCAACAAGTGTAGAGGGAACAACAATGAAGGTAACAGATGAGCACAAGACTTAAAAACCCCTTCATACCTCTTTTCCTCCTTTCTTAAGGCTTTTAAGCCTTTTCTTAAGGCACCCAATCACATGTTATCTGAATGAGGCAGCAAATGTGCTTGGTCAGTGAGGGCATGAAATTCCTGGATGACTGCACATCACAATGAAAACGCAGCAATACTACATGATGGCTCTGAGTATGGAGGCAGAACAGGATTTTTAATAATTTTAAATGAACTTGCTCACTGTCAGCAGAATGTCTCTTGACATCCTTCTGTTTCCCCACCTCCCCACTTGTTTAAAAAGAAAGAATCCAGCTGCAGGCAACTGCTAATTAAATACTTTGGCTTTCAGCTACAGTTGGTGTATGCACACATCTGCTGTGCAATAAACACCGGTTTAAGGGTAACTGATATATTTTCCATGCTCTAGGAGAGAGTATTTATGACACGAAGAAAGAAAAAGCAAGCAGGGTCCAAGTCCCTGCCTCTTATTCAGTAGAAAGTAAAAGCTGTAAAGTGTTTAAAATTAAAATTGTTTAAAATGCCTCTATTGCTTAAGGGCAGCCTTTAATCTTGAATTCCAACGCTCTGCTCCCAAAACAACATATCTACTAATTTTTTGGCCTTGAAATTACAGATATCCAAACATATATTTCAGTGCCTAGACACGTTTAAGTTGCTCATGTTGAGTATTTTGGCTTAAATGGATCATAAGCAACATTGTGTTCCATTCTCCCTGATTTCACAATCTGGGTTTCAGACAACAGATTTGAACTAAGGTAGACAAGTCAAATATCTGTAATAAGGTCCTTCTAAAGTCACTGAGCTATGCGAGCTTACATATAACATGGATGGAACAAGATAAAAACCACAACTGAGCAATGACATTCAGATAAAGTAGATCCCTAAGTTTGGTCAGTGGCACTGAAGATCTAGTACTAATTCAGAATTAGCTTTTGACTGTAGAGTTGTTGTGCATTACTATTCAATTATTTCATAAGTCTCTTTGGAATTTATAGTGAAACATCTGTAGAATCCTGAAATGAATAACTGCCTCAAAACAACCGTCCTCACAAACTGGACATTGTGCTCAGGTGGGGTCCTCATTCAATAAGCCACCTGGACCCTGTTCTTGCAAGGGGAGCCCCTTTTCCAGTAACCACCCTGATATAAATAGGACACCGTCCTTACCTGGTAAGAAACAGTGGCTGGAAAGAGGAGCTCTGTGGAGACAGAGTGCTGTCTTATGGAAGACCACTTTCCTGTTTAAGGCCTCAGCACATACATGAAAATAAGGATCATTGCTTGGTCAATCCACTGAGGGAGATCGAATGACCACCTGGTTCCCCACTCCCCACTGACTCATTTTCAGAGCATTCTCGGAATCACTGAGTCTGCACAGAGTAAGGTGAGCCTCACCCAGGAGAGGTGGAGTAGACTCGCAATGCTCAAGCATGTGGCCACCACCCAGGGACAACAGCATCATGCTGAGATTGTCCCTGGATCCAAGGGTGGTGATATTCTTTCCATCCCGTCTTCATCTCTCTCTCTGTTTCTTACCTTAGCCTAGGCACATAAGGTTAACATAATTTCTAATTTTGCTAAGTTTCACCAGTTGTAACCTGTTATTTTGAGAGTACAATTTTGCTGAGTTCTGTTAGTTGTAATCCACTATTTTGAGAGTAATATTGTATATTTTTTGACAAGCTTTAAAATCTTACTCAATTTCAAGTAAAGTTGTGTTTTGTACAAACCTCCTGGATAATGGTCTTACTCTTAAGAGTACTGTGCAGAGAATTCCAGAGGTTAATCTTGCCAACTGGGTTGTTAAAAGAGATTAACTAGGAGAGGGTTAAACCTGCCCCTGGGGTAATTAGAAAAGGTTAACTCTACCTGTACCCACCCAGTGGGACAAGACAACATCTTTCATGTCTTTTCCTGGGTACTGCTGTAAGCAGCTGTTCTCACAAGCATTACAGGAGGAACATTTCTATTGAAATTCACCTTTCTTCCCACAACAGTAAACTCTCTTCCTAAATACAACTACACATTTTCAAGTAAAAAAACAACACCACACACACAAACAAAACACAAACAACGAAACCCCACAACGCGATCACTGACTGCATTTTCTTGTTTTCCTTGATTAGTGAGAAGGTCTACTGTCTCAAATCAGAAGCAGTTCTTCACAGTAAATGTATGAGGGTGTTTTCCTTGATTAGTGAGAAGGTCTACTGACTGTCACAAATCAGAAGCAGTTCTTCACAGTAAATATATGAGGGGATCTTATATCCTCCACTGAGACCACAAACACAGGCAAAATACTAAGATAAAAGGATATTAAAATTTGACAAAACTTTTGAACAGCATCCAGTAGACAACACTCAAATCTTCTGTAACCAAGCCAAACCATGAGTATGCTGATCAGCAATTATCCCTCTTCTGGGATGAAGTAAACAGACTTATCGTATTACTTATTATTTGTTGCTCTACTACCAAGAAGGATTTACACAAGTGTAAAGGGCCATTTTTAGAATTAGTAAAAACAAATAATGTAGCATAAATCGCAGTGTATTAATCTTCACAAACAACTGCAAGTGTTGAATATTCACGTAGCTGGCTGCCAACCAACAGCCCACTTCTTGCATGCATCCAACATAATTTTATTCTCTTTACACTTAATACTACACTTCTTTATTCTGCTGTAAGTTACACCTTAACGTCAAAGACATCTTGATTTTAACTCTTCTCTGGAGAAGAATTAGAGATAGAAGTACAAGTATGTATATGGGATGGAAGAGTAAATAAATCTTATGTACACCTGACAGTGAAATAGCACTGGACTAGAACAACAGGATAGACCAGAACATTAGGGGATTTTTTAGTTGTTGGGTTTCTTTGGTTGGTTGTTTTTTTGTTTTGGTTTGATTGATTTGGGGGGTATTTTTGTTTGGACTTTTTTTTTTTGCTTTTTTTGCCTTAACAGATTGGAAAACAGAAAAAAACCTTAGAAGAGTTATGTAGATCACAGTTCCAGTCTACAGCTGAGCACAGCATTACTAACTCTAAATTTTCAAAAACTACCAAGCTCACAAGTAGTATCTCCTCCTTCTCATTGTTTCAAGTCTGCATGAAAAATGACATCCACTACTGGTCCAAGTTCCTCTACTATCTCCAACAGGACCACTCAGCACAATGAGCCTTGTGAATATCAAGAGATAACTCCCAATTCTAGTATCACCATTGAAAATTATTGTAAGATGCTACATACTAGAATTGGCATGTATTTTAAAATATTTTTAAAATGACAGATAGAAGTATTGATAAGGCATCTCAGTCTTTAAATTGGAATGACTCTGATTTGTTGGACAGACTATTCAGTGGATAAGGAACTGGCTGGCTGGCTGCACTAAAGAGTTGTGGCTCGATGTCCAAATGGAGACCAGTGACAAGTGTCATTTCTCAAGGGTCAGTACTGGGATAGGTGCTGTTTAACATCTTAAAGATATTAAGATAAAGTCTATAAAGATGAAGTGAACCTATGCAAAGTGAAAATTAGAAGAGCCAAAGCACAGCTAGAGCTCAAACTAGCTACAGCTGTTAGGGATAATAAAAAATGTTTCTCTAAGTTCATTAACAGCAAAAGGAGGATTAGGGAAAAATCTCCATCCTTTACTGAATGCAAAGGGAATCTTAGTAACAAGAGATGAAGAAAAGGCTGAGGTGCTCAACACCTACTTTGCCTCAGCCCTTAGCAGTGGAACTAGCTGTTCCATGGATATACAGCTACATGAGCTAGGAGACAGGGAGAAGATGCAGAATGAGGTCATCACAAGTAAAGAGGAAGCAGTCAGAGACCTACTACACCAGTTAGACACATACAAGTCTATGGGACCAGATGGATTACATTCAAGGGTGTTGAAAGAATTGGTAGATGATAGCTGGCTGCCAACCAACAGCCCACTTCTTGCATGCATCCAACATAATTTTATTCTCTTTACACTTAATACTACACTTCTTTATTCTGCTGTAAGTTACACCTTAACGTCAAAGACATCTTGATTTTAACTCTTCTCTGGAGAAGAATTAGAGATAGAAGTACAAGTATGTATATGGGATGGAAGAGTAAATAAATCTTATGTACACCTGACAGTGAAATAGCACTGGACTAGAACAACAGGATAGACCAGAACATTAGGGGATTTTTTAGTTGTTGGGTTTCTTTGGTTGGTTGTTTTTTTGTTTTGGTTTGATTGATTTGGGGGGTATTTTTGTTTGGACTTTTTTTTTTTGCTTTTTTTGCCTTAACAGATTGGAAAACAGAAAAAAACCTTAGAAGAGTTATGTAGATCACAGTTCCAGTCTACAGCTGAGCACAGCATTACTAACTCTAAATTTTCAAAAACTACCAAGCTCACAAGTAGTATCTCCTCCTTCTCATTGTTTCAAGTCTGCATGAAAAATGACATCCACTACTGGTCCAAGTTCCTCTACTATCTCCAACAGGACCACTCAGCACAATGAGCCTTGTGAATATCAAGAGATAACTCCCAATTCTAGTATCACCATTGAAAATTATTGTAAGATGCTACATACTAGAATTGGCATGTATTTTAAAATATTTTTAAAATGACAGATAGAAGTATTGATAAGGCATCTCAGTCTTTAAATTGGAATGACTCTGATTTGTTGGACAGACTATTCAGTGGATAAGGAACTGGCTGGCTGGCTGCACTAAAGAGTTGTGGCTCGATGTCCAAATGGAGACCAGTGACAAGTGTCATTTCTCAAGGGTCAGTACTGGGATAGGTGCTGTTTAACATCTTAAAGATATTAAGATAAAGTCTATAAAGATGAAGTGAACCTATGCAAAGTGAAAATTAGAAGAGCCAAAGCACAGCTAGAGCTCAAACTAGCTACAGCTGTTAGGGATAATAAAAAATGTTTCTCTAAGTTCATTAACAGCAAAAGGAGGATTAGGGAAAAATCTCCATCCTTTACTGAATGCAAAGGGAATCTTAGTAACAAGAGATGAAGAAAAGGCTGAGGTGCTCAACACCTACTTTGCCTCAGCCCTTAGCAGTGGAACTAGCTGTTCCATGGATATACAGCTACATGAGCTAGGAGACAGGGAGAAGATGCAGAATGAGGTCATCACAAGTAAAGAGGAAGCAGTCAGAGACCTACTACACCAGTTAGACACATACAAGTCTATGGGACCAGATGGATTACATTCAAGGGTGTTGAAAGAATTGGTAGATGTGATTGCCAGGCCACTTTCAATTATTTACCTTAAGTCCTGGCTGACTGGGGAGGTCCCAATGGACTGGAGGGTAGCAAATATAACACCCATCTGTAAGAAAGGCAGAAAGCAGGATCTGAGAAAGTATAGACCTGTCTGATCTCAGTACCAGGGAAGCTTATGGAGCAGATCATCTTGAGTGTTTTTAGAAGACATATAAAGGATAAGCAGGGGATCAGGCCCAGTCCGCATGGGTTTATGAAAGGCAGGTCCTGCCTGACAAACCTGATCTCCTTCTATGAACTGATGACCTGACTATTGGATGAGGGAAAGGCTGTGGATATTGTATACCTGGACCTCCAAAAAGCATTTGACACTGTTCCCCATAGAAGTCTGATTAAAAAACCGGCTGCTCAGGGCCTGGATGAGCACACAATCTGTTGGATCAAGCACTGACTCGACTGTCAGGCCCAAAGAGTGGTGATCAATGGAGTCAAACCCAGCTGGTGGCCAGTCACAAGTGGTGTTTGCAGGGCTCAGTGATGGGACTGTTTCTGTTTAACATCTTTACTGATGATCTCAATAAGGACATAGAGAGTATTACCAGTAAGATTACAGATAACACCAAGGCAGGTGGGAGTGTTGATCTGTATGAGGGTATGGAGGGTCTAGAGAGAGACTTTGATTGATTGGATCATTGGTCTAATGTTAATGGTCTGGGCTTCAACACGGCCAAGTGCCAGGTCCTGTACGACAACGCTACAGGCCTGGGGAAGTGTGGCTGGAAAGTGTCTGCCAGGAAAGGACTTGGGGGTTCTAACTGATAAACAGCTGAACATGAGCCAGCAGTGTGCCCAGATGGCCAAGAAAGCCAATGGCATCCTGGCTTGTATTTGAAATAATGTGACCAGCAGAAGTAGAGAGGTGATTGCCCCCATGTACTCAGCGCTGGTGAGGCTACACCTGGAATACTGGATCCAGTTTTGGGCACCTCAATTCAAGAGACAGAGGTGCTGGAGCGAGTACAGAGGAGGGCAATGAAGCTGGTGAAGGGCCTAGAGAATAAATCTTATGAAGAACACCTGAAGGAGCTGGGAATGGTTAGTTTGAGAAGGAGGAGGCTGAGGGGAGACCTCATCAGTCTCTACAACTACCTGAAAGGTCATTGTAGAGAGGTTGGTGCTGGTCTCTTCTCACAGGTAATTAACAATAGAACAAGAGGGAATGGCTTCAAGCTGCAACAGGGGAGGTTTAGACTGGACATTAGGAAAAAGTTTTTCACAGAAAAGAGTGGTTAGACACTGGAATAGGCTGCCCAGGGAGGTGGTTGAGTCACCACCCCTGGATGTGTTTAAGGGTCATTTGGATGTAGTGTTGGTGGATATGGTTTAGGGGAGAACTTTGTAGAGTAGGGATGATAGTTGGACTCGGTGAGCCCAAGGGTCTTTCCCAACCTAAATAGTTCTATGAATCTATGATCTTTGTCAGGGATCCAGGGACAGCTTATAGCAGCCTTCCAGTACTTGAAGGGCAACTACAAGAAAACTGGGGAGGGACTTTTTGTGGGGGCATGTAGTGATGACTTTTAATGCAAGAGGGTAGATTTAGGTTAGACATTAGGAACAAATTCTTCACTACAAGAGTGGTGAGACACTGGAACAGGTTGCCCAGGGAAGCTGCAGATGCCCCTTCCGTGCAAGATGGATGCCAGGTTGGATGGGGCTTTGAGCAACCTGGTCTAGTGGGAGGTGTCCCTGCCCATACAGGGTGGTTGAAAGTAGATGATCCTTACAGTTCCTTCCAAACCATTCTGTGATTCTATGATACAATGAGATTGCAAGACAAGTTTTCAAAAATTAGGGCATGCAAGAAACATAGGTACATATGGAAATTTACTTGGGTCCCTCTACTTCCACTACTGTGTGCTGTAATATAGTGTACATGGATTAGCATGGAAAGTACTGGACATAAAACATAAGCAATGTGGTTAAATTTTCGGAAATGCATAGCATTAAGAGCCAGACAACAGGCATTTCATTAACATGAAGAAAAACAGAAAGCACTGGTTACAGAGGATTTTGATAAAGAGACATGAAAGCCCAAAGATACTCTGTATGTTACTGTACAGAGTACTGTATACCGTAGTATAAAAATTAATACATGTGGACAAATACTCTACAGACAATTTTTCACTCTAAGGACAGCTGCTGTAATACACTAGGAATGAAAGTCTTCAGTATTGTCATTTCCAGTCAAAATCCATAAATACAGGTTGCAACACTGGTCTGTGCTCATCACCATAGTTTCATACCCAGAAAGAGTAAATTCATGGCTCCTGTCTCCTGGAACCAATGTTCTGCTTTAAACACAAAACATTAATCTCTCAAGTTTCCCCCCCACCTCTGGGAGAAAATCTGAGATCTGAGAGCATTATCTAAATCTATTTGTTTCTTCTAGTTTGTCAGATTTATTCAGGGAAACAGAACGTAACAGATGGTTGAAAAAATAACAAGGTTTTACTGTTGGCCAGATTCGAGTTCATCTTACTACTACTAGGAGACTACAGCTATATTAATGAGTATTCATTCTTTTAGTCTCAATTTGGTTTACATAAGTTCAAGCACAAAGAATTTTTATAAAGAGGTCTTACTGAAAAGGCATGAACAAAAGGATATTCTTGATTTTAAAAAAAATTTCCATCATATTGCTCTAAACTGTAGAGCAGGTGGAGCTTTTTTCACCCAAAATACATAATTCAGAGATTTTAACGAAAAGTTGAAGCAACATAATTTACCAACCAGCATTCTTTGCTCAGAATGGGTAAAGACCAGGAAAACTAATAGACCTAAGGGAATCTTTAATTCACTAAAAAAATCCATGTGATGCTAAGACCATCTGCTGTTGCTGGAATGTTTTGTTTAGGCTATGGTGTTTTAGGAATCAAGCTGTTTATTTTACTTTCAGATATGTGCATATAGGAGCCATTCACAGGATTCCTACTTAACTTATAGAAAATTACTGAAAGAAACTATAGATTCAGCTGCTTTTTCTAAAAGCCAGCCTTCCTAATGACAGAAAAAAAACCCTGTTGCATCATAAATTAATGTGACAAGATAAATATTTATGATAGGATGCAAGTTTAAGGCAAGAAAGCATTAAGTGAGCATATATCATCAGTTTCAGGTGAATTATTAAATAAGACTGTTTCTTTATGATGCACTAAGAAGCTGAAAGGAACAAATCAACCAATTAATTTCCACTGTTAAAACCTATGTAGGTTTAAACATAATTAACATGTTTGTTCCCAAGTGAAGCTATTCCAGATTTAAGATATAATTTAAATTGGAAACTACTGATATAATTACTTAATAGAAGTCAAGAAAACTATACTGTGTTGCATATTATGCCATTTGGCCAAAACCTGAAAAAAAAAAAGTTTCTCTGAAGTTACTGTGAAGTAATATAACTATTAGAAAAGAAATTATATATTTTTGGTCCATCTCTTAAAGTGCTTTAGTAGATAGCGTGAGATCTAAGATCAAACAATCATCTGTATGCTATGACCAAATGCTAGCAAGTCTTCCCAGACAAAAACTTCCATCCACTTAAGCAAAAGATTAAAATGTTCCTCATGCCCACAACAGCACTCCATACTGAAGTCCCTTTATTCAGCTCTAGAAAACTAAAATCCAAACCAACACATTCCACAGGGACTGGTGATTTTCTGAAAACCCTTCTGGTGTCATCTGACAGCAAAGGAGAAAACACTCCATTCCATGCCCTTTTCTGACCCACATTCTCAAGGATCAGCATCAAGACCATAGGAGGACAAAATCAAATGTAGACTAAAGCCCCAGGATCAATGTTACTGTCACTGCTCATCAGTTTTCAGTTCAAACAGCCCCAACTCTAGCCATGATCTATGAATGTATGAACAGCTTGCTAATGTGGTCTAAACATAGCTGATGTCTTCCTGAGCATGTGGGCTAGTTCCTAATCACAGAAATGCAGAATAATT